>NC_056726.1:1991295282-1991665282 GCF_019279795.1 Protopterus annectens | reverse complement strand
GACTGAAGAGTCACTATTTCTTGAGGGATTAGATTCCAGTGTTTCCCTATGGAATTAGAAAATAGTGCATCACCAGCTTTGTTATGTGATTTAGTTATAGATACTAGAAACTTGTTGGCAGAACGAAGTGTGTTTAGGTTCTTATATGGAGAGATAAGTTTAGCCAGACTTGGAGTATTTTCAGGGAAGTGAAGGGTTTTATGAATTATAAGTAGTTGTTGGTAAAGTAATTGGTTATTTAGTTCTAGCCAATTTAGTTGTTTCAGGTTATAACAGTGGTGGGTTCTAAGGGGAGTTGCATTAATGAATCTAGCTATACTGTTATAACAGGTGGAGAGTTTATTGATGTTATTTTTAGAGAGTGTGATATAAATGGTGAAGCATAAAAAGAGTGGAGAGCAGGTGGGTCTGAGCAATGGTTTTTCTGGCTGCTGGGGTAAGGAAAGGTTTAATTCTATAGAGTGTCCCAATTTTTTTATTTACAGCTTTAATAGTACTATTTATTTGTTCATCAAAGTTGAGATGGTTATCAATGGTTACCCCTAATAGTCGAGTGGTATTATCAGGGTTAATGCAGGTTGAATTATTTGAGGTGATAGTAAAGAGAGGTGTAGGAGATTTATTAGTAGGAGTAAAGAGAAGGAGCTTTGTTTTTTTGGGATTAAGGAGGAGGCAATGCTGCATAAACCACTTTTCAACGTTATGAAAGGTTGTCTGGGTGATGGACTGGAGAGAGGGAGTATTTGTGGCAGAGCAGATCAATGTCGAGTCATCTGCATATTGGATGCAGGTTGCTTGTGGTATATTCAAATATAGGTCATTAATAAATACTGAGAAAAGAAGGGGTCCAAGGATAGATCCTTGTGGAACCCCTACATTTACTGGAAGTAAAGATGAGAGGTTATTTTCCCATAGAACTGCTTGTTGTCTATTTTCCAGATAGCTTCTAAACCACTGTAGAGTATGAGAGCTTAAAGAGAGGTTGTTAAGTTTGTCAAGGAGTATATTATGGTTAACCATATCAAAAGCTTTTGATAGATCTATAAATAGAGCAGATGAGAGAAGGTTACTGTTTCGATTTTTATTTATGGAGTCAGTAAAAGACAGAAGGGCAGTGGTAGTACTGTGATGGGGCCTAAAACCATGTTGACAGTCAGCTAGAAGGTTGTTTTGAAGAAGGTAATTCAGAAATTGTTTATGTATACACCTTTCCATTATTTTAGCTAATGGGGACAGTAAGGCAATAGGACGATAGTTGGATAATTCGGAAGAAGGGCCTCCTTTATGAAGGGGAATTATGTGCGATATCTTCCAGACTGAGGAGATTTTCCTTTCAGAGATGGTCCTATTTATTAGAATAGATATTGGGTGATAGATAGCTTTAGCAGCAATTTGTAAGTATTCAGAAGGGAGCTGGTCAGCTGATGGGGTGCATGGTTTTAGTTTTAAGAGAAGCTTATATATGATAGAAGAAGACACAGGTTGGATTTGAAAGTGATTAGTAGAGGCTGGAGAGGTATCATGTGAGGATGCAGTAGGTGTTGGTAGAGAGTTTGCTAGTGTTAGAATGGCTTCTGTAAAGTAGTTATTAAAGGCATTTGGGATCAGAGTAGAGGTATTAGAGTTAAATCCTGAGGGGGTAGGAGTAGTAGAATGTCCTGGTTTAAGAAGGTTATTTATACCTGACCAACATTTTTGAGGGGCATTTTGTGTAGTTTGTTGAAGGTGGAGATAAAATTCCTTTTTGTCTCTAAGAGTGTCTTTCTTGGTAGTATTTCTTAACTGTTTATAGAGGAGATGGTCAGATGGAGATTTGGTAGCTTTCCATTTGGACCAGGTTTTATTTCTAAGGATCATTTTTTCTTTTGTTTGCTTAGTAAGCCAAGGGGCAGTTTTGGCTTTTATCCTAATAGAGTGGAATGGAGCATGATAGTCAAGGATTTGCAGAAATTTTGTGTTAAAGAAGGAAACTGCTTCATTGAGTTCGAGGTGTGATAAAGGTGACCAGTCACATGCATGTAATTCCGTAAGGAAGTTATCAGGGTTGAAAAAATTTTTTGAGCGGCATCTTTTAAGTTTATGCATATTAGGAATATTCAGTTTTTGTCTGATCACATATGTAAGTGTGTGATCACTAATACTATCAGGAAGTGTACCTGGAGTATAGTAACTGTGGGCATTATTAATTAGAATCCAGTCCAGAATTGTTTCTTTCTTATTTGGTTTATGTGTTCTAGTTGTAGTTGTTATTAATTGAGAGTAACCATCCTGGACCCTCTCTGGTCTGATGTAGCCTTCTGGATGGCTCTTTTTAGTAGGAGGTTTGAGACCTCTTCTTTTGCTGACATCTTTTGGCAGAGTGGGATGCCAGGAAAGAGAAGGGAAGGACTGTTTTGTGAAGGTGGAAAAGGGAATGTAATGGCCTCTGTATACTAATCTCCTGACCCATTTGTCCTGCATAATAGACGTTCATGCAACATGGTGCAGGGACAGCTGACCTCCAGCTACTCCAGGGTAGAGCAAATGGGTTGGATCCTATGTATTCTGCTGTTGACCATGGAAACCTTGATTCTGTGGAGTGCCTCTGCCTCTAGGGTGGTGTCCATTGAACGATCACCATATCCTTCATGGGAGCTCTTATCCTGAATCTGGGAGAAGGGCTGTATGTAGGACCTTTTTGAACCACAAGTTCTTAGGACCTTTATGATTCCTTGAAAAGGACCTCTGTAGAGCTGTGAACCTGACTCCCGCAGTGGACAATGTTTTGCCCTCTTGCTCACTTCTTTCCAATTTCACCTTCATACCGGGTCGAAGAAATGATGATCTCTCAAAGTGGGCATTTGTGAAGGATACTTTGAACTTCTCCATAAAGTTACATAATGGAGCCCAGTATACTGTCTCAAGGTACCACCTGTCCTGGCAGGGTTAGCTGCTCCATCAGCTGCATTATGTTATAAAGTCATAGAGAGGGTTTACTTATTAAGCATAGTAGACACCAGCAGCTCTATTTGCCTATGATTGTCACTGGTCATCTCAACACACCCAGCTTCTCTTTCGCTATATCATGCTGGAACCTATTCATGTATATCATAAGGCAAAGATACCCACACATAAGTCTATGTCCCCATTCTTTCCACTGTCTTAGAATTCATTTATGGGGGGTGTACAGCTGGAATTTAATCCTAGGGTTCTCTTTTGGTCACTGCAGCTACAACCATGGAGTTAGTAAAGTGATTATTTCTTTAATATCACTTGTCCTAAGGGGAATGCTAAATCTTGTTCATCTTCCTTGGAATGAGCTCAACCACATCAGGTTCTCACCAAGCCCTTTGCACTGTCCAGTCAATCCTGTGGCTAGAAGGGGAAACCATCCAAGAAGTAGAAAGGACAGACTGAAAAGTCTCCATCAGAACCTCCTGATCTGGGAAGGGATAGGTTAGTTGGTCAATTACCCCTCGGTTTCATTAATTCTAGGATTTTCCCCAATTTGGGGTCATCCTGAAGCGATTCCCCCCTTTGTCAAAATGTGAATCCTGAATTAGGAGCTCTACAGGGGAGTCTAAGTGCCTCCTCTTACACTTACACTTTCTTGGTGCCTTGGGTTGGAAGTCTTCCAAGGGGAAGGAGGACAGTTATTACCCTGAGAGGTGATTTTTCTGAGTCTTTTTGATTCAGCCTGTTAATATAGCTTGTTATCAGTGTCAAAAGAAGACTGACAAGTATCTTTGAGTGAGGCTAAAGATGGTGATGTGTCTGATCTGTTATGTCTTGACAATGAAGTCAATCTTTCCACAACTTCAAATGCTGACAGTGTGTCTGAAATACATCAAAGCTAACATCAGTGCCAAAGAGGCTGATATCAAAGAAGATCCAGCACTGAAAGCCAGACCTGAAGCTGGCTTCAGCACCAGAAGGTCAAAATCCGAGGTGTCAGAAATAATGAATAGCCCCAAATGAATTGGTGGCAACACTGATGCCAACTTCTAGATCCCAACCCCTCAAAGTCTAGTTTCTTTCAACACTGAAGAGACTGTCATCAAGAGTGATGGGAACAATCAAGTCAAGTCACAGCCACAGGGTGTAGCCTTTTCAACACTGATACAGATCACACGAGAATCACTGTGAGTTCCGTGTCTCACTATGTGCCAGAATGAGCCTAACTGAAGGAGCATAAGAAGCAGATGGCTGAGGCTCAGACCTGTCTACTATATAAACAGAGAGGAGTGGTATAATACCTATGTCAATCTGTATTTAAATAACTGTCATCATGTACTTCAAGTCATGTTGCATCAAGGAGCTACTAACAGTTCTCTTTGAATGGGATGACATACTGAATGCTGGTCTAGACTTCATGAAATGTGACAATTCCTTTTGCAAAGAAAAGCACCTTTATCTTTTCCTTTAAGAATGAACATGGATATTGACCATCCCTGTAGAGGATGACTCCTTAGGAGATTGCAACAAAGCAGAGGTGACAGTTTGTCTTGATGATGTTCCAGAAGGGGGTTGTTTAATTCTGGAGTCTTTTTTAACACTTTTATTAAATTATCACTTAAGACATAGTCAAACATACATTCATATAAAAGAAAACTATGTTAACATGTTCACAGTTAAAAACACTATACATCACATAATCAAATCCTGCCTTCCCTTAAACCTCACTCCTCCTGCAAAGCATAATTTTGCATGTACTGTTCCCACTATTTCCATTTTTCTATGTAATTTGTTCCTATCCTTTTCTAAAGATCCCACTTCCATTTTTTATCTCTCTTACAAAATTCACTACTTCAGATACCATTGGTTTAGACTTTAATTCCCATTGTCTAGTAATTGTTTTGGCAACCACCAGAATTCAACTTAAAAAGGCCTTACTATGTCCAGGCAGTTCAGATCCTGTATCCAAACTAAAAAATTATTTCCTTAGTTATAACCATTTGCTCACCCAATAATTCTGACAGAGTACTCTGTAGAGGATTTTTAAAATCATCTAATTCATTATACTCCCAAAACATATGTTACCAGTTATCACTTTCTCCCCATCACACCGCCAACATTTACCATCTGCTTGAGAAAAAAAATTCTTTGGAGTCTGCTTGGGGTTTAAAAATATCTATGCAAACATTTATAAGCAAAAATCCAAAATCTTCTTGATTTTGTTGCATATTTGAGAGCCTTTCATATGTCATCCCATTGTTTCCTTGTGAATTGCTTATCCAATCTCTCTTCTCAGTCTTTTCTAACCTCCAGTGATTGGTTCCTATAGTTATCATGCAATATTTTATATGCGCTCATAAAAAGAAGTTATGTTCTTACCATAACGTTCCATCTGTGTTGTTGATCTTCATTCATTCTTGACTAGTGGGTCTTGGTTTTGACCCTCGGAACTGACTTGGCTGTTATATCAAGTTCAAGCCAGCCAGAAACTCTCAATTCAAGGCTACCCATAGTGCCTCTCTTCCCTTCCCCTCAGATCAAGTTTTGCCCATAGAGTAGAAAATGATGAAAGCTTTGTCTGAGCAACAACCTTACTAGGACCCCAGGACTAGTTCCGAACCTCCAGGAGTCTTTGGGGGGGGGGGGATGTCAAGAATTAATGAAGATTGATAACACAGATGGAACATTATAGTAAGAACATTACTTCTTTATCTAATGTTGTCAGTCTTCATTCTTTCTTGACTGTTGGGACAGAGTCCTAGTTACTTTAGACCTTTGGAGGCCCTAGGGAAGGATATTCCTGAGCACCATAGAGCCAAAGATTCTCTTCCCCTGGAGACCATATCCAATTTGTAATGAGTGATAAAGATATGGGGAGTAGCCCAAGTTGCAGCTGCACATATGTAATCCATAGAAGCTCTGGAATGAAAGGTTACTGAAGTGGAAACAGATCTGGTAGAATGCACCCTAACTTTTGTTGATAAGACCAGCGTATTTTGTTGATAAATAAAGGTGGTGCAATCTCTCAACCATTTTGACACAGTAACGTTCGAAACTGGTTTGCCTAGTCTAGTACCCAAAAAGGATAGGAACAAATGGTCTAATTTTCTAAACGATTTTGTTCTATCTAAATAAAAATGTAATTGCCTATGTACATTCAACAAATGTAAACAATATTGTCCCTTGCTTGCGAAATTTGGGAAGAAAACTGGTAGATCTAAGGACCGATTAATATTGGAATCTGACACTACTTTAGGCAAAAAGGAGGGATTAGTTCTGAGTGATACTCTCTCTGTGAAAAATGATATACGGGCGTTTTACACACAGAGCCTGTAATTCTGAGATTATCCTGGCTAACATGATAACTAGCAGGAACAGAGTTTTCCAAGACAAAAATTAGATATTACAGGTGGATGCTGGCTCAAATGGCTGATGGACCAAACTTTGTAAGACCAACGTTAAACTTCAAAGTGCAAAGGGCTCTTTGAAGGCTGGTTTCAAATCTAATGCATCCTTAAGAAAAGTTTTGCAGAGACGGTGGGACATCAAGGAAAGGCCAACCATTATGGAAATTTGAAATGGCAGCTAAGTTGATTCTAATAGTAGATGGTAGAGTCTCCCAATTGGAATAAGGTGGATAAATATTCCAAGACCTTGTCTATCAAGGCTGAAAAAGGATCAATACCTTTTTCATCACACCAAAGCGCAAAGCTCTTCCATTTGCTAAGATAAAGTTTTCTGGTGGATGGTTTATGAGATGCCAGAAGTATGTTTTGTATTGGGGAAGATAAGTTATTTCGCCTGGCATCTACTGGAAGTGGAGAAATCACGCTGTCAGGTTGAGATTTCGTAGGTTGGAATGGACCAGGCCCTGTGGATGAGACAACATGTCTGGGGGTGGATCCAGAATCCACGGATGGTAAATTAAGTGAGGCCAGAGAAAGGGAAACCAGACTTGACAGGCCAATAAGATGCAATGAGAATCACTTTGCTTCTCGACCACTGGGCATTCTTCAGAAATTGGGGAATTAAGGGGATTGGAGGAAGGGCATAAAGAAGTCCAGAGGCCTAATTGTGGAGAAGAGCATCTCTCGGGGACTCCCACCAAGGGGGGACTGGGGCAAAGTAGCTGCTGTATTTGTGGTTTGTGGGAGAAGCAAACAGATCGCAGCAAGGATGACCCCATCGATGAAAAATCTTTTCCGCAACATCGTAATTGAGAGACCACTCGTGAAGCAGGAGAATGCATCTGCTCAGTTTGTCCGCAATCATGTTGGAGTTCCCCGGAATGTGCATTGCTATCAGAAAGTGGTTGGAGGTGATCGCCCAGTGTCAAACTCTTAGGGCTTCCCAACAAAGAGGGTAGGATCTGGTTCCCCCCGTTTGTTGATGTACCACACTACTGACATGTTGTCTGACTGAACAGCAATTATCCCTGAAGGGAGGACAGATTGGCATGCTTGCAATGCTAAGAGCACTGCCCTCAGTTCTAGGATGTTGATATGCAAACTGGCCTCTGAAGGGGACCAAGTGCCTTGAACTGTCTTTCCCTGAAAATGCCTCACCCCATCCTATCAGGAATGTGTCCGTGGTCACTATGGCCTTGGGCTGAGAGGGAGAAAGAGGCTCCATAATTTGTCTTCTGGCTTCATCCACCAATATAAATCCTGCTTGCACTCATTGGTTATGATGATTGAGTGGGACATTGGATAAGTTAACACTGACCACTGTGATGCCAGAAGCCACTGAAGTAGCCTCATGTGGTATCTTGCCAGAGGAACTAATGCGATTCTCGATGCCATGGACCCAAGGAGCTGTAAGACCTGGTGAGCAGGAACTTTGTCTTGAGAGAGTATCACTTGTTGTTGCAACCTCAACTTCTCCAGTCTGTGAAGTGTAAGAGCAGCCATGCAGGATTTTGTGTTTAGTTTTGCTCCGATTAATTCTATGTCCTGTGTGGGGTATAGTTTTGACTTTTCCCTATTGATCAAGATGCCTAAGAATTCTGCAAGCCTTAGAACACAATCCAAGGTGGAAAGCAGCAGATGCCTGGTGGGGGCTGTGAGGACCCAGTCATCTAAATATGGAAACACACAGAATCCCTGTAACCTTAAGTGAGCTGCTACCACTGCCATGCATTTGGTGAACACTCTCTGAGCTGTGGTGAGACCAAAGGGTAGTGCTCGAAATTGGTAATGACTGGCTCCTATCCACAAGTGGCGGTATCTTCTGGAGCATTTCTCCATTTTTATGTGGTAATACACATCCTGAAGATCTATGGAACAAATCCAATTGTCTTTCTCCAGAAATGGAAGGATAGGCTGAACCATGACCATGCAGAATTTTATTTGTTGAACAAACTTGTTCAGTACACTGAGGACTAAGAGTAGCCTCCAGTCCCCTGTCTTTTTTGGCACTAAAAAGAATCTTGAGTAAAATTTGGATCCTCTTTGGTCTGTTGGGACTGTTTGGATGACTCTTTTTTGAAGCAGCTTTTGGAGTGCTGCTATGTCCCACTGATTGGGTGGAACATCGGGGGTTCGTCATTGCGGTCTGGGACAAAGACTGAAGGGAATATGGTAACCTCTGGTAATTAATGTCTGCATAATCTGATGTTATTGTGTGCCAGGCTGCACGGTGCAGACAGAATCTTCCCCCCACTGCTTCCGGAGGTAAGCAATCGGGCCACTGCTCAGGAGCACTGGTAGGGTTGCCCAGAGAAGGAATCCCTGGAATCCTGGTTATGCAGGCCCCCTCTTCCACAGGACAGACATCTTTTGGAACAGTTCCCCTCTCTGCCCCGGGAGTAATACTCACCACGTGTGTCCTGAAAAGGCCCTTGGGACTTTCTGAACCACATCTTTCTACTCCTCTGATTTCTGAAGAAAGTTCACTAAGGAGTGGAAAAACACACATTCAAAGTAGAAAGGGTCTTTCCGTCCTTCTCACACCTGGCTAATGTGTCTCTGACTTTTGGGCCAAACAGCAACAAAATCAATGGGAGCATTGATAAAGAAAGACTTGAAGGGGTCTGCAAAGTCACATAAGCGCAACCAGGTGTGATGCCTAATGGCAACGCCTGTACCTGCTGCCAAGATGTCCCTTTGGCTGTATGTGCAATAAGCTGCATGGAAGAGTTGGAGATCAACTCTAGGGTGGCAAGCTGAGAGGCAACCTTATCACAAATCTCATCTGACATTGATCCTGCTAAGGTTTCTGAAAGCTTGGTTATCAGATCCCTTTGGAGTTGTGTAAATGTCCCAAAAAAATTCAAGGACCATAGAGCGAAGGTAGATGGGGCAAAGAGCCACTTCCCGAATCTGGGACTCTCGGTTTGGAGTTTGGGCAGTTGGACTCTCCTCGGCAAGTTCCTTTTTTGTGGCAGCTTCCACCACCATGACATCTAGACCTTTTGACCAGTGAGGCTAATCCTCGGGCGTGGAAATAATTTTGTCTGGTCTCCGAGGAAATGACTCTATAGTATCAGGGGCCTTCCACACATGCGGCACAAGGAGCTTGACCAGTTCATTGGCAGGTGGGGGTCACCCAAGATGTAGAAGGCCAGGAATGAAAAGCCTGCAAGAAAACAGACTCCTTGGAAGATGGGTTTGTGGTCTTCCAATCACCCCTCTCTTTTAAAATTTCCATGATGTCTCTGAAGGAGACATCTTTAGGGGGTGATCGAGGGGACCTTTCCCCTTCATCGAAATCTGTATCCTCAGTGACCGATTCTTCTGGAGAATCCAGGTGCTTCCTCTTGCATGATCTCTTATGAGGTGGCTCCTCAGGGGGAAATCCGAGGAGGACTCAAAAGAGAGGACCCTGCAAAAGGGTGTCTTGCTGCTTTTGTGCCTGCTGCCCCAGCATAGCAGACTGTGACAGCTGCGAGCCAGGGGATACATAGATGTGACACTCCGACGGGGATGCTGCCAGCTGTGAGCCTGCTGAGGCCAGGGTTCTCTCCAAAATCTTGAAGGCAGGCCCGTCTGAAGAGGGATGGATGCCTGGAACTGAGAAAGACAACTTCAGAACCAGGGTCATACTCCGCTCCGACGAGCCCACCTCCAGAGTAGCAGCCACGAGAGGACTCGAAAGTGTCAGGGCACCAAGGACCATGGAAAGCGCCATGGAAAAAAATCTGAGCCGATCCAGGAATCCCGGAGCCGGCAGCCAAATCACAGTCTCATGGGTGGGTCGGCTTCGATGGAGGTGCAGACCACAGAGTCGGTTATGGAACCAAGGTGAGATCCACCATCAGCACAGAAGAAGTTGGCACCAGGAACGTTGAAGTCGAGGGCTCAAAGACCTTCAGAGAGTTTGAAGGAGGAATATAAGTGGGAGTCCTAGGAGAGTAACCCTTGGCTCCGGATGGGAGAGAGGTCCTAGAGGGGGCAGGAAGGCCTTTGGGCGCTAAGAGCTGATCCACTAATCTGACTACATCAATCTCAGAAAGGCTCCTGGTAGAATGGACGGACATCCTCGCGGGCAATTCTGGCCTTTCAAGAAATGGACTTAATTGCTGACCCAAGAAGGGGTCTGCAGATGGAGAGTACCTAGTCCTGGGTGTAATCTTGATCTTTAGCACTGTGGTCTGTTGACCAATAGTTTGCTTTGCCAGGGAGGAAGTAACCAGAATGCTAGGGGAGACTATTGTTGGTGCCAAGAGAGTCACTGGTACCGATGAAATGGTCTGAGCCATAGAAGTTTTGGTAATTTCAGTAGTTGACACCGTGGGGGATGTCACAGATTTTGGTGCTGGAGCAGAGGTTAGTGCAGATTTTGGTATCTTAAGCCTCGGTTCCAAGGAATGAGTCAGCAGCTGGGCCTTAGAAAATTTAGCTTCATGTACTTTTTCCAGCATAGGACAGTACAGTTTTGTACCTACCATAAATGTAGATGTTCGAGTGGTTATGCTGCTGCTGTCATCACACTTGGGGTTATCTGCCGTCAGGTGGTCCCGCAGTCGGCCTGAATTCCAAAGCCTTGGTCTGGCGTCAGTTGTCGTCGCTTCTTCTCTGACGTCAGTGCGGCAGGGGTATAAAAGAGGCAGCCGACGCCATTTTCTTCAGTTTTTCTTGCCCCAGATGTCAGGTGCCCCCAAACTAAGAAGGCAAAATAAGAAGCTTGCAAAACATACCTTAGTGCAAAACAATGGTACTAGTTGTAAGCAAATACACCATATAGACATGCATCCCAAAGGTTGAAGTACATGGAGGTTATAAGAAAAGGCCTTGTTAGAAAATGGAGGTATAAGAAAAGGCCTTGTTAGAAAGAGGGGATGGAGGGAGGGTAACCTGGACTGCAGCAGCATAACCACTCGAACATCTACATTTATGGTAGGTACAAAACTGTACTATGTTCATCGTGCTATGCTGCTGCAGTCATCACACTTGGGTAGAGTCCCAAAGCTATGGTTGGGTGGTAGGAGCTAAACTGGGTTAGGTGCAGCTAAGATGCCCTGCAGAACTGCAGTGGCAAACCCAGCTCTGGTTTTTGAGTACAGAGGAAGGTGGCAATGCTTGGTGAAGGTGTGCACTGAACTCCAGGTAGCTGCCTCCAGAATGTCCTTGGTTGGGACTCCTCGGAGGAAGGCTGCTGAGGTTGCTGTAGCCCTGGTAGAGTGGGACCTAATACTAGCAGGCACTGCTTTCCCGTGGTGTGAGTAGCAAAAGCGGATGCAATGTGCTATCCATTTGGAGATGGTCTGCTTTGAAATAGCCTTTCCTTCTGAGCCTGGTGCATAGGATACAAGGAGTTGGTCAGATTTTCTGAAGGCCTTTGTCCTGTCCAAATAGCAACGTAGCTGTCTGTGAATGTCCAAAGAGTGAAGGAGTCTTTCTCCTTTATTCTGTGGGTTTGGATAAAAGGTGGGCAAGTGTATGGTCTGATCGAGAGCCACACTGGATACTACCTTTGGCATGAAAGAAGGTTTGGTGCATAAAGATACTCTGTCCTGATGGAAAATGATGAAAGGTTCTACTGCCAAAAGGGCCTGCAGTTCTGAGACTCTGCGTGCTGAGGTGATAGCTAGCAGCAGGGCTATCTTCCATGACAAGTATTGAAGCTCTGCTGAAAAGGCTGGTTCGAAAGGAGGAAGTGTTAACTTTTCCAGAACAAAATTAAGATCCCAAGTTGGAGTAGGTGGTTTTCTGGGGGGGTCTTATATTGTTTGCCCCTCTGAGAAACTGCTTTAGCAAAGGATGAGAGAAAATGGGTGGAACCGTATCATATTGAGCTGAAATGGCTGAAGCATGGATCTTTATGGATGAGAAGGAAAGGTCTTTGTGTAGCAGCTCAGTTAGATATTGGAGTATGTGCGGAATATTTGGGATACCAGGATTTAGGCTTTTGGCCTGGTTCCATACACAAAATCTTTTCCATTTGTCTGAGTAAGTTTTTCTGGTGCTGGGCCTCCTGGCCTCCAAAATGACATTCTGGACATCCTTTGAGAGAAGTGTTGTTTGATAATATAAGGTATTTTCCATGCAGCTAGATTTAAGGTCCTTAGCTGACTGTGAAGTATCTGAGAGTACTGCTGTGTTAACAGCAGAGGGAATTGAGTTAAGATCCATGGAGGGCTGTGAGACAAGTTTCGTAGTAGTGGGTACCAGTGTTGACATGGCCAGTCCGGGGCAATGAGGATCATCTGTGGTCTCTCCGATCTGGTTTTCAGTAATACCTGGGAGAGTAGAGGCAGAGGTGGGAAGGCGTAGACTGACAATGTTGTCCAAATGAATGATAGGGCATCCACTTTCCAGGCCAGGGGATGGTAAGTGCAAAATGTTTGTAGCTGGCAGTTGTTGGTTGAGGCAATCAGATCTATGTCTGGCAGTCCCCACCTTTGAGTTATCATTGAGAATACTTGTGGGTGTAGTCTCCACTCGTGAGGGTCTGCCAAATTTCTGCTTAATTTGTCTGCCAAAACATTTTCTTTTCCTGGCAGGAATTGTGCTTGCAGTTGTACTTGGTAAGTTAATGCTGTGTTCCTCAAGTCCATTGCCTGTCTGCATAGTGGGTAGGAGTGCGTCCCTCCTTGTTTGTTTATGTACCACACAACTGTGGTGTTGTCCGTCCTTATTAGAAGTTGTCCTGGATGCAAAAGGTCCTTGAAGGCTGTTAATGCATTTTTTACAACTAGCATCTCCTTTTGATTGATGTGTAGCTGCCTTTGGTTTGCAGACCATTTGCTCTGTATGCATTGTCCTGCCATGTGTGCACCCCAGGCGTAGGCTGATGAATCTGTTGTCAAGGTTTGGTTTGGTGGAGGTGAGACAAAAGGAAGGCCCTTGTTTGCTTGGCATGCTTGAGCCCACCATAGAAACTCTTTTTGAAGGCAGGGAATGAGAGTTATAGCTGCTTCGAGGCTGTGTCTGTGCTGGGACCATACACTTTTTAGGTACCATTGTAGTTTTCTCATATGTAGCCTTGCATATGCAATTAGTTGAATGCAGGATGCCATGTACCCCAATGCCTGCAGGAATTTCCTTGCAGTGAGCTGGGTAGAAGTTTACATGTTTTTGAAGTACTGAGCCAGTTGTTTTTGCTTGTCTGGCGTGAGGTAAGCCATCTGGGTCGTTGTATTCAAGCTGGTACCCAGCAAAATGATTTGTTGTGAGGGTATTAGTTTTGACTTTTTTTGTTTACTGTGTACCCTAGGCAACTTAGCAACTTTGTCACAAATGCCAGATGCTGTAGTAGGATGTCTTTGCTGTCCACTTGGATCAGGCAGTCATCCAGATATGGATAAATTTGTATTCCTCGCTGTCTGCAGTATGCAATTACTGATGCCAGGCATTTCGTGAATACTCTGGGCGCAGTAGATAAGCCAAAGGGCAATGCAGAGAATTGATAATGCATTATGCCTGCCAAAAATCTGAGGTATCTTCTGCAATCTTGTCTGATAGGGACATGCAGGTATGCCTCTTGGAGGTCCAACGTTACCAGCCAAGACTCCTTGCCCAGCATGGGAAGAAGCTGCTGTAGTGTGAGCATTTTGAATTTGGGAATGTCCAGGTAAGTGTTTAGAATTGAAAGGTCTAAGATGGGTCTTCAGGCTTTGTCCTTTCTTGGTACTAGAAATAGTCTTGAGTAAAATCCTTGACCTTGCTCTTTTGCAGGTACCTTTTGAATTGCTTTCATGTTCATGAGAGCTGAAATTTGTTTTTGTGCCTCTGTCCATTGGTTTGTTGGCAGATTTGGCATGCCTCTCATCCATGGTAAAGTGTGAAAATGAAATCTGTAGCCTCGGGTAATAATATCCAGAACCCATTTGTCCTTTGTTATGATGTGCCAGTTTTGTGGGAAAAGAGCCAGTTTTCCTCCTAGAGGTGCTGCCTGGGCAATTATGCTTGGCAGGCGAAGAGGAAAGTCATTGAGTTTGTTTTCTGAAAGATTGAGATCTGTCGTCTCCCCCTCTTTGAGTTGTTTGCCATTGTCTAGGCCTGAAAGTACCCTGTGCCTGGCGTCTGTACCTGCCCCTTTGGGGTCTGTCTGAAGCAGGAAAGGACCAGCTTTTTGATGGCCAGTTTCTGCTGAAGCAAGGAAGTTGTACCTGTAAAAAAATCTTTAACTGTTTGCATTGATTTTGCCTTTTATTTATTATTTTTATTTTATTTTACATTTGTTTACCGGGCTAGTCTAACTGGATACATGTCCATTTTCAGTAGAGGCCCGGGGAGAAAAGCTCCTAGGTACATACAGCTAATTAACATATTTCTATCTATGAATCACACAAATAAACACAAGAATACAAAACATAAGCATAAACAGTACTAAATTACAGGATATAATAACAATTCTAAGTAATTTATCAGTTTAGGATGCAGTCTTAACAGTAGATATAGTTGATATTCCAGGATAAAAAAAAGATCAGAGAATAGAGTAACTATAGAGCTAGTCTGGTTTGGAGCAATGACATAGCCAGTGAGATTTGAGATATACTTTCAGATTGTTTTTGAAACTGGAGAGAGAGGGAAGTATAGAAATATCATTTGGTAGAAGATTCCAGGCTTTCCCTACTGTATTAGAAAAAAAGAGAGTCACCAGCCTTGTTTTATATTTTGGTAGTATGTGCTAAGAGTTTATGTGAGGACCTTAGGGAATCTAGGTTTTTATAGGGAGTGATGAGTGTGGATAGAGCAGGTGTTTTGGATGGTGTGTAAAGGGTTTTGTGAGCTATAGTTAGTTGATGGAATTTAATTAGGTTATCTAGTTCAAGCCAGCCTAGCTGTTTTAAATTGTGGCAGTGATGGGTTCTAAAAGGGTTTCCTGTGGCAAATCTGGCGATGTTATTATAGGACATTTCCAGTTTGCTGAGATTGTTTTTAGAAAGTTTAGTAAAGATGGGTGAAGCATAAAGAAGAGGAGATATTAGATGTGTGTGTGCTATTGTTGTACGAGCAGAGGGTAGGAGAAAAGATTTAATCCGATACAGGGAGCCTAATTTTTTAACAGATTTAATTGTATTGTTTATATGTATATCAAAGTTTAGTTTATTATCGATGGTGACACCTAGCAGTTTAGTGGTAGGTTCTGGGGATATAATAGTATTGTTGGTGGAAGTGACTGAGAAATCCAATGTGGGGAATTTACTAGTGGGAGAGAAAAGAAGGAGTTTAGTCTTTTTGGGGTTTAAGAGAAGGCATCTATGAGTGAACCATTTTTCGACTGTGTTGAAGACTTGTTGGGTAAGGTGTTGGAGGTCTGAAGAGGATGAGGCTGAGCATATAAGTGTGGAATCATCTGCATATTTTATACAAGAGCCTTTTCTTCCATCTTCTTTAAAACTTCCTCTGCTTTGACACCAAATAACGCATCCTTTTGCAGTGGAGCATCCAGTAACTTTGCTTTGACATGTTCTGGTAAGGTCTGCTCTTTTAGCCAAGCATGTCTACGTATTACAGACCCTGTGACTGCTGCTCTACATGAGGCCTCCAAAGAATCAAAACCACACTGCAAGGTATGTTTTCCCACTTGTTTTGCTGCATGCAACAAATCTTGCATCCCTTTGAAATCTAGTTGATCTGTTTGAGGGATCATTTTCTGTTTTAACTGATTAAGCAAGTACTGCTGGTATTTAATCATGTGGAATTGGCAGTTTAATGCCCTCATGGCCAAAGTGGCAGAGGTATACACTTTTTTCCCCCATCTTTCTAATGCCCTGGAATCTCTTTCCGCTGGTAGTGGATTCTTAGCAGTAGAGGCCTTAACCCCTTTCGGACCCTGGGAAATGGTTTCTGGGTCTGCAGCAGGGCTTTTATATAAAAACTTGTGAGAGTCAGGGACTCGATAGTATCTGTCAGGTTTAGGTGGTGCTGGAGGTAAGGAATCTGGATTTAGACTGGATTCAGTGTAGACATCATCCAGAATGTCCAAAACAGGTGGAATGGCTAGGGGTCTGTGCTGAAGCAAAAGAAGAAACTCACGGAGTCTTTTCTTGGAGTCAGAGTAATCTTGTCCTTCCCAGTGGAAATGCTCTCTCATGGTGTGCAGGGTTTCCCCAAAAGAGAAGTTTTCAGGGGGGGAAACAGAGGGAATAGACTCCTCAGTATCTGAGTCTTCATAGAGAGGGAAGTGGTAATCCTGTTCTTCAGAGTCTGCTGAGGAAATGGATTCCTGGTCAGAAAGAGGTAAAACTTCCTCCAGTCTAGGCCTTTTGTCAGGAGGGGGCTGGGAACCTCTGATAAGGGTAATCAGGTCCTCCGCCATTTTGAGCAATTGTTTTTTAGGCATAGGGGCCTGTATGTGAGTCTGTGGACTCGGTTTCTTAACCTTTGGAAGCTTAGCGTATGACTTAACGGAAAGAGTCGTCGGTTTAAAAACGCCTTCTGAAACCGGAGGCCTGTCCATAGTCTCCAGATTGCCGCTAGGGCTGGCGTCCGCGAGTTGAGGAGGAACCGGCTCCAGTGGCCCGGTAGATTCTGACTGAGAGGTAATTGTATTTTCTAAATCTGCGGTAGTCAGGGGCTGCGTAGGTGCCTCACTGAGTACTGAAGATCCGGCGGCAGGCCTAACCGAGACCTCGGTTTCTGGTCTAGGTCTAGGTCTAGGCTGCCGGTCTTTTTCCTTGCGTTTTTTAAACATAGTGGTAGTCTGAGGTTCCGACGACATAATGTAGCTGAATTTTCTGCCAAAATAATGTCGGGCGGTATCAGCCCGACGCTTAATAGTGCGTTTATTGAACCTAGCGCAAAACCGACAACCAGGAACGTCGTGGTCTGGGCCTAGGCAAGGAATACAATAAGAATGAAAATCCTTATGAGGTATTTGCTTCCCACAAGAAATACAATTATTAACTTTGTCTGACATCGGTCTGAGGCAAGAAAAGTTTCCCCAACGGGGTACTTAGCTTTATAGAAGACTTTGGCTGAAATTCTGTTCGAAAATCTCAGGAGCTGGCCGACCGGCACTTGCGAACTGCTTCTGCTTCAGGCACCGCACGGCAAGAAAGACTGAAGAAAATGGCGTCGGCTGACTCTTTTATACCCCTGCCGCACTGACGTCAGGGAAGAACCAACGACAACTGACGCCGGACCAAGGCTTTGGAATTCAGGCCGACTGCGGGACCGCCTGATGGCTGATAACCCCAAGTGTGATGACTGCAGCAGCATAGCACGATGAACATCAGAATGACTCCTTTTCTTCAATTCCTTTTTGGGAGACTTAGATCTCTCCACCTCAGACAAAGCCTCACTAAAAGGGCATTTGAGCAGCCCCTTGAGGATAATTTTATTATTTCTCTCTGCAAGGGTTCAAGCACTGAAACCCTTGCAGAGTTCACACGGTGGTTGAATTTCCAAATATGGCATCCCCAATCAATAAACACATGAAAGATGCCCATAGGAGTTGGGCATCTTTCTACCACATTCCTCACATTGTTTGAACCCTGTAGTTCCTTTCCCTTTCTCTGCCATCTTCCAAAAAACAATAAGAAGAGCACTTGCACCACACACACACACACACACACACACACACACAAGAAATAACGGAAAAAATAAATTTTTTTGAAGGCTGTACCAATAACAGTATTTAGAATATTACCCCAAAAAGGGTAAAGAGGAGGAAGAAAGAAAGAAGGGAAGTAGGGATACCAGCGATGGTATTCAAAAATTTAGCAGAGGTTAAGGGAAGGGAGGGCCTATACCAATGATGGTAAGAAAAACTAGGTAGAGGTAGAAAGGATATACAAACATTCACACCAAAAAACGCAGCAATAAAAATAAGTTATGTACTTACCATAACGTTCCATGTGAGTTGTTCATCTCGCCTTCATTCTTTACTGATGGGTTCGGAGCCAATCCCTCGGCTCCGAGTCGGCCAATTGCAAGGCTCGAGGTCTTCAAATAGCTCAAGGCCAAGTCCTTATCCCATGATGCACCCAGAGTTACCTCACATCTTGTTTGCTGCGTATAATAATACCATATGTCATTCTTTCACTCCCAAGAAAAGGTACAGAAGGACTGAGCAACCAGGATGGATCCAGCATCTCTGTCATCTAACAGCCCAGGAGGGGGTAGGAGGGAGGGACGTAAGAATGAAGGCAAGATGAACTCACATGTGCAGCATGTACTCTAAATTGTTTGAATGGTTGGGGAAGAAGACTGGCAAATCAATAATTTGGCTGAGATTGCTTTCAGTGCAAACTTTTTGCAAGAATAAGGGGTTTGTTCTAAGTGAGACTCTGTCAGCATGGAATATCAAATAAGGAGGCTTGATGGATAAAGCCTGAAGCTCTGACACTCTGCGGGTAGAAGTAATAGCTACTAAAAAGATGGTTTTCCATGACAAAAATTTGAGGTCACAAGAGGAAGCTGGTTCAAATGGCAGAAGAATTATGTGGGAAAGAATAAAATTTAGATTCCATGGAGAATAGGGAGATTTCACAGATGGTCTAATATGAAAGGTCCCCTTGAGAAAGGCTTTGGATAACTTGTGAGACATAATATTAAATCCTTTCACATCCAAGAGGAAAATTTGAAATAGCAGCCAGTTGAACATAAACTGTTCCTGATGCAGCTCCTTTGTTAAAAATCATAGTCAAGAACTCTAAAATGGAGGTCATAGGGGCTTGGTAATTATCAATATTGTTTTTATAGGCCCATAAAGAAATGTTTTCCATTTGCTAAGATATACCTTCCTAGTAGAAGATTTATGAGAGGATAAGAGGATTTGTTTTGTTTCATTGGAGAGGTTATGGAAGCAGGCTATGATGGGAATTGGAGCAGCCAAGCTGTCGGCTTCTGGTCCTGCAAAGAGGGATGAAGTTCCCCCAATGAGTGCGTCAGAAGGTCTCGGACTGGGTCCAGAATCCAAGGGTCATCAAAAAGATGAAGCCGAAGGAAGGGGAACCAAATCTGATGAGGCCAATGAGGAGCTATGAGAATGATGGTCCTTCCCAGGGTTTTTGCTTTCTGCAGAACCTTGGGTATCAATGGGATCGGTGGAAATGCATAGAGGAGACAAGTCTACATTACATCATCGAATGCTTAAAAAAGCGAACTCTGATTGATCAACCTAATTAAATGAAAGCTTACAATCTCGAACTGTCAGATCAGCGATTTTTTTTTCCCAGGGAAAAAAATCGCTGATCCAAAACACATACACACAACACAAGCACACCAAACAAACAGAAATCCACACACATACACCTAAAATCTGATACCTAACCCTACACTAAACTATGTACACACCACTAACTACCCACTTACCTTAACCCAAACCCTAACCCTAAGGTCTGTCACTATCGCACAACTCACCACACCCACTCCCTAACCCTAACTCACTTAAATCCGCCCTAACCCTCATGTCCACTCAATCGCACAAGCACCTAACCCGAGTCCTAACCCTAACTCACCTAAATCACCCTAACACTCACATCCACACAATCACACACTTACCTGAATCTGACCAGTAACTTTCCACCATAACACTGAAAATACCGAAGCAACAGAAATGGACAACCGAATTCTTTCCCTAGGAAAAAATTTGAGTTTCTGCTGCTTCGATATTTTGCAGTTTCACAAAAATAAGTTTTATCAATCGGCGTTCGCTTTTTTAAGCGTTCGAGGATATAATATAGACCCGAGGAGACACGGTGGCCAATCGTGTACAAGTGCGTCCCTTGGGGCTTCTCATGAAGGGGGAATCAGAGCAAAGTACTTTTTGCATTTCGTGTTCATGTGACTGGCAAAGAGGTTGCAGCAAAGCTGGCCCCACCTGCGGAATATCCTGTCCGCTATTTCTTTCTTGAGGGACCACTCGTGGGGCAACAAGACTGCCCTGCTCAGCATGTCTGCTATCATGTATTATTTCCCTGGGATGCGAATTGCCAACAGAAAGCTCTGGGTGGAAACAACCCACTGCCATACTCTGAGAGCCTTGCGACAAAGGGGTAGGAAGTGGTTCCTCCTTGTTTGTTCAAATACCAGACTACCGACATGTTGTCTGTCTGAATCGTAATCGTACCCAGAGGAAGAGAGTCCTGAAAGTATTGCAATGCCAAAAGTATTGCTCTCATCTCCAGGACATTGATATGCAGATGTGTCTCTTGATCGGTCCATGTGCCTTAAGCTGTCTTTCCCTGAAAATGTCCCCCCACCCCACCCTATCAGGGAAGCATCCGTGTTCACTTTGGCCACTGGAGGAGGTAGCACAAATGGGCGTCCTATCGTGACATGAAGTGAACCACCACTGAAGATCCTTTTTGCAGGAATTTGTGATCATTATCATGTGAGACATGGGAAGCTCTTGGTAAGACCACTGAGTGAACAACAGCCATTGTAGTATCAGCATGTGCATACGAGCTAGTGGTATGGCTGGAATTGCTGCTGCCATCATGCCTAATAATTTCAGAACTTCTGATGCTGGTGCTCTGTCCTTGGATATCAGAAAGTTGACATGCTGACAAAGAAGAAAGACTCTTTCTATTGGAAGCCTTAGTGTGGTGGTGGTGGTGGTGTCCAGCTCTGCCCCGATAAAAACGATATGCTGCAATGGTGACAAGGCAGATTTTTCTGAGCTGATTGTAATGACCAGTTGATTGCAGAGTGGACTCCCTGGCCTGAATGAGTTGATGCCTGGTGATGCCGGTAAGGAGCCAATCGTCTAGGTACGAAAACACCTGGAATCCTAGATGCCTTAGGTGAGCAGTGACCACTGCCATGCATTTGAACACTCTGGGGGCTCTAGTGAGACCAAAGATCAGGGCTCAAAACTGGTAATGATTGGCTCCCAGCCGGAAGCACAGATGATCCTTGGATGGCCTGGCCATTTTTATGTGGTAATACGCATCCTTGAGATCTATCAAGCACATCCAATTGTCTTTCCATAAGAAGGGAAGTATAGACTGAAGCGTGACCATCTGGAACTTCTCTTTCTTTACATATTTGTCAAGTCTGCTGAGGTCCAATATGGGTCTCCAGTCCCCCGTCTTTTTTGGAACCAAAAAGAATCTTGAGTAAGTTCCGGATTCTGTCTGGTCTGCTGGGACTTGTTGGATGACTCTTTTTCTTAGTGACATTTGGACCTCTATTGTTGCCTGCTCCCTGTAACTGGGTGGAACATCTGGGATTCTTCTTATGGGTGGAGGGGGTGTGGCGAATGGGATGAAGTATCCTCTGGAAATGATACACTGGAGCAGGCGTCGGCTCCAAGGGTTCCAATATCAACAGGACCGACTCCTCTGGCTCCGACGGACCAGCATGGCTCAGAGGAGGAACAGTTTGAGCTGGTGCAAGGGTCTTCGTCTCTGAAGCCATTTGGGTCAAAGCCGATTAAAGTTTTGCCAAGGCCGGTGCCGATAACAGCTTCTGCACCACACGATCCATATCCAGATTTGAAAGGCTGACAGAGGACCAAGAAGAGCACACCGAAGGTGGTATCGACTGCAGAAATGGACTCTTAGGAGCTTTGGACACCGGTTCCAAGACTGGGGACCGGCTCCGAAAGGAAAAGACGGTCGGTTCTGATGGCGATGGAGCCAAAGTCTAAGATTTCTTTGATTTATTAGAGTCTGAAATCTTAGAAGACTTTGAGGACTTGCTGGATACATCTGGGTCACTCAAAGCTTCTTGAAACGATGGTTTCAACAATCCTCTGTCAATAAGTTTTCTTTTCCTTTCCTGTAGGACCCTTGAGGAGAAGGAATGGCATATAGCACAGCTATCCTGTAAATGCAGGGCTCCTAGACAGTACACACAATTTACATGGCTGTCTGTTACAGAAATGGCTGTCTGTTACAGAATCATTTTGGCCACACTATGGGCACTTATTGAAACCAGACTTGGGGTGCTTGTCTTGGTCGGACAATGAAAAATCTTAGAGAAAAATTACTGTGACCACAAAAAAATCCTAACAGTAATTATCCACAAAAAGCCTTAATGAAATCAGGCTAAGTCACAAACACACATGCAAATGTAAATATTAAAGGAAAGGAAAAGCCTTTACTGTCACCACAAACTCTCTAAATGACACAGTATGAGCAGACTATGCAAAAAAGGGAGGTAGCTGCTATAAGATATAACACACTGTCTGAATATTAAAAGAAATGTCTAAGTCAGACAAAATTACTGTTAATTACAAAAACTATAACAGTAATAAAAAATTCAAGCCTTTTCTGAAAAAATTCAAGGCTAAACACACCACACAGCAAAAAAATATACACTAACTATTTAGCAAAAAATGTGACAAAAGGTCACTGTCTAAACACACTCTATTAATTAGAAAAAGGTTTTAAAGTAGGCCTAAAACAAGAGTTCAACTAGGAAATTTTTAAATCACACTAAGGGAAGGGACTAAAATGCAGTAACACACAGTAGAAAGCTGTAAGAGCTTTATAAAACTATCTAAACTATTTAAACTATCTAAATATAAGTAACTATAAGTAAATAGGAAAGTAGAAAATAGTTTTACTGGCGCGAGCTAATGCAGAACCTCCAGTCTATTGCAGTGGCAAACTAGAGCTGAGGTAACTCTAGGTGCATCATGGGACAGGGAAAGGGACTTGGCCTTGAGCTATTTGAAGATCTTGAGCTTTGCAATTGGCCGACTCGAAGCCGAGGGATCGGCTCCGAACCCATCAGTAAAGAATAGACGGTGACATAGAACAACTTCACATCAGTAATTATGAGAGACAACAAATAAAGAATTAGAGATTTTATATATATATATATATCTATATATATATATATATATATATATATATGTATATATATATATATATATATATGAAGGTATATATCAAGAAAAAATTAGCACTTAGCTGAGGGCATGGTTGACGCATCTGATTTTCTATGGGTAGCCTTGGCTTGAGAGTTTCTGGATGGCATGAGCTTGATATAACGGCCGAGTCGGTTCTGAGGGTCAGAACCAAGACCCAACAGTCAAGAATGAATGAAGACTGACATCAGATTTAACCTTTTTTTAACAGCAGCTTCTGTTCTAGATCCAGCTAGAAACTCTATAAGAGCAGGTCTTTCAATGAAGATTACCCTATCCTTTTCTCCTTGCCTGTATTGTGATATCAGCCCTGATACGGAAGTCAGTTTCTAGCCTGCAGTCCTAATGTGTTCTTGGCTTCTTTACAGTCTATTACTTTTCCCTCTCTAGTTATTTGCTCTCAGTACCTTGGCTCATTTGTCAGTTTTCTCCAGTAAATTCCAACCCTTCTTGCCTATTTTCTGTACCCCTAGTTGCATTCATCCCTATTAGCAGAATCTCCTTTCTCTATTCTCGTGTTGGCTTAATTTTTAGAATACTTTACTTTATGAATATAATATTCGGTATGGCTGTTGTCATTCTCCTTAAGGATCTATATCCAAAATCCTACTTTCTTCTTATTTCTTGAATTTTCCCTACTTCATCACCCCTTTCTAATTAAAATTATAGCTTTCTGCCAGTGTAATTCTGAAATATCTCTACAAATCATATAATCCTAAACCACCTTGTTCTATTGGAAGGATCAGCTTATCTCACTTGACTCTTACCCTCATCCCATCCCAGACAAAACTCTTCAACTCTTTATTAATAACTGACCACAGCTTTTCTTCTGGTTGATAAAAATATACCTGCCCTGTATATAAAAAACTAAAGGTACTAAAAACATTTTCACTGTTTGTATCTTACTATCCATATCCATGAACAAGAGCTTCCAGTTTCCCAGTTTTCATATTATCTTTTGTTTAGTCTCTTCAAATATATCCTTAGCTGCCATAACAGAATCCTTTTAACCCCATACTCCTAAATATTCCATTTTATCATATCCCCATAAATATAGGTATTACTGTACCAATTCATGTGTGGGTATATAGTTTACAGCTATAGTCATTGTTTTTTTTTTGTTTTGTCTTCATTAATTTTATATCCTGAAAACACCTGAAACTGTTTCAGAATGTTCCACAACACTGACATGTCCTTTTCTGGTTTTATCAGGTAAAGCACTCCAAATGAACCAATGCAGGTTCAAACTAAGAAAAATCAATTTTCGAACAACTGTGTAAGATGAAAAAAGGCACCAGCACTGTAGCACGAAGAATTTATTCCAAAACCTCTCAGACTAAGCGCTTTCACCAGTAAAACTGGCTTCTTCAGAGTCAAACATTACAATACAAAATGCTTAGACCAAGTTAATATACTCTCCACTTGTCTGCACTCAAGCAATTAAAACTGATTAATTAATTAAACAATCACCAAATTAACTAAGTACAAATAAAAGAAACATTATAATATTTAAACATTATAGACAACTATATAAGAAATTTGATACAAATAATTAAATAATTCCATTGTATATGTTGTATAATTAAAAAATGTTTTAAAATTCAAATATCCACATCTAAATGATGCTACTAAGATATTTCAATTGAGGTTTTAAGGAAATACACTCATTTAGTCCTGGACGCCTAGTGGCATTAAGCCTAAGCTGCCATTTCATCTCTAATCTAGCTACCCTGTTTTGAATATCACATTTAATGTTGGGTTTAACCCTATCTATAATAAAGAATAGAAATTTGTTGAAGTTAACACATACCTTAGTGTGTAAATAAAGTGTATTGTGCTCATCCTTCCTTCTGATGGAACTAACGTGTTCACCTATTCTTTCTTTCAAACTTTGTGTAGTCATGCCCACGTAAAATGCGTCACATGACATACACGAAGCGATATACACACAATTTCTAGTAGTACAATTACAAGAACCTGGACATGATATTGTACGTTTGTAACCTGCAGCACATAAATATGCCCCTTCTGCTATGAATCTACATCCTTTGCATGAACCACATTTACTCATATGAGATCTTATATTGTTTTTACCCTCTCTTTCAAGAATATTCTTCAAGTTTTTCCCTCTTCCATAGACAATCATCGGGGCATCACCTAAAATCTCCCTGGTGTCACTGCACAGAAAATATTTCCACAGGTTCCTTAAACTGGAACACAACTCATTCGCTTTTTCATTGTATGTTAAAACAAATTTTGCTCTATTCATATTAGGGGCTACATTGTTACTGTCACTGATATTACCCTCTTCATAACCATTACCTCTTAAAATAGGACTATAGCTGTTTTTTCTTTTCCTATATACTTCTTTTTTTACACTACGCAACATGGAAAGCGGATATCCTCTTTCCAAAAACATACCAGTCAATGTGTACATTTCCTTCCTAAACAGGTCATCATTACTAATGAGCCTACATATCCGGACCATTTGGCCCTTAACTACTCCTTTCCTTTGATGTAAAGGGTGACAACTTGTATAGTGCAACATCGAATTGGAGTAGCTGGGCTTTCTATATAACGTACTCACTAGCCCCTCATCTGTTTTATATACAGTAATGTCTAAGTAATTGACTACCTCCATATTCCATGTATAAGTGAACCTAAGAAATTCTGTGGTTTTGTTAATGTAGGAAAAAAATTCCACCACACTCTCCTCATCTCCTTTCCATAATATAAGCAGGTCATCTAAAAACCTGCTATATAGAAGAATGTTGTTCTTAAATTTGGAATCAAAAATGTACAATCTTTCCCATGCCAATAAAACTAAATTGGCATAGACAGGGGCACAACGAGCACCCATCGCTACCCCTGTCTTCTGCTGATATATCTCCCCATCAAATTCAGATCATGACATATCTCTATTCTATCCTTATCAAAACTAGGGCTAGCCAAAAGACTGTCATAAAACAATTCCAGTCCTGTTTGATGTGGAATCACAGAAAATAAATTGATCACATCAATGGTTAAAAAAACAAAAGTTTCATTCTCAATACCTTGAATCTCTCCAAGCCTCTGTAAACAATGCCACGAATCTTTAAGTATATGAGCAGAGATATGTCATGATCTGATGGAACTTGTTTTATACAAAAAGTTTTATACAACAATTTTGTACAATTTGATGGGGAGATATATCAGCAGAAGACAGGGGTAGTGATGGGTGCTCGTTGTGCCCCTGTCTATGCCAATTTAGTTTTATTGGCATGGGAAAGATTGTACATTTTTGATTCCAAATTTAAGAACAACATTCTTCTATATAGCAGGTTTTTAGATGACCTGCTTATATTATGGAAAGGAGATGAGGAGACCCCTGTCTTCTGCTTGATATATCTCCCCATCAAATTGTACAAAATTGTTGTATAAAACAAGTTCCATCAGATCATGACATATCTCTGTTCCTTTATGGACCTTCGGAATTCCAAATAATTTAGGCATTGTCGGGGACTTGACTAAAAGGTAATCATATTACATCTCATTGATTACACCTTGATATAAGGCATCAAGCAGAAACATATCAATCCTCATGTAGGCCCTATTAATTTCATTAATGGATGCTCTAACATAAGTATCCTCGTCACCAAGTAACTTAAATATGTGACCACTATAGTCTATTTTATTCATAATGACCATCCCCCCTCCTTTATCTGGTCTCATACATCTATACTGTTGGGTTGACACTAATTCATCTGGTCCATAAAGGAACAGAGAATTTACAGTTTAGACCAATTGTTTCAGCTAAGGGCTCAAAAACAGAATCAATGGCAGCCTTTGTTGATTATTTCTGTAAAAAGGCACTTATGGATGCTGCTCATATACTTAAAGATTCGTGGCATTGTTTACAGAGGCTTGGAGAGATTCAAGGTATTGAGAATGAAACTTTTGTTTTTTTAACCATTGATGTGATCAATTTATTTTCTGTGATTCCACATCAAACAGGACTGGAATTGTTTTATGACAGTCTTTTGGCTAGCCCTAGTTTTGATAAGGATAGAATAGAGATATGTCATGATCTGATGGAACTTGTTTTATACAACAATTTTGTACAATTTGATGGGGAGATATATCAGCAGAAGACAGGGGTAGCGATGGGTGCTCGTTGTGCCCCTGTCTATGCCAATTTAGTTTTATTGGCATGGGAAAGATTGTACATTTTTGATTCCAAATTTAAGAACAACATTCTTCTATATAGCAGGTTTTTAGATGACCTGCTTATATTATGGAAAGGAGATGAGGAGAGTGTGGTGGAATTTTTTTCCTACATTAACAAAACCACAGAATTTCTTAGGTTCACTTATACAAGGAATATGGAGGTAGTCAATTACTTAGACATTACTGTATATAAAACAGATGAGGGGCTAGTGAGTACGTTATATAGAAAGCCCAGCTACTCCAATTCGATGTTGCACTATACAAGTTGTCACCCTTTACATCAAAGGAAAGGAGTAGTTAAGGGCCAAATGGTCCGGATATGTAGGCTCATTAGTAATGATGACCTGTTTAGGAAGGAAATGTACACATTGACTGGTATGTTTTTGGAAAGAGGATATCTGCTTTCCATGTTGCGTAGTGTAAAAAAAGAAGTATATAGGAAAAGAAAAAACAGCTATAGTCCTATTTTAGGAGGTAATGGTTATGAAGAGGGTAATATCAGTGACAGTAACAATGTAGCCCCTAATATGAATAGAGCAAAATTTGTTTTAACATACAATGAAAAAGCGAATGAGTTGTGTTCCAGTTTAAGGAACCTGTGGAAATATTTTCTGTGCAGTGACACCAGGGAGATTTTAGGTGATGCCCCGATGATTGTCTATGGAAGAGGGAAAAACTTGAAGAATATTCTTGAAAGAGAGGGTAAAAACAATATAAGATCTCGTATGAGTAAATGTGGTTCATGCAAAGGATGTAGATTCATAGCAGAAGGGGCGTATTTATGTGTTGCAGGTTACAAACGTACAATATCATGTCCAGGTTCTTGTAATTGTACTACTAGAAATTGTGTGTATATCGCTTCGTGTATGTCATGTGACGCATTTTACGTGTGCATGACTACACGAAGTTTGAAAGAAAGAATAGGTGAACACGTTAGTTCCATCAGAAGAAAGGATGAGCACAATGCACTTTATTTACACACTAAGGTATGTGTTAACTTCAACAAATTTCTATTCTTTATTATAGATAGGGTTAAACCCAACATTAAATGTGATATTCAAAACAGGGTAGCTAGATTAGAGATGGAATGGCAGCTTAGGCTTAATGCCACTAGGCGTCCAGGACTAAATGAGTGTATTTCCTTAAAACCTCAATTGAAATATCTTAGTAGCATCATTTAGATGTGGGTATTTGAATGTTAAAACATTTTTTAATTATACAACATATACAATGGAATTATTTAATTATTTGTATCAAATTTCTTATATAGTTGTCTATATTGTTTAAATATCATAATGTTTCTTTTATTTGTACTTAGTTAATTTGGTGATTGTTTAATTAATTAATCAGTTTTAATTGCTTGAGTGCAGAACAGTGGAGAGTATATTAACTTGGTCTAAGATTTTGTATTGTAATGTTTGACTCTGAAGAAGCCAGTTTTACTGGTGAAAGCACTTAGTCTGAGAGGTGTTGGAATAAATTCTTCGTGCTACAGTGCTGGTGCCTTTTTTCATGTTACACAGTTGTTCGAAAATTGATTTTTCTTTTTTTTATCAGGTCCACAGAATAATAACATCTGCAAATAAAGCCAACTTTTCTTGATTACCACACAAATTATCTCCTTGAATTTCTGGGTCTCTTATTTTCTTTGTCAATGGCAAAGGGCAAAGAGGACATGACTGCCTGGCTCCTCTGTTCAGACACAACTTACCAGAGAGGAATCCTCCCACTTGGATTTTTGCCTTCAATCCGTTGCCCACTTACTTAAATATACTAACTCTGCTGTTGCACAACCACAGAGTAATGAGAAAACACCACACACAGTGAAATTACTGTTGTCCATATTTAACTTTCTATGTGGTTGGCTGACTGTGGACTGAGTACATTTAAGTAATAGGGGTGTGGGGGAGGGTGAAGCCCACCACATGAGAGTTGCAGAGGGGCACGGCCTTGCAAAAGTATTTATTTTTTATACATTTTTTATGTGTAAACATTTTAGATAAAATAAATTGCCAATAAATTTGCTTGTCAGTCAAATTAACTTTAAATAAAAATACATCAATAAATTTGGTGCCAATAAAAGTCCTTTAGATACATTTAAACAACTCCATATATGTATGTATATATATATATATATATATATATATATATATATATATATATATATAAATACACACACACACACATATATATATATATATATATATATATATATATATATATATATACACACACACACACACATACATATATATATATATATATATATATATATATATATATATATATGTGTGTGTGTATGTATATATGTCTTTAAATATAAAAACCTACCCACTTTTTCCACCCCCCCTTCCATGGCTGACACTTGTCTAAGGGGAAACTCCCTCCAGGTGGGTATGCCTATCTCTCCCTCTGCCACTCCATCAGTCACTCATGCAGCTAATCAAACACAGGTTGCCTGGTCTGTGGTCAGGACTTCTCTCTCTCTGCCACTCCATCAGTCACTCATGCAGCTAATCAAACACAGGCTGCCTGGTCTGTGGTCAGGACTGTATTCCTATATACAACCAGAGCAGCTCATTTTGCCATTGTAATTGCAGTAATTTTTTGACCAAGTCTAGCTGTCAAAAAACTGACAATGTTTGTTCATCTTTCCTGAAAGCCTCTGTGTGATCAAAATAAAACCTTAATTGTCTGTGAACATCCAAGCAATGCCACAAGTATTTTCCTGTTTTAGAGTATTTATTAAAAATTCTGATAAGTGAATGCACTAATTTAGATTAGTTTGTGTGGCCACTTTGGGCCTGAATTATGGTTTTGTCCTAAGGGATACCCAGTCTTGATAGAAGATGATGTAGGGGACTGAAAAGACACGGCCTGAAGTTCAGAAACTCTTCTTGCCAAGGTAACAGCCACCAACAGGGCTGTTTGCCATGATAAGAACTTAAGATCAGTTGAACCTGCAAGTTCAAAGGGAGGTCTAATCTAGCTCTCATGCAGAAAAGTTCAGAGCCCAAGCCAGAGCTGGTTTAATTACTGGGGTCTGGAATAAAAAATCCCTTTGATGAAAGCCTAACATGCTCGGTGTGGAGCCAGTGAAAGAGTTTGGAAACCCTAATGAAAATAGGAGCTCACTACTAGACATACTTTACTTGAGGAGTAGCTCACTCTTCTGTTGCACAATTCTGCTAAAAAAGTTGATACCTCCTATAATGGTGATGAAACTGGGTAAATGTTTCTGTCATAAGCCCACACTGATTTTTTTTCCCCATTTATCTTTATAACCTCTCCTGGTTGAAGTTTTTTTGAGAGGCTGTAATTAGCTTAACCACCCCTGGAGGTAACTCGAAGTTCCTGGCTATTATTGGAATTGGAGAAACTAAGTGGTTTGCCAAAGGCATTAAATATCTGGATGAGGCCATTTGGATGGGTGATTTTTCAGACCTGAGCTCTGTGTAAGAAGGGGGTTCTTCTTTGATGAGGCCACAGCAAAGGAAGCCATGTCAGGCAGGGCCAGAAATACTGTAAGAGTGAGATGGGGCTTGCAAGTTTTGGCTTTACATAACTATCATGGAAACAGAGAAAGAGCAGGATAAGAAGAGAAGACCTGGAACCAATTGTGAAAGAATACACTTCTGAGTCTCTGTCTCTCCTGGGGAACTATGCTGAAGAAATAAGGAGAAGGAGTTACCTACTTCTTGAATCTGCTGTGTGCTGCTTTGCTGTTCAGAGACCATTCATGAGGTAGCAGAATCTGTCTGCTTAGTTTATCTATAATCGTATTGGTAGACCTGGGCATGAGTGTTGCAATCAGAACACATTGCCGGGTTAGCACCCATTCTGATACTCTCATTACTTCTCTTCATTGGAAAAAAGAACGGGTTCCTCCTTGCTACTTCACATAGCACACCACAGGCACATTGTCTGATTGTATGGCAAATGAACCAGAGGGAGCACATCCTGATATGCCTGTAACACTATGACTGCCCTCAGCTTGATTATATTTATGTCCAAGGTGTCCTTCTCTAGTCTCCACAAACCCTGTACCATCTTGTCTCTGAAATACCCCACACCTGTGGGCAGACATGCCCTTGGTAACTATGGCAAATGTCATTGGCTTGGTGAAAGGTGACCATATCGATAGATTGTATAGATTCATCCACCAGGTTAGCCTCTCACTCTGTGTTAACTTGTCCTGTGGTACATTGGCTGACAGGACTGATCCCATTGTACTCAAAGTGTCCTTTAGAAAATCTTCATGTTGAGTTTGACACTGAGAACCACCTGTACGGATGTGGCCATTAGTCTGAGTATCTTGAGGATGTGGGCTGCTGGTGGCTGATCTGTTGAACCAGGAGCAAAATCTCAGAAGTTAAGGTGATGATTTCCTGTGGTAGCATTGCCAGTTGTATCCTGGTGTCTAGCTGATAACCTTTGAAAATATGATCTTGTAAAAGCTACAGTTGGAATTGTCTGTGTTTTCTGTTATCCCCAAAGACAGGCAGATTTAGAAATACTATCATCTTGCTGGTACAAGCTGATCTATAGACAGAGCTGCCAGAAGCTAATCATCTAAGTACAGAAAGATCTATGCCCCTAAAATTCACATGCACACCATGACTGGAGCCATAGCTTTGGCTAACACCTTGGGGGCTGTGGTGAGTCCAAACATTAGGGCCCAAAAATGAAAATAGCTGTCTCTGATCTGGAAGCAAAGAAATTTTCTTGATGCCTTCTTCATTTTTATGTGTAGATAAGCATTCTGAAGATCTAGAGTACACTCAGTCCCCTGCCTGGGGTCACAGCAGTATAGACTGCACAGTGACTTTTTGGTAAGACAGTGACTTTACAAAATGGTTGAGCCAGCTTAGATCAAGTATAAGCCTAGTCCTTTCTTTTTGGGTACTACAAAGAATCTGGAGTAAAATCTGTAGACTCCCGGGTCTGATGGGATCTTTTGGATTGCTCTCTTGTTGAACAGGGTCTGAACCTTCTTTAAACCAACTTCCCCTTTGTCTGGGTAACAAAGATGGGGACTGGGAAGTCTGAATTGAGGGAATTATAGAAAATGAAATGAATTAGCCTCTGGATATGTTTCTTCTTACCATCAAATCCATTTTAGAGTACGTAAGGAGAGATCTCCCAAATGCCACAGGGGGAACAGTCAGGCAAACATTTAGGGATCATAGCAACAAAACCCTCAAAAGGATCCCCTAATTCCCTGGTTGTTAGGACCACCTCTTCCTCTGGGGCAACAACTGGAAGGAAATTCCCCTGTACTCTGGGAACCTCTATCCTTCTACTGTCTGTGTTGGGGCTGTTGGGATTTATGAAATCATACATTTCTCAACTCTTTCTTTTAGGGTGAGGTATCAAACTTAATTCCTACAGCAGTGCATCTTCTGCTTTCTTGCTCACAGGTAGACAGCCTCTGTTCAACTTGTTGCCCAAACCAACATATTGTCATTGAAAGGGGCTTTAGAAAATGCTGCCTTGAAATGGTCTGGAAAATCTATGATGCACATCCAGACCTGCCTCCTCATAGTTAGGCTTGATCCCACTGCCCTAGTTGCCCCACCATCATGTTATGTATGAGATGCAGTGTCACAGAGAAGAAACAGTACTCATGGTAGCCACATGGGTCTCCAGCTGAGACTGAAGTTCCCTAGATGGCAGCAGTTACAGATTTTCTGATGCTTTTTGGGTGCTCTGTCTCTGAAAACAAATCATATGGCCATGTAGTTCAGAGCACTGATATTTTGACAGAGAATATATGGGACACAAACTAGCCTATTGTTCAACCTGGAATCTTTATTGAGGGGATGGATATCTTGAGAAAGATCGGTTGTCATAATGCTTAAGGTCTTCACCTCCGATGCACAAGATACAAAGTTCCATCATGACCTCCGGCCAATGCCTGTTTGGAGTTTCATGTTCTCCGTGTATCACTGTGAGATTCTTCCCACCTCTAAAAACATGCTGAGTGTTTCCATCTCAAAAACTAACCAATGAATGGAGCTGTGGGCAGCAGTATAGTCTGTACATGGTACCCTATAGGGGGAAGAGTTATACAGACCAACTGTTTTGGGCACCTAGTCACTTGATGGTGTAAAAATATGGCTCCAGGTGATTATAATGTCAACAAATGGGCATGGGTATTTGCCAAGGACCTGGCCTACTCCAACCTACGCCAGGGACCCATACTAACAGTGGGAGAGGTGTATGTGCTCCTACTGGCCAGTCTGTGCCCATCATATAGTCCAGCAGCCCAAGGTCAGTAAGCTACTAGTTGGCCAGCATCCAGTTGCCCAGCTTCGGTTATCTGGGATAGCTCTGTTGAGCGAAAGCTGGACATATAACCAATCAACCTGCCAAACATGAACTAAGAATTGCTACAATCAATGCAGGTTTACTAACAGGAAGGAGCCTGGAAGTGGATGATATGATGGTATGGAGGAGGCTGGACATCCTATGTATCCAAGAGACAATTGGAGGGGCAATGCAGCAAAGAAACTTGATCAGGCCAGGCTATAAATGGTGTGGGAACAGTGGTGAGAGAGAGAGAGGCTTCAGAAGGCAGTGAGGGATATCTTCAGAATTAGTGACAAACTCATGGCAATCAAACTCCAAAGTAATGACAGGGAAGTATTCAGAATCTCAGCCTATGCCCCACAGCAGGGTTGTGATAGTGAGGAAAAAAGTGCATTCATGCAGTTGTTGTAGGACCTACTAAATAAAGCAGGACAACAGGAATTGGTGTTGACAATAGGTGACTTGAACGCACATATCATGACAGACAGAATGGGATATGAGGACTGCCTGGGTTCATATGGGTGGGGCAACAGGAATAAAGAAGCAGTCATTCTAGACTTCTGTCTGTCAAATAGCCTGATAGTAGCCAACGCATTGTTCAGAAAGCCAGACAGTCACAAGATCACATACAACAGTGGCCATTATACAATTCAGGTGGACTTTCTTCTAGTAAGGAAAGTGAACCAAGGCAAAAGAATCAACGTTCGATAATGACCAAACCAACCAACACAAGAACGCTGTGTTCCTATGTGTCTTGAGACGCCAACCTGTTCTTCACAAACACGCCGAGCAAGGTGTGTTGAAAATGTAAAAAACTTTTATTCCATAAAACATGAATACAGGTTAAGCGCTATCACTCACCAGACGCAAGCTTCATCAGAACTGTTTAAAAAAGTAATTAATGTAACTTATATAACCTTTTTGGCGCCAAAATACTACTGACATGAAATTTTAAGCTACATACATATATTAATTAAAATAATTTTGTATAAAATGAGTACATAAAGTCACCATATCACATTTGATGGATCAAGTGTACATCAGCTACTGTAAAATATGCAGTTGAAAATTTAGCATAAAATTTACTATATTACTATAATATTTACAATATTTACATTGCATTTATCTACGTAAATAATAATGCTGGCTTAATAGTGACAAAATCATTTAAGCCAGGTGTAGTGGAGGCATCAGTGTATAATTGCCACCAAATTTCCTTATAGGATAATAATCCTTTCAAATCCCCCCCTCTAGGCTCAACTACCAAACTGTCTAAGATAGCAAATTTAAATGTATGGGTGTCACCATATTGTTTGATGTGTTTGTATAAGGCATTCTTCTTGTCTCTTGTTTTAATACTGTATTGATGTGCATATATACGTTTGTTTAATTTTCTTTCCGTCTTGCCTATATAGAATCCTGAACATGCAGTACACTTTGCCAAGTAAACCACAAATCTAGTATTACAATTACCATGTGCAAATTTTATAAAAGACTTATGTAAATTTTCCAAGGTGATACTGCTTTCTTCAAGAATAGCATAACATTGTTTGCAGTTTCCATACTTGGTTGTTTTTCTATTATTCAACTGTCTAATAATTACACTACTTTCTAAATACCTTTTTATATTCCATCCCATTTTGTAAACAAAAACTGGTTGGGATCCTAAAATTTTAACTATATCATGATCAATCATTATAATTTTCCAATTATTAATTATGATCCCCTTAATTTTGCCACTTGATGGGCCATATTCCAAAACACACGCTCTTCTATACTCAGTAATCGCAGACATGTTGTCATGTGTCTGCTCACCTCTATTGTTATGGGGGATTATTTTTGTCATGCTTAAGTCCTAACAAGGGCATATATTTTTTCCCCCATTCTTTAATAACCTTGTCACTTATACATTTCATCATGTTAAAATCATAACCTCTATCTCTAAAAAGGGACATAATGAAATTAACTTCTTCCAACATCTCAGAATAAGTGGAAGTCATACGTATTGCCCTAATAATCTGGCCCTTAAAAATGTTAACAAATAAATTCCTTGGATGATTACTGGTAAACTCAATATAGTTATTAGAAAACGTGCGTTTCCTAAACAATCTAGATTTGAAGCAGTTATCACCTTTAGAAACATATGTGTCTAAATATGGAAGTCCTTTAATGTTAGTTGAATACGTAAATTTCAAATATGTACTGCTGGAATTTAAAAACTTGATAAATTTATCTAATATTACATTATTGCCCTGAATTAATGAATTAATGTCCATGGTATTAGAGAACAATTATATTGAATATGAGGGGGAATTTTTCAGGCAAACCAATGGCGTAGCCATGGGAGCAGCGTGTGCTCCGATTTACGCAAATTTAGTTATGCTTGAGTGGGAGGAGAGTACATTGTTTACTAGTGAGTTTTTTAAACATGTTAGGTATTACTCCCGATATTTGGACGATATTTATATATTGTGGGATGGCAATAATGTAATATTAGATACATTTATCAAGTTTTTAAATTCCAGCAGTACATATTTGAAATTTACGTATTCAACTAACATGAAAGGACTTCCATATTTAGACACATATGTTTCTAAAGGTGATAACTGCTTCAAATCTAGATTGTTTAGGAAACACACGTTTTCTAATAACTACATTGAGTTTACCAGTAATCATCCAAGGAATTTATTTGTTAACATTTTTAAGGGCCAGATTATTAGGGCAATACGTATGACTTCCACTTATTCTGAGATGTTGGAAGAAGTTCATTTCATTATGTCCCTTTTTAGAGATAGAGGTTATGATTTTAACATGATGAAATGTATAAGTGACAAGGTTATAAAAGAATGGGGGAAAAATATATGCCCTTGTTAGGACTTAAGCATGACAAAAATAATCCCCATAACAATAGAGGTGAGCAGACACATGACAACATGTCTGCGATTACTGAGTATAGAAGAGCGTGTGTTTTGGAATATGGCCCATCAAGTGGCAAAATTAAGGGGATTATAATTAATAACTGGAAAATTATAATGATTGATCATGATATAGTTAAAATTTTAGGATCCCAACCAGTTTTTGTTTACAAAATGGTATGCAATATAAAAAGGTATTTAGAAAGTAGTGTAATTATTAGACAGTTGAATAATAGAAAAACAACCAAGTGTGGAAACTGCAAACAATGTTACGCTATTCTTGAAGAAAGCAGTATCACCTTGGAAAATTTACATAAGTCTTTTATAAAATTTGCACATGGTAATTGTAATACTAGATTTGTGGTTTACTTGGCAAAGTGTACTGCATGTTCAGGATTCTATACAGGCAAGACGGAAAGAAAATTAAACAAACGTATATATGCACATCAATACAGTATCAAAACAAGAGACAAAAAGAATGCCTTATACAAACACATCAAACAATATGGTGACACCCATACATTTAAATTTGCTATCTTAGACAGTTTGGTAGTTGAGCCTAGAGGGGGAATTTGAAAGGATTATTATCCTATAAGGAAATTTGGTGGCAATTATACACTGATGCCTCCACTACACCTGGCTTAAATGATTTTGTCACTATTAAGCCAGCATTATTATTTACATAGATAAATGCAATGTAAATATTGTAAATATTATATTAATATAGTAAATTTTATGCTAAATTTTCAACTGCATATTTTACAGTAGCTGATGTACACTTGATCCATCAAATGTGATATGGTGACTTTATGTGCTCATTTTATACAAAATTATTTTTATTAACATACGTATGTAGCTTTAAATTTTATGTCAGTAGTATTTTGGCGCCAAAAAGGTTATATAAGTTACATTAATTACTTTTTTAAACAGTTCTGATGAAGCTCGCGTCTGGCGAGTGAAAGCGCTTAACCTGTATTCATGTTTTATGGAATAAAAGTTTTTTACATTTTCAACACACCTTGCTCGGCGTGTTTGTGAAGAACAGGTTGGCGTCTCAAGACACATAAGAACACAGCGTTCTTGTGTTGGTTGGTCTAGTAAGGAAAGGACACTGGTGTAGAATCAGTGACTACAAAGTCATCCCCAGTGAAACAGTCAGCCCACAGCATAAACCAGTCAGCTGCAAGCAATGGTCAGAGAAGGTTCTAAGGTTAAAAGAGCTCAGGCTGAAAACCTGGAAGTTGACTGGAGAGAAAATACAACAGTTGAAGGAATTTCTCAGGGCTCTAGCAGCCCAAGAAGAAGAGGAAATAAGTGGAGGTGAAGAAGAATGGCAGTGCCTCAAAACAGCATATGTGGGGACCACAGAACAGATATGTGGCCGAGCCAGGTGCAGAAAAAAGGTACATAAGGAAAGCTGGTGGTGGAATGCAGAAGTCCAAGAACTCATCAAAAGAAAGAATGCAGTTAAAGTGGGAATTAGAAAAGATGGGCCAGGACAGGAAGGAATACAGGTTGGCTAACAAAGAAGCTAAAAAAGGAGATGCAATAGCAAAGAACAGGGCATTGGAGGCACTCTATCAGTTTCTGGAAAATCACTCAGTAGGTGGCACAAAGAAACTATATTAGGTTGTAAGACAAAGACAAAAAGATAAAGAAGATAGTAAAACACCCTTCATAAGGGATGCTCACAAGCAGATTCTCCCTTGGACCAGCCTTAGGACCTCTCCTTTTTGGCATATACTTCTCTGAAGTAAATAGATGGCCCACTTTTGTGCAGAGGAATGCTTGTTGCTGTTCTCCATTCATGAGGCATGAAACCAACAAGGCAAAGACAGAAAGATAAGGAAAACAGTTAGGCAACCTTCATAAGAGATACCAGGACATCAAAGGCACATGAAAGGAGTACTTCCAGCAGCTTCTGAATGAAGAAAACCCCACAGAAGTTGTACTGCCCCCCACATACAGCCTCTGATGAGAGAAGAAGAGGAGCCCACCCCAGAAGAAGTAAGAACAATTCCAAGAAGAATGAAGTCAGGGAAACCAGCAGGCTCAGACGAGGTCACAGCAGATATGATAAAGATGCTGGGTGAAACAGAGGAGAAATGGCTCCTGAGAGTACTCATAGCAGTGTGGAGAGAAAGGCATATCTTAGATGAAGGGAGAATAAGCATACTTGTGCCAGTGTACAAGAATAAATGGGGCTTCCACAACTATGGGCAGTATAGAAGTATCAAACTCCTGTCACAATGCATAAAAGTTCTGGAGAGGGTGATTGATAAATGGATACAAAGAATAGTAAAACATAAGATGGGAGATGAGAAGTTTGGATTCAGATCAGGATGCAGCACAACTGACCCAATGTTTGCAGTGAGACAGATATCCAAGAAGATCTAGAGATAAGGAAAGAGTCCAACTGGGCACTGCTAGACTTGAAAAAAGCATACAACATGGTCCGAAAAAAGTTGATTTGGGCAGTACTGTGGTGGTTTGAAGTCCCAGAAACATTAGTGGAACTAGTGCAGGCTATGCACAAGGACCCAATGACTCAAGTCTGATGTCTGTCAGTCCTGGTGAGTGGGATATCAGTCTGACTGATGTCCCACTCACCAGGCTAAACAAGGAGAAAGTAACTGTCAGCTGCCTGTCGGGTGCCAGGATCCTCCACATAACCCACGCACTCAGGTCACTCCACAACAAGTACAAATAGGACTCTGTCGCTGTCCATGTTGGTGTGAACGACCGGAGACGTAACTCCCTGGACTATGTGAAAAGTGACATGGAACAGCTGTCCGATCTTGTAGCCCAGGCAGATATGACCCTAACCCTGAGTAGCATCCTGCCATCACCTAGAATGATACCACAGTACAAGGACAAAATGACTGACTTCAACAACTGGCTAAGATTCTGGTGTCATTCTAAGGGGATCCAGTATCTGTCTGCATGGGATGACATGGTCGACAGACGACAATGCTATGCCAGAGATGGCCTGCACCTGTCTCCCCTCAGAGTCTGGATACTGGCTAAGGCTCTTGCCGCCCCTATAGTGCCTTTTTTAGGCAAGGTTCAAATGACAAATTCACCACCATGACAGGTATAAGCAAGCAAAAACTGAGGATAATGCTACTCAGTGCTAGAAGTCTAAACCTCAAAATGCACTCACTCGAGGCACTCCTTAAAATAGAGAACATCGATATCTGTGCAGTGACTAGACCTGGTTCAAGGGTCCAGAGAGCACCCCTGCATTACCAGACTACAACTCATACTACACCTTTCGGCCATCTAACCTGGACCGGAACACTAAAGGCGGAGGTGTGTCCATATTAATTAAGGATATCCACAACTCCAGGGTAGTTGCTCAGCATAATGCATCCGAGATTATCCAAGTGTAAATAACTCTGGGCAAAACTGTAATCCAAATTGTAGCTTGCTATAGATCCCCCACCATGCCCAAGATTCCCACTCCTCTTTTCTTGATATACTGGAAAATATTAGGGTACAATCAAACACCCTAATTATGGGTGATTTCAACTACCCCATCATTAACTGGGAAAACTACTCGTGTATCAACTCCTTCACTCAACCCTTTCAAGAATTCAAAAATTCCAGTGCCCTGGATCAACTTATCCACACCCCCACCAGAGGCAACAATATCCTAGACCAAGTCATTATCAACACAACTGACTGGTGTTCCACACCTAAAGTCAACTCCTTGTTGGTCAGATCCGACCATGAGCTAATCACCCTAGATATCCATATCCCGGCCTCACTCTCCATTAAGGAAATCAGTGTAAAAAATTTCTCCAATGCCAACTTCATACTTCTTAAGACAGAAGTGGTGAACTTCATTACACCCATGCAGAAGGACAATACAGTTATGACTGCTGAATCCTACACAAATGCACTCTATAAGCACTTACACGAGTGCATGGATCATGCTATTCCTAACAGAACCAAGATGCTATCCTCCAAAAAAAGGAAGTCAATCTGGTGGTCTCCTGCCATAAACAAACTCTATAACAGAAGGAAGAAACTGTTGCAAAAGAGTAAAATCCCATGAGTGGAGGAACTCCCTGGTCAGCCTCAGTAAGAAGCTGAGATCCCTCATGAAATCCTCCAAAGCTAGCTATGAAAACAAAATCGCCACTGATTCTAAGGACCACCACAAAGCATTCTATATCTATGTCAAGAATCTCAATGGCAACACCCAGATCTGCTCTGAGTTACAGCACAATGACACAAAAATTATAGAACCAACGGATATTGCCAACATCCTGGCAGATAGGTTCAGTGCTAACTTTACCCCCCCCCCCTAAAGGGCCCGTGCTAACTTTACTCCCTCTCACCCCCTAAAGGGCCCATATCTATCCCAGAAGAATGCAGAGTCCCTGTAATCACAACTACGCAGGTAAAAACTGCACTCTCTAAAGCCAAGAGCACAGCATCCATGAGACCAGACAAAATCCCAGGCTGTGTTTTACATGAACTTCAAAATGAACTGGTTCCCCATCTAAGCACCATGTTCAATCACAGCCTCACGTCAGGCTTTCTGGCCACTGAATGGTGCACAGCAACAGTTATCCTACTCCACAAAGGGGACGCCCCCATGAACCCCAGGAACTATCATCTTATTAGCCTGACGAGCCTGGTCTGTAAGGCCATGGAATGCATCATCATGGAACTTATAAACAAAGACATTGGTAACCTCCAAACTCTGGACCCCACCCAGTTCGGGTTTGTGAAAGGCAGATCATGCCTCCTGAACATGATCGACTTCTTTGAAGCAGTCACCAAAGCCGTAGGATGAGGGTAAGGTGGTTCACACAGCTTATCTTGATCTCGCCAAGGCTTTTGACACCATCCCCCATTCTGGAATTATAGATAAACTCACTAAATTAGGTATAAATTCTTATGTCACAAGATGAGTTGCCAACTGTCTCACTGACCGAACCCACACTGTAAATGTTGCAGACTCCAAATCTGACTTCAAACCAGTGACAAGTGAAGTACCACAGAGTTCAGTCCTGGGTCCTCCCCTGTTTGGTATCTACTTCTCTGAAGTACAGGCTAACACAGAAGGTCTCTGGCTAATGAACTTCGCAGATGACTACAAACTAGGAGACAGAGTCAAGTCCCCAAACGATGTGGCCATCCTACAGAAGGGCCTCACTGAGACACATGCCTGGTGTCAGAGCCATGGCCTCTAGCTCAATGCCAAAAAGTGCAGTGTCACCCCTTTTGGTAAAAACTCTGTAACCATGAACTACCACATAGGTGTCACTCTACTTAATGCCAAATGTGTGATAACAGACCTTGGGACCCAGGTGGACAGTAGTCTCTCCTTTGATAATCACATCGCCACAGTAGTCAGGAAATCCTTCTACGTGCCACACCTCATCACAATAGGGTTCTCATCCAGGAAAAAAGAGGTCATTGTTCCCCTCTACTCATCACTCATTAGACCCATATTACAGTACAATGCCCCTTTTGGAATGTACCTCACAAGACATCTGCAACAGCTGGAAAGGCCATAGAAGTACCTCACCATGAGGATTACTGGCCTTAAACAGATGCCCTATGCTTACCATCTCAAAAAACTCCAGCTTTACTCCGTAGCATATTGCCTACTTCGAGGTGAAATCTACCTAACATACAAAGCTATGTCAAACCCAGAGCTGTTGGACATGCTACACCTAAAAAAATCCCAATCTCTCCAAGCTACATGCTCTAGGGACCTAAACCTTGTCACCACAATAAACAGAACATGTTGGAGGGATAGATTCCTGTCCCAGAAACTTCCTATACTCTGGAACAAACTACCCATCTATGTCAAGCAGAATTCCTCATTAGCACTCTTCAAGAAAACTCTTGAGGAGTGGATGGGAAACAGGAAATTCACCCCGGGGATCACTTCTGTGTGTCTGCTTGACAGGGGCACAGAAAAATAACTTCCTAGGCAAGGTTACCAGACATCCCTATTTGAATGGGATTGTCCTGGGATCAGCAGCCCAAACCCAAGTCCCGCACTGCCGGTTTAAATCCCGGTGAAACAGCCCTCTACTTTTTTTTTTTGACTGGCCTGTATACCAGCATATGGGCCAATCAAAAATCGCTAAATACGGAGCTGCTGGTGTTTAATGCGGAACATCAGGCAGTTCCGCATTAAATATAGCTCCGTTCTTCTAGTTTTTTTGATTGGCTCGTATACCGGCATATGGGGCCAATCAAAAATTGCTAAATATGGAGCTGCTGGTGTTTAATGTGGAACATCAGGCAGTTCCGCATTAAACATAGCTCCATTTTTTGATTGGCTCGTATACCGACATACGGGCCAATCAAAAATAAACACGGAGCTACTTGTGTTTAATGCGGAACTGCCTGATGTTCCGTATTAAACAGAAGTAGCTCCATGTTTTTAAGTGTCAAATACCTTTTCTTTTTTTTTTTTGGTTCTCACTTAGCGTTGAAGACCGTTTTTGGTCCTCACTTTGACCCTACCCAGCCAGTCGGAAATCTGGCAATGCTGTTCCCAGGGAACCTTGTTGACTAGGTTTACTTAGGCCCTTTGGCGGATAGCCTAGCACCTACCTATGAACCTATAAGTATGAACAGTGTTCAGTCTCACAGATGGGTTCCTAGTGGGAGTGGGTGTGCAACAGGGTTCAAAACGGAGCCCACTGCTGTTCATACTGGTGATGGACTACATTAGCAAACATATCAGAGGGGAACAGATTGACAAAGTTGCTGTATGCAGACAATGTGTGACTACAGGCAGACCCTGAGCAAGAACTTCAGCAAAGATAGGGGAATAGAATGCAACACTGAAGGCATTTGGAATGAAACTAAGTACAGATAAGACAGTGGTAATGGCAGTAAATTGGGGAAATCAGAAAAAGCTGAGAATTGCGATAGAAGGGAAGATAGTGGAACAGGTTAGCAGCTTCAAGAATCTGGAAGGTGTGGTTAAGGAGAAAGGAAGTCTTAATGAGGAGGTCAAAGCTAGAATTAGAGGGGCTGCTGCAAAATGATACATAGTGTCTGGTGCAGTATATGACAAAAGAATGCCAAAGAAGCTGAAAAATAAGGTGTACAAAACAGTGGTGCAACCAGTGCTACTGTATAGTACAGGAACCTGAGCAGTAAAGACAGAGCAGATGAGAAAGCTAGAGGTGATGGAAATTAAGTGCCTGAGAAGGATGGTAGGATACACACTGTGGGACAGATGAAGAAATGAGGACATAAGAGCAAAAGCCAAAGTAGCTCCGATTGCAGAAAATATCAAAGAGAACATATTACGGTAGTTTGTACACATGTGCAGAAAAGCAGAACACGATCTGGTGAAGATGACTTGGGAAAGACAAGAAGAAGGTAAGAGAAAATGAGGGCATCCAGTAAAGGGTGGATGGTTTGTGTGAGAGAAGATCTGTGACATTCAGGCATGAGTGTCAAAGAAGGCAGGAGTGTGGTATTGAATTGAGAGACATGGTGACAGTTAACACAACACACCAAACCCATGTAGAAAATGGGAGAAAGGGGGTTGATGATGATGACGAGGAGGATCTTTTGAGCATATCCAGAATGACTTTTTTGGAGGCCACAGCTAATGAGTTAACAAGAGGACCCTTACTCCAGTAAAGCTTGTCTTTGGGGGTATGACTCTGTTGAGATTCCTTAGAATGGGTTCATCTATGTCCATCTCCTACTACAGACCATATCTACCAGTTTGTCCAGGTGGAAGGCACTATCCATGCTGCTGGGCATAGGACTTATAGGTCTCCTATATCTATTCCTCAGGAGAGGGGAGGTCCACTGGCCAAGATCCCCTCTGCCTCATCATTTCACTGAAGGACATGTTCTCTGGAGAAGGATTTAGAAAAACATCTCCTTCATACAGATCTGTATCTGGAGTGGCAGACTCTGAGGGGGGGAGTTAAAGTGTTTTCTCTTCCTTGGAGGGCTGGGATGGAAGTCCCTATCTGAACTTCCTTGGGAGGTGTGATCTCCTAATCCTCCCAGTACAGGCTTGTACTCCTCTGGTCCTGATAGGAGCCTGGATTATGGTCGACTTAAGGTTCTAACTTTTAGGGAATCTCAAGGTGGAATCGGTACCACTGACACAATGGGTATGAAAAAACTAATGGAAGTTGCTCTTTGCCATTGAATCCACCAAAGTACCTGGTTCCAGAACCACTGGAGTCAATAAAATTAAAGTCGGTGAAGACTCGACAAATACTTTCTGACTATTGACATTGTGGACTCCAGTACTGAGGCCAAGCCAAAGATCTCTGACCCAAGGTGTTGAATGCCAAATATTCCTATAAAGAGGAAAGAGTCCAACCACTGGTGTCAGTTGTTAGTGCTAATGGCCAAGTGTTGACCACTAAGGGCTTAGTAACTGTCACTGCCGAAGGCTATGGCATTGATATTACTGGTGCTAAAACCAATGGTGTAGGAAAAGTGAGAGAATAACAGCTGGTGTCAATTCCATCACTGCTGATGACAAAACCAGGCCCAGAGGAGGAATATTAAGAAAGAAGGCAGGTGGAAATTCTCTGCCCTTGATAGGAACAGTTGGGGCTTAGACAATACTGTACCGACACTCGATCTTGACAAAGGTCTTATGTACTACCAACTGACTTAAGCAAGGCTCCTGAGAGATCTGAGAGAAGGGACAAAAGCAACAGAAAGAGGACTAGTAGAAATTTGCTTGGAAAGTTCCTTTTCCAGTATAAAGCTAGCTGTGTGCCATACTGGCATTGAGTTCTACATGGAACCTGGGGATTCCTGTAAGTGAGAGGATGAAGATGTCACGCGGGTGGTTAGACTCTGTCTCTCTGCAGCAAGGAGAAGAACATATCCTGGGTGTCTTACAGCGAGTGAGCTTTTCCACTAGTAGTTGGTCCTCAGCCTTCTTATCTCTTTCTTTTTTTCCTACATCAGTGCAGAAGCAGCTCCTGTCAGATCAGAGTCTGAAGGGAGAATACCCTTAACCATTAACTTATTCCTGCATTACCTAAGGGGTCAGGAGCTAAACTTCCTGCAAATACTGCAATCACTCGACAGGAGGGATGTCCCTAGACACTTCAGACACATATCTTGTGAGTCTTGATGGAGAATTTTATGCCCACAACTCCTACACTTTTTGAACCCCGACTTGCATCCTTTATCCATATTTCCTAATAATTCAGCACCAAAAAACTAACAAGGCACTAGCTGCAACTAGAAATCACTATCACAATCACTTTAGAAAGGAAAACAAAAACTTCAACAGAAAATGGGGCCAAAGGCCCAAGAAGTGACAGGGTAGAGGGGGAATGGGAAAACAGATAGTGAGGCAAGGAAGAAAATGAATCCAGGATTAAAAAAAAGCACTGTAGAAGACAATGCTATCCTGAAAAGGAAAATAGGAAAATAAGAAAAAGGTTAACTTAACTGCCCAATTAAACAACACAACATTCACTTGATCACTCGAGCTGTGTGGAGATGTCATTGTCTTGATAGTAGTAATGAGATCTGGAGGATTCTGCAGCAGCAGCAGGGGGTTATGGGTAGGGAGGAGCTCAAGTTTATGTGAAGGCTACACAAAATTCGGCAGACAACTACCGAGTTATCCAGATAGGGTAGTAATCCCAACTAACAATAACAAAAAGGTAATGCTACTCGATAAATAAGGTTTTATATTATATGATAAAACTATCTATTATCGAACCCAAATGCACGAAACCACAAATTGTCGAAGGAACGGATCAGGGAATTTTTTCCCAGGGAAACAATTCGCTGATCCAAAAAAAAAAAAAAAAAAAAAAATGTACAGGCAACATAAAGTGGGGGGCTGTGCCCCCCCCCACACCTTAAATATACCAACTCCTAGATCGCACCACAGTGAAGAAAACCACAAAGTCCAGAGAACCGCCCAGCAAATTATTTCCCTGGGAAAAAGTTTGCTGAACCTTTTCTTCGATATTCTGTGTTTTCGTGTATTTGGGTTTGACAAATGAGCATTCGCTATTTCTAGCGTTCGATCATGTAATAGGAACCTGATAAATAAAACTTTTTTTTTTGATGGAAGGCCTACAGGCCAAGATGGCTGTGGTGGAAGGAAAAAAAAAAAGTGGAAAGCTCAGAAATAAACAATCTGACTGAAAAACTAACAACAATGAAGTTTAAGGTAAAACAAGAAACAGAATAACTTACTTTTCTGTTCGAAAATGGGGGATAAAGTACACTTAGTTCAACAGCCACTAAGCATCTCTGCAAATACTATGATAGTAGATGAAATCTGAGAAAACAGGGAGAAGCGATGCATTTTGTGAGGTAAGGAAGGAGCTTGATCTGTAAGAGGAGAACTGTTTGCCTTGCTGGTGCCTAGAAGTGGAACAGCCACAACCAGTGATGTGGACATACTGGATAATGCAAGATCTGAAGATTACAGAGAGGAGAGCTGCATTATGGGAATGAGATGGGAAACTCGACCTTTGAAGAGCTTGCAAAGATGAAGAATGGGATATATCTGCAGCTGTCTGTCCTTTTTTCCCCACTGTATGAATGGGATTGTGTCAGATTAGCTTATTATTGATTATGGTATATTTTACTTTGATGTATTTCCATATTCAAAATATTAGATCAAAATGATTTATTTTAAAAAAGGGCTACAGAGAAATCTGAATGTTATGTTTTATCTGACTCAAGGAGTAATGACAATGATTTAAGTGCTATACAGTTACTAGAAGGTTACCAATATTAAATAACAGGTGGTGTTATAGAATTTGAGAGGTGATGGTTTTGCTACGGAACAAAACTAGATATAGTGAGAGAATGACATACCACATAACAGAAAGCAGTTTAATGCTATATTAGCAAACAGCACAAAAAAAGACAAAAAAACAGCATCAGAAAGTAAATGAAAATGGAGCAAACTTCAGTCAGAAATGGTTGCTCCCGTCTATATAGTAGATCAGATCAACAGAATTGGGATAAATCAATTTATTAGCAAACCTACAAAGATAAATAAATCTTATTATTTGTCCTTAACAGAGATTTCATATTAAATAATAAGTATCTACCTGTTGTGTGAAACTGAAATAGGGAAACAAAAAATAAGTTATTAAAAACAAACTTCCAGAACTAGTAAAACAAAAAAGGCGAACCAGGAACAACTGCAGACCACCGATTTATTTATTTATTTAACCAAAATTGTACTAAGCGCTTTCACCCACACACATCAGGGCATCTTCAGAGTACTGACAATCCTTGTGTTGAACCTCTTTTTAAATCCTTATGTAAATTAGATAATTGAACAATTAAACAATTACACAAATTATTACCTACGCAGCTAAAAATTCTTAAAGGTACAATCAGCAAAAATGAACATAAACAGCCAGGACTTGTGCAAACTTGTTAATTTGTAACTATAATAAAACCTTCTTGTCAAAAACTATGTATATGTAATACCAATAAATAAAAAAATACATATATAAATATCTAGATAATAGTATAAATCTAAATAATTATTAAATATAAACAATTGTTATACAATCCAGCATAAAATCATTCATTAAAAAATTTTCCTAACATTAAAATTCATATTGTTATACAAAATATTTAAAACATTAAATTATCAGATGTTAACCTAATACATACAAGATCAAATAAATTGAGACTTGTACTTTAGTATACTTGATATAGAAATATGTTCGTTAATACCAGGGCTAGAACTTGCATTTAGCCGTAATTGCCATAAACATTCTTTAGCCTCAAGTAAGGTGTTGTCATCACCACCTTTGTTATTATTGTAGTATACAATTCTATCAATAACAAAGAACAAAAATCTCTTAAAATTCTGGCATCTTAGACTATGCATATAAAGAGAAGTAGTATTTTTCTGTTTTTTAATGTCTCTAACATGTTCCACTATCCTTTCTCGAAGTTTCCTTATCGTTTTGCCAACATAAAAGGCTGGGCATGATGAACATATAGCTAGGTACACCACCATTTTTGTGTTGCAATTACAATGACCTGGGCATCTAATTGTTTTGCCAAAATTTTGTACCGCAACATATGGTCCATCATTAATAAATTTACAAGTATGGCATGCCCCACATTTGCTCATCGAAGATGTGTTGAACATATTCTTATCATTAACTGCCTCAAAATGTTCTTTAAGATTCATCCCCTACTATAAGTGACCTTGGGCCCAGTCCCTAAATTATCAATAAGGTCACCGTTATTCTGGAGAATACTTATCCAGGTCTCATGTACTATATTAACTATCCTGGGTGATATATCATTAAATGGTATAATAAAGGTGTCATTTCTAGTAGTGTTATTAGTCCTAGATATACTGTTGTCAAAACCGTACTTTAATATAGGTTTGTATATTTGATGTCTTTTAATATAAATCTCTTCACTAACTTTAACAATTAATTCTAATGGATAACCTCTATCCAGAAACATATCTGATAATATTTTAATCTCATTGTAAAAATTAATGTCTTCACTAATAATTCTAGAAAATCTGACCATCTGTCCCTTTACTAAATTCTTTTTCTGGTGATAGGGATGGCAACTATCAAAATGTAAAAAAGAATTGGAATGAGTTTTTTTCCTAAAAATACTTGATTCTAACTTGCCCATGTTTTTATAGAATAAAATATCTAAATACTCACAATTGCTGTCAAATATCTTAAAAGTGAAATTCAAAAAACTAGATGTCGTTTTTAGAAAATTTTCAAACTCAATAAGCAATTCTCTGTTGCCCTTCCAAAAAATAAGAATGTCGTCCAGGTACCTTAAGTAAAGGGCAATGTTAGGCCAAAAACTAGAAGTAAAAACACTTTGTGTTTCCCATAAGGCTAACACCAAATTGGCATAAATGGGGGCGCATCTAGCCCCCATGGCCAAACCTGTACTTTGTTTATAATATTTACCATTAATAAACATAAAATTGTTTTCAAGTACAATAGCCATCAGTTCATGTAACAATTTGCATTTAGCCTTATTAGACTCACTAAATTTCAGCAAACTTGTCTCAAACATTTCAAGACCTAAGTCATGAGGAATCACTGTGAATAGGTTGACAACATCAATAGTTACCATTGTCATATCATCTTCAATATCAACAAAATGTTCTCTAGCTTTTTTCTAGACAATGCCAGGAATCTTTTAATATATGAGGCAGATGTTTTAAAGTTCCCTTACAATGCAAATCTATATAAGCAGCAATGGCTTCAGTCTTTGAACCCCTGGCAGAGACTATGGGCCTAAAGGGTGGATTGTGTATGTCCTTATGGATTTTGGGGATACCAAAAAAAGAAGTTATGCCTTACCATAACGTTCCAACTGTGTTGCAAGCTTCACTTATCCTTGACTGTGGGTTCGGTTCTGTATCTCAGAACTGACTCCGCTGTTATTCCAGCTCACACCTTCCAAAGTCTCTTGAGCTTAGCTTTACCCAGAATGCTCCTCTCAGGATTACCTCAGATCGAGTTTGCATAAGATAGTAACAGACAGGAAATAACAGATCAAAGACTATATCTGTATTCATAAAAGAATAATTCAATCTGTTGGGATAGATCCATTCCACCGAGATGCCCAAAAGGCAGGGAAAAGGAGGGTGTCAATGTCAAGGATAAGTGAAGATTGACAATGCAGATGAAATATTATGGTAAGACATAACTTCTTTATCTGATGTTGTCAATCTTCACTTAATCCTGGACTGTGGGATAGAATCCCCAGCTACCAAAATCTTGGGATGTCTCACGGAAGTATATTCCTAAGCACCATCGAACCAAATGATGCTCATCCCCTAGAGACCAGACCAGGTCTAGCTTATAATGAGCAATAAAGGTATGTTGAGATGCCCAAGTAGTCATTGCACATATATCATCTACAGAAGCTCTAGCAAGGAAGACTGCAGAAGTGGCTATTGCCCTCGTAGAATGTGCCTTTATGGGTCCTGGCAGTTGCACTTTCTTTTTATTATAAATGAAGGTTATGCAGTTCTTGAGTCAATTAGTCAGAGTAACCTTAGAAATTGTTTTACCCAGAGTAGCAGAAGAGAATGAAATAAACAATTTATCAGGTTTTCTGAATTTTTTTGTTCTGTGAAGTTTAAAACATAATTGTCTGTGAACATCTAGCAAGTGCAGACAATATTCATCTTTGTTTCAAAATTTGGGAAAATATGAGAAGTAATATAGTCTGGCTGATATTAGTCTCAGACACTACTTTTGGTAAAAGGGAAGGATTTGTTCACAAAGACACCCTATCCTTATGAAAAATTAGGTAAGGAGGCTTGCAAGATAAGGGTTGTAACTCACATATCATCCTAGCCGAAGTAATAGCAATCAAAAATAGGGTTTTCCAGGACAAATACTTAAAATCACAATTTGCGGATGGTTTAAATGGGGAATTAATTAAAGACTGCAGCACCAGATTCAAGGGCCAAGGTGTAGAAGGTCCTTGTATGGAGGTCTTAACAATAAGGTTCCTTTCAGGAAGGCTTAACAAAGTTTGTGGGAAATTAGACCTGTATCATTTAGACCATTATGAAAATTTGAAATTGCAGCTAAATGCACTCGTATAGTTGAGGAGGATGCCATTGCATCGGAAAGCAATGGTAAAGTTTCCATGACCTTGTGAACTGAAGCAGAATATGGGTCGAGATTACTGTCTGTAGACCATTTTGAAAATTTTTGCCACTAGCTGTTGTATAATCGTTTAGTAGGTTTGTGGGATGTTAGAACAGTTCATTGAACTGAAGCAGTGAGGCTAGTATGCCTGGCAATCGTTGGAACTGGAGAACCCATGCAGTGAGCTTGAGATTTTGAAGATTTGGATGAATGAGCCCCTCTGAATGGGACAATAGGTCTGGAGCTGCGTCCAGCATCCGAGTTTTCTGAATTAGGTGAGGCCAAAGAAAGGGAAACCATATTTGTTGAGGCCAGAACAGGGCATTGAGAATTATCCTGTTCTTCGACCTGTTGGCTTTCCTCAGAAACTGGAAAATGAGAGGAATCTGGGGAAAGGCATACAATAGACCAGGGGGGCCAATTGTGAAGGAGAGCATCTCTCGCTGACTCCACTGGAGGGGGAAAACAGGGCAAAGTAGCTGCTGCACTTGTAGTTCAGGAGGGATACAAAGAGACTGCAGCAGGGCTGGCCCCACTGACAGAATATCCTTTCTGCTACTAAAGGGTTGAGGGACCACTTGTGAGGCATCAGGATGATCCTGCTCAATTTGTCCACGATCACATTGGAGCTCCCTGGAATATGCATTGCAATTAGAAAGGAGTCAGATGAAATTGCCCATTACCACACCCTGATTGCTTCTTGACAAAGAGGGTAAGAACTGGTTCCTTCTTATGTACCAAACCACTAACATGCTGTCTGTTTGGATTGGAATTGTTCCTGAGGGTAGGGTTTCTTGGAATGCTTGAAATGCCAGAAGCGCTGCCCTCATCTCTAGAACACTGATGTGCAACCTGGCCCCCAACTAGGACAAAGTGCCTTGGACTGTCCTTCCCAGATAATGCCCCCACCCTAACCGGGATGCATCCGTGGTGGTTTGGGGTTGAGAAGGGACAAATGGATAACCCGATAAAATTTTGTTGGAATGAAGCCACCAATTCAGGTCCTTCTTGCATAAATTGTTAATCAGTACCTGATGGGACATTAGCTGATTCAGTAATGAACAATGTGAAGCCAAGAGCCATTGTAGAAGTCACATGTGAAATCTCGCAAGGGGAACTAAAGTGATGGTGGTCACCACAGATCCTAGAGTCTGTAACAACAGTCTTGCAGTCACTGTTCTGTTGCGAATAATCCGACTGACTTGAGATTTTATTTTGAAGTCTTTCTTGGGGAAGAGATGCAATGCAGGTGCTTGTGTCTAACACCACTCCTATGAATCTAAATGCTGTGTTGGCTCTAGATGGGATTTTTTTGTAGTTTACAGTGATCCCCAGTGAGGAGCAAGTTTGAAGAACGTAATTCTTTGCCCGCAGCAGTAGATGCCTGGTGGTTGCGGTAATGATCCAGTTGTCTAGGTATGGAAACACACGGAATCCTTGCAGTCTGAAGTGGGCTGCTACCACTGCCATGCATTTAGTGAACACCCTGGGGGCTGTGCTGAGACCAAAGGGCAGGGCCCTGAACTGATAATGACTGTCTCCCAGCTGGAAACGCAAAAATCTTCTGAAGCATTTGTCTATTTTTATGTGATAATATGCATCCTGAAGATCTACTGAACACATCCAATTGTTTTTTCCTAAGAATGGAAGTATAGACTGAACTGTGACCGTCTGGAATTTGGTTTGTTGAACTGATGTGTTCAAGACATTGAGATCCAAAATCAGTCTTCAGTCTCTTGTTTTTTTTTTTTTTGCCACTAAAAGGAATCTTGAGTAAACTCCGGATCCTATCTAGTCTGATGGGACTGCTTGGATGACTCTTTTGTCAAGCAGTTTTTGAATTTCTAAAACTGCTGCATCTCTGTGACTCAGTGGAATGTCTGGGACTCTCTTTGGTTGTTTTGAAAAGGGGATATTGTAACCTCTAGTTATAATCCTCTGCACCCAATTGTCCGATGTTATGTTTAGCCACACACGTAGATGCAGGAATAGTCATCTCCTGACTGCCTCCAGAGGATGGCAATCAGGCCTCCATTCAGGAATGCTGATAGGAGTTACCAGGAAATCAGTCCCTGGAAGCCTGATTTTGCAAGGCCACCTCTGCCTTTAGCACAATGTCTTCCATTGTAACTCCCCGCTCTGTCCCGGGGGGAGTCACTACCATGTGAGTCCTGAAAAGGCCCTTGGGACTTTTTGAACCATAGCTTCCCACTCTTCTGATTCCTGAAGTAAGGCCACTGAGGACTGGAAAAGCGTATGCCCATGGCAGAAAAAATCTTTCCATCCTTCTCACATCTGGCAAGGGTCTCTTCAACTTTGGGGCCAAAAAGGGATGTTCCTTCAAAGGGAGTATTGATGAAAGAAGACTTAAATGGCACTGCAAACTCACATAAGTGCATCCAGGAGTGTCTCTTCATGGCTACACCAGAACCCGCTGCCCTAGTCATCCCTTCAGCTGTGTGTGCAATGAGCCTCATAAATGTATTATATACTGAATCTAGGGTTGCCAGCTGGGAAGCTCCATTATCCTGAACCCCCTCAGCCACTGTTCCAGTCAGAGTCTCTGATAGCTCTTTCAACAGATATCATTGAAGTCTGGTGAAATGTGCCATGAAGTTCAAGGACCTAAGCACGAAGGTCAGTGAACATATGTGCTTCCTGAATCTATCCATTGTCCTAGACTCCATTAGGGGAATGGATAGTAAGGCTTTCATCAGCAAGTTCCTTTTTAGTGGCTGCCGCAATCACCTTGGAGTCTACCGGTACCCCTTTAGCCCAATGATGCTGATCCACAGAAGCTGACAAAATATGGTCTGGTATCTTGGGGATTGGCTCGATGGAATCAGGAATCTTCCAAGTCTGCTCTGCAATCAACTTAATTAGACTGTCAGCAGGTGGAGAGATCCAAGACATAGATGGCCAAGCATGGAAAGCCTCCAGGTATACTGACTCCTCTGAGGAAGGCTGTTGAGAAGTCCTGCCACCCCTCTGCTTCAGAATCTCTAGCATGTCTCCAAATGAGACATCTTCTGGGGGTGGGTGACTTTAGGGAACCTTCCCCTTTCATCGAAGTCAGAATCTTCTGTGCAAGACTCTTCAGGGGAGCCTTAAGTGCTTCCACTTGCACTTTCTCTTCAGGGGTGCCTCCTCAGTGGAATGGGTGTCTGAAGGGGACATGACAACTGTGGTTAAATCCTGAGGTTTCCATGTCTGCTGTCCTGAGGTGGAAGCTTGAGGTAGCTCTGGCAAGGGTAAGGGGACGAGAGAGGTATCGACTGTCAGCCCGTAGTGAACAAGGCCCTCCAATGGCCCAGAAAGCAGGACCCCCATAGAGGAATGGGAGCCCAGAATCGAAATAACATCCTTCCAAACCATGGTCTCATCTTGCACGGAGGCTGCCGCCCTGAGCCCGAAGCCGGAGTCAAACTTACGTGTGCCAAAGCCCAGAGAAGTATGGACAGCTTTAACAAAATTGGAGTTGATCCAAACTCCCTGGAATCAACAATGAAGCTCCAACCCCAAGAGGTCTACAGTTCCAACAGAAATGAACAGCTCAAGGTAGTCATCGGTGATGCAGAAGAAGATCTAACCTTCACCAATACAGTCGACACTGGGACTGTCGGAACTAGAACTGTGAAGGCTCATTTGGAGTCAGAGGAGGAACAAGAACCAGTTTAGAGAGATGTAGAGTTCCTGAGCCAGAAAGGCTAGGAAGTGGTGGCTAATCCTGTCACTGCCAGAAGCTGGTCCACCAGCCTCAAAACATCTGTGAGGCTTTTGATGGAACAGACCAAAGAGACCGACGGGGACCAAGGTTTTTCCAAGAATGGACTTGGAAATTGGTCTGCAAAGAGGTCTATTGTTGGAGAATATCATATCTGGGGAAAATCTTTAAATGAAAACTCCTTCAGTTCCAACACCGGTGGAATGAAGGATGGAGTAGACACCAAAAACCTCTGATCCATTACAGTAATGCTGCTGAAAATGTTGGTGCAGAGGTCAGTACTGGCAGCACCAATGATAGTAACTGCTTTCCATTCACTTCTGCCGAAACTGTGAGACCGGGGAATTCTTTATCTTTTTTACAGTGGTGGCAACGAGACTGTCAGAACTGAATGGCTCCTCTTTTTAGATTCTTCATGTCTAGATGAAGAGTAAGAAGAAGGGGAGCTAACATTAGTCTTGGAAGATACAGATATGGCCTTATCAAAGCTAGATTTTATAAGGCCTTTCAAGATGAGCTTATTGTTTCTCTCTATAAGGACCCGGTGACTAAAGCCATGACAGACAGCACAGTCTTCTTGAGGGTGCACCGGGCCCAAGCAGTAAACACACAAGGAGTGTCCACCAGAATCTGGCAATTTGCGATCGCACTTCTGGCATCTCTTGAAGCAGAAGTACCTTTAGTCTTCTCAGCCATGTCAAAAAGACACACAACACACAGACAGAGAGGAAAAAGGAACGTTTAAGTAAGTTTTTTTTTTAATAACTAGAAAAAGAAACGTACCAACAATGGTACAAAAGATTTACCACAGCAGTAATTAGAGTGAAAAGGAAAAGGGTTACCAACAATGGTATGGAAGAATATCGTAGCTTGTAAGCAAGAACAACTACCACTATGGTATTCAGAAGGCAAAAAAAACACTACTCGTGTTAAGGAAAGAGGAGCTGGGTAAGTGAAAAAAGGTAGGCAAGCAACTACTCATGAAAAATTTTCAAATAAAAAGGAAATAGCACGTACAGTTATAAGAAAAGCAAGCTCGAGAGCTGACGGGAAAAAAAAACACATCTGGCACTTAAAGCGGCAAACAAGAGCTGAGGTAATCCTGACAGGAGCATTCTGGGTAAAGCTAAGCTTGAGAGTTTTTGGAAGCCATGCGCTGGAATAACGGCCAAGTCAGTTCTGAGATATGGAACCGAACCCACAGTCAAGGACTGAGTGAAGATTGACAACATCAGACTCAATGTTTAAATAAGAAGCTTTAAAAAGTTATTGCCAGAATAAGTAAGCGTAACATTACAGTTTTTGACTGGCTCTATTTAGAAATGGGACAATAAAAGGAGTCGATTCTAAGTAAGAAATAATTAATACACTAGTGAATGAAGTTATAAATGAATTAGCTATAAATTAATAAATTAATGAAGTTTTATATATATATATATATATATATATATATATATATATATAAATCAGTTAGCAGCATGAACTTTGGATTGATAAAGTGGCAACAGAGTGGTAATGAAGAAATCTAAAAATGGTCAACATCTGTTAAACAAATGAATTACCTAAAATGCTGTGCAGACTGAAATAACAGCAATTACTGAAAGCAAAGGTTGTTTAATGCCGAAAGAAGATCTGGAAAAACAATACATTGTTTACCTAAGAAACAAAACAAATGTATTACAAATTATATAAAAAGTACAGTTTTGTACCTACTATAAATGTAGATGTTCGAAGATCCACATTGCTGCAGTCCTTACATATGGGTAGTCCGCTGTCCTCGGTCGGCCTGAATACCAGAGTATTAGGCTGACGTCGGTCAAGGCGCTTAAAACTGACATCAGGACGTCAGGGTACAAAAGCGCATGACCGACGTCATTTCCTCAGTCTTTTCTTGCCCCAGATGTCAGAAGGCCCTAAAAAGAAAGGCCAAAGCCAAAAAACAGCAAAGACCAACCAACCACCCCTGCACTAACCATATTTACAATATTTACAACCCAGACCACACAACCACCTCTAACTACAGAGGGGAAGGAGGGAGGGTAAATTGGACTGCAGCAATGTGGATCTTCGAACATCTACATTTATGGTAGGTACAAAACTGTACTATGTTCTTCATCTCACATTGCTGCAGTCCTTACATATGGGTAGAATCCCAAAGCAGAGGTAAGGGAGGATGGCAAAACTATAAAGCATTAGGAGCTGCCAAAATGCCCTGTAAAATTGCAGTGGCAAAACCAGCCCTAGACTTAGAGTAAAGTGGAAGGTGGTAATGCTTAGAGAAAGTATGCACTGAACTCCAAGTAGCTGCCTCCAAAATATCTTTAGTAGCCACCCCTTAAAAGCTGTAGAAGTGGCAGTAGCCCTAGTGGAATGAGGCCTAATCCCAGCTGGAATCTCCTTACCATGATGGGAATAACAAAAAGCAATACAAAACCAATCCACTTAGAAATAGTTTGTTTTGAAACAGGTTTGCCCTGAGAACCCAAAGCAAATGAAACAAACAACTGCTGAGACTGCCTGAACCCTTTAGTTCTGCTCAAATAATATCGCAACTGTCTGTGTATATCCAAAGTGTGCAAAATCTTCTCCCTTTATTTTGGGGTTTGCATAAAAAGTAGGCAAATGAATAGTTTGGTTTAAAGCCACACTAGAAACCACTTTAGGCATAAAGGAAGGGTTAGTACGCAAAGACACCCTATCCTTGTGGAAAATTAAGAAAGGCTCAACCGCCATAAGGGCCTGTAATTCAGAAACCCTTCTCGCAGAGGTAATGGCCAACAAAAAAGCAGTCTTCCATGATAAATATTTCAACTCGGCAGTAGCTGCAGGCTCAAAAGGTTGTAGAGTGAGTTTCTCCAACACAAAATTGAGATCCCAAGCAGGAGTAGGAGCTCTACGTGGGGGTCTTATATTCTTTGCCCCTCTAAGGAATTGCTTAAACAAAGAATGAGAAAATAATGGTGGGTCACAGTCATAGTGAGCAGAAATAGCTGCAGCATGAACCTTTATAGAGGAGAAGGACAAACCTTTGTCCAATAACTCAGTAAGGTATTGAAGAGCAACACTCAAATTTGGTTTAGAAACATCAAAGTCCTTTGCTGTACTCCAAATTAAAAATCTCCTCCATTTATCTGCGTAAACTTTCCTTGTACTAGGCCTTCTGGCCTCCAAAATAACATTCAAAACTTGTTGTGGAAGCTGAGACCCTCCAGGGTTTAAAACAGAATATGCCAGGCTGTCAGATGCAGAGAGTGAAGTTTGACATTGAGTAAATGACTGTTCTCCTGAGACAGCAGGTGAGGAATCGAAGGCAAAGGCCATGGAGGCTCCCATACCAGACTTCTCAGTAATGGGTACCAGTGCTGTCGAGGCCAATCCGGAGCTATTAAAATCATGTTTGGCTTGTCCTGTCTGACCTTCAGGAGTACCTTTGGGAGGAGAGGCAGAGGTGGAAAGGCATACACGTGAAGATTGCTCCAATTGAATGAGAGAGCATCCACTTTCCAAGCTGTGGGATGAAACCTTTTTGTGCAAAACTTTGGCAGCTGGTAATTTAGTGGAGAAGCGAACAGATCTATGTCTGGAGTTCCCCATAACACTGTCAATTTCTGAAATACATGAGGATCCAATTTCCACTCGTGGGGATCCATAATTTGTCTGCTCAACACATCTGCCAAGGAGTTCTGTGCTCCTGGCAGAAACCTTGCCTGAAGATTTAGCTGTAAACTGAGAGCAGTCTCCCAAAAAATCATTGCTTGTCTGCATAGAGGATATGAATGCGTCCCCTTGCTTGTTGATGTACCACATGACAGTTGTGTTGTCTGTTTGAATCAACACCTGCCCTGGAAGAAGTAAATCCTTGAAAGCTATCAATGCAAATTGGACTGCTAACATCTCCTTCAAGTTGATATGTAAATGTTGAAGTCTGGCAGGCCACGTGTCTTGTACCCATTTTCCATTTAGATGAGCTCCCCAAGCTTTGTCTGAGGCATCTGTCGTTAGAATCTGACTCGCCTCTGGCCGGGTCACAGAGAGTCCCTTGTTTAGGTGACATTCCTGAGCCCACCACAAAAATTCCTTTTGAATGCAAGGTATTATCTGAATGACAGTGTCCATATCTTGGCAGTGCTGTGTCCATACATTTTTGAGATACCATTGTAGCTTCCTCATATGCAGTTTGGCATTGGGAAGTACCAGAATACAAGATGCCATGAACCCCAAGGCTTGAAGGACTGTCCTTGCAGTCAGCCTGGACTGACGAGACAATTGGTGAAAGTAAAGAGAAAGATTCTTTTGTTTGTCCGGGGTCAAAAAGGCCATCTGGGATGCTGTATTCAGTCTCACACCCAGAAAGCACATGTCCTGAGAGGGTACTAGACTGGACTTTATTTCGTTCACAGAATACCCCAGGCATCTTAACACTGCCATCACATACTGTAAATGATGAAGAAGTTCGTCCTTTCCTTGGGCCAGAATCAGGCAATCGTCCAAATAAGGATAGATTTGTATTCCTCTTAGCCTGAAGAAAGCTACCACTGGAGCCAGAACCTTCGTGAATACTCTGGGCGCAGTAGATAAGCCAAAGGTCAATGCAGAGAACTGATAATGAGAAGTCCCAGCCCGAAAACGCAGATACTTCCTGCAACTGAGCCTGATAGGAACATGAAGGTAAGCCTCCTTGAGATCCAGAGTCACCATCCAGTGATCTTTGCCCAGCAGAGGTAAAAGCTGTTGTAACGTCAACATTTTGAACTTGGGAATGTCCAGATATGTGTTGAGGATAGATAAATCCAAAATTGGTCTCCACGTGTTCCCTTTCTTTGGCACTAGAAACAGGCGAGAATAAAATCCTAGGCCCACTTCTGGCAGAGGGACCGGTTGTATGGCCCCTATTTGAAGTAGTAGAGAAATTTGTTTGTGAGCCTCTAGTCTTTGCTGAGGAGGAACGTCTGGCATGCCTTTGAAAGGAGGCAAGGTATGGAAATAAAACTTGTAACCTTGGTGTATGATATCCAATACCCATTTGTCTTGGGTAATCAAAATCCAATTTTCCTTGAAGAGTGCCAACCTTCCTCCCAAAGGTGCTGCCAGGCAAGAAGGATCTGGCAGCTGAAAAAGTAGGTCATTGGGCCTGTTTACGAAAGGACTGGCCCCTGCCCTCACCAAGATTGTGCAGGTGAACTCCCTGTTCTAGGTCTGAAAGAACTCTGAGCTCTGCCCCTACCACGTCTAGATCTACCCCTAGACTGAGAATCATAAGAAGGATACGTCCACCCCTTAGCAGGCCAATTCCTACTAAACTTCGGAGGCTGAACTTGCAAAAAATCTTTAACAGCCTGCATAGACTTAGCCTTGTCTTCCATTTTCTTCAAGACTGACTCCACAGGTGAACCAAACAACACATCAGACTGCAAAGGAGCATCCAAAATCCTTGTCTTAACATGGTCAGATAAATTCTGATCCTTCAGCCAGGCGTGCCTGCGAAGAACTGAACCAGTGGCAGCCACCCTAGACGAGGCCTGCACAGCATCAAAACCACATTGTAAAGAATGCTTACCCACCTGTTCAGAGACATGCACCAAATCTTGTAATTCTTTACACTCAATGCCTTCCGCCAGAGCATCCACCTTAGACTTCAATTGAGAAAGAAGAAAGTTTTGATATTTCAACATATGAAACTGGCAATTCAAAGCCCTCATAGCTAAGGTAGAAGATGTATAGACCTTCTTTCCCCATCTATCCAAAGCTCTGGCCTCTTTATCTAGAGGAACCGGATTTTTTATAACAGAGGCCTTGACACCCTTAGGTCCCTGACTAAAAGTTTCTGGGTCCGCCCTAGGACTCTTATAAAGATATTTATGAGCCTCAGGCACCCTGTAATACCTATCCGGTTTAACAGGCGCAGGAGGCAGAGAATCAGGATTAAGTGAAGCCTCTGAAAACACATCTTCCACAACATCCAGAACAGGGGGTATAGCCAAGGGCCTATGTTGGGGTAAAAGCAAAAATTCCCTAAGCCTTTTCCGAGAATCAGAGAAGTCCTGACCTTCCCACTTAAAATGTTCCCTCATAGAATGAAGTGTCTCTGAAAAAGAAAAATCCTCTGGAGGAGAAGCAGAAGGAGTGGAATCATCTGCATCAGAATCAGAATAAGGAGTGTACTCCTGCAAGTCTTCAGCCGAAGACTCTGAAACATCCGAAGCCTGCTCAAAACTTCCCAACTCTGGCTCCACCCTAGGCCTCTTATCAGGAGGGGGCAAAGAACCTCTAATCAGAGTAATCAAATCTTCTGCCATTTTAAGCATGTGCTTCTTAGGCACAGACCCTACTGAACTAGGAGTGACACCAACAGAAGCTAAACCTGGCCTGCCTCTGGGAGAAGCCTTGGAAACAGAAGGAGAGGGCCTAACCACCCTAGGAAGAGAGGGGAGTACAGTAACCTGAGAAGCCCCTTCAGCCTGACCTGCCTCCTGAGAGGCCACATCCTGCAAAATCAAAGTCTCCCCGAGACTCCAGAGAAGTCTCCGTCGGAACCACCGGTTCCACTGAAGCCTCTAAAGAACTGGCGTCCGGAACGGACGACTCATCTTGCCTGGGTTTAACTGTTTTGTCTTTGCGCTTCTTCGTAGAAGCGGGCGCCGGAGAGTCCGACGGCATATTATAATTGCACCGCTTACCGAAGACCAGCCTAGCACAATCTAACCTTCGCTTAATAGTGCGCTTATTGAACCTAGCACAAAAGCGACACCCAACAACGTCGTGCTCAGGCCCCAAACAAGGAATGCACAAAGAATGATAATCCCTATGCGGTATCTGTTTCCCACAAGAAATACAGTTATTCACTTTTTCTGACATCCGGTAAAACACTGAGGCAAGAAAAAACCAAAATATTCCCCAACGGGGTACTTAGCCAACTTGGATTCGGTCTGAAACTCCGAACTCGAAAAATTTCAGAACGCCGAACGGCACTTGCAACGCTGCTTCTGCATCGGACCATGTGGCAAAAAAGACTGAGGAAATGACGTCGGTCATGCGCTTTTGTACCCTGACGTCCTGATGTCAGTTTTAAGCGCCTTGACCGACGTCAGCCTAATACTTTGGTATTCGGGCCGACCGAGGACAGTGGACTACCCATATGTAAGGACTGCAGCAATGTGAGATGAAGAACATCTGATGGTAGAGGTTATTGTGGAAAACAGTAAAACTGCACCTAAACATAATAATTTTTAGTGTCTACACCACAGTGATTCTAGATAAAATGTATTTACTATTAACAAAACTGTATTAATTCAGAGTTTTATTTTGTTTTATTGTTTTTATTTAAGTTTTTACTTATTTATGTATGTATTTGTTATTATATAGGTTCAAATGCCAGTGTTTATGATTGTCATCAAAAAGAAGTTATGTACTTACCATAATGTTCCATCTGGGTTTTCCATTATCATTCTTCTTCAACGCATGGGTTCAGATCCAATACTTGAATCCAACTTGGCTGTTATTCTAGCTTGTGGCCACCAAAACACTCTTGAGCTCCTTCCCTACCCATAATGGACCACCCCTAACATCACTCAGATCTTGTTTGCAGCTTGACATGAAAACCATAAAGAATTGTCATAATTAGAGTTCAATGCATGGGATATGTGGTGTCCCAAGAATTTAATTCCTCCAGAATTCACTTGTGATAAATGGAGAGGGATAGAGGGTGGGAGTTGAGGAAGAATGAACATAGACAACACCAATGGAATGTTATGGTAAGTACATAACTTCTTTATCTGTTATCAGTTTTCAGTCTTCCTCAACATATGTGACAAGAGTCCCCAGCTATCTAAATTCCTGGACAGATTTTAATGGATATTCCTGAGCATGGTTAAGGCAAAGGTCTCTGTTTCTCTTGAGACCAGCTCCAGTTTGTAATGAATGATAAAGGTATTAGGATTTGACCAAGCAGTTGTCCCATAACTAGACTCTATGTGTAGTCTAGATTGGAATATAGTGAAAGTGGTCATAGGTGTAAGATTATGCTCAACAAGGGTTTAAGGCTGAAAGTAACTTTGCTACAAATATTCAACATAAATAAGGAATAAGATAAAGCATGATTAAATGCAGAAACAGAGTTTAGTAATATGTGATTAGCATCCATACTAAATGACTGTGTCTTCAAAAAATAAGGAACTTGCTTATGAGTGTATTACACACACATCAAGAAAGCTGACTTCTTACAGACATGACAAGAATGTAATTTGCTTTCTTTAAAGAACTGACAACAGGACATGTTTTTCTAAGAAAGTTTAAGAATATGCTTTTCTAATCCACAAGGCGTTTCCTTGAAGACAGTTTACTTATCAGCATTTGCACAAGAAGAGATGTGTCAGCATTTGCGTCATCAAGGCAGTATCTTTTCAAAACCAAGAGGGTGTGTGTTTAACTAAAAATATATATAAAGTCTATATTAAATCTAGTTATGTTAGGGGTAATGGTAGGGACACATTTTGTCCTGAGGTAAATGTTATATCTTTCACATCATCTGTACTATATGAGAAGTAAAGTAGAACATTTTCTGAAGCTGTAACATAAGTATGTGTGGTTTATTATAAAAGTTACTGGTTACTGCTCTTAAAGACAGGTTCTGCAAAGTATATTCTCTCATCAGTGTATATTCTGCAAGTTTCTGTATGCAGCAAACTGTGAATGCAACTATAACCAGACTTTGATTTCAGCAGAATCCAGCCAGCAAGACTGAGTGTCTTAAGAAGACTTCAAATCCATCACAGTAAGCATCAGAGTAACAGCACAGTGCTTTTGGAATCTTAAAATAAAATTTTCAATGGCAAGTTACCTGCATTTGAACCTAAAACCTGCATTCAAACACAGGGGGAGTGACAGTAAGCCCTGCAGAGGGTTACTTCAGTCAAATTGCAGTAACTAACATGTGTACGTATGTGTAAATCCTAAACAGAAGTATTCCAGTTTATGCAGCTTGCAGCAGTAAAGATTTTTAGACATCTAAATCCAGTAAGACTAGTTTAGGAAATTTGCAGTGCCATAAATTCTCTAAGAAAAGGTGGATATCTACTTTCACAGCAGTCCACTGCCTGTTGTGCTTCACCAGCTTCTCAAGTGACTTTGAAAAATTTCCAGCCATTAGCAACAACAGCCTGATCACCTGTTTTCTTGCTAATTGGTAAGACTTTTTTCTGTGTCACATTTTTTAGTGTGGATGCTATCTGACAGTTTGGATAATAGACAGTTTGAATATTAGACAGTTTGCATATTATTAGACAATTTGGATATTTGACAGTTTGGATGTTATTAGACAGTATGGATATTTTCAGACATAATTCAAGCAAATGTAAACCAAGCTTTAGTATTTTCTTTCTGGAGCATTTCTCCCCGGGCCTCCGCTGAAAACAGGATCTGTGGAACCTAGTCGGACTTTCCCGGTCAACAAATGTTAAATAAATAAAATAAAAAATAGTAAATTGCAATGTTGGTATACACAGCACATTAGTAAATGTAAAACATTAGGGCAGGTTGATAGTAAGGCATTATGCAAATGTATTACAATATTTGACTAGTATCTCAAAGAAAACCATGTGGGATATAACAAATGTTTACTGTGTGATTCAGATGTTAAACAGTTATGTCCTGTCACCACATGTAAAAGGTTTATTTCAGAGTTACAACAGGAGTCAAATCAGTTACTGACAGGACTTCTAATATATTTTGTTACAAAAGAATGTAATAAACTTCTAAGACACAGACACAATGAGTTCAGGAAGTTTAGACAAATTATACAAACATTTTTCCAAAAGTGCACAGGAGTTTCAGATTCAGCAGAACAAGTTCATGAGACATATCAGGCAGACCATGAGGAAACTCTTCAACAGCAGTTGCAAGATGAAGAAAATAGATTAGCTGAACTGACAAAGACGGACTTGCTACATACATTGGGAAAGAGCAGGAAACTACAGCTGATCTTTACAAAAGAGATAGATTTTATAATAGGTTTGTGTTTTGAAAATGGTTAAGCATACATGGTAGGATGGTAAAATACAAATCATTCTGAAATGTTTAAAAATAGAAGTTATGTTCTTACCATAACGTTCCATGTTAGTTGTCTTCTTCTCGCCTTCTTCTTGCTGGATGGGTTCGGAGCCGACCTCGGCTCCGACTCGGCCACTCTAAAAGCTCGAGAGTTGGTTCCACCGGCTCGAGGCTCCCCTTATATCCCACAATGCTAGGCGAGAGTTACCTCAGATCTCGTTTGTAAGCTAACCCCAGCTTATAACAGTAACAGTATAACTGTAAAACAGAATCCACCTCTAACAACAGGAAGAAAGAAGGGTGACCTACATCCTGAACCAAGAAATATGCATAATAGCATATGACTAAGAAAGAGGTGGTAGAAAGAGAGGTCACGATCACAACTCCTCTAGGTCTGTCCAGGCCAGGGGAAGGAGGGTGGGGCAAGAAGAAGGCGAGAAGAAGACAACTAACATGGAACGTTATGGTAAGAACATAACTTCTATATGTTAAGTTGTCTATCTCGCCTTCATTCTTGCTGGATGGGACCGTCCCTAGCACCTTGTCCCGGTGGCCTAACGGAACAGACTCCTGAGAACAGTGGAACCAAAATTAGCTCTATGCCTAGAAGCTAAATCCAACTTATAATGAGAAATAAAAGTGTGAGGAGTAGCCCAAGTAGCCGCTGCACAAATGGTGTCAATAGGCAGTCTGTCTTGGAAGGCTAAAGAAGTAGCCAACGCTCTGGTGGAATGGGCTTTAGGTTTGTTAGGCAATTTTTGTTGTCTAATTTCATATACCAGGGAAATCAAAGATGTTAGCCATCTGGATAATGATACCTTTGAAACTGAAAGTCCCTTTCTGCTTTCCGCATAGGAGACAAACAGCTGATCAGATTTTCTGAATTGTTTCGTCCTATCCAAGTAGTACCTTAATTGACGATGAACATCCAGGCAGTGTAATTTTTGTTCAGACCTATTGGAATACTCTGGGAAAAAGACAGGGAGGTCAATGCTTTGGTTTAGATTTGATGTTGAAACCACCTTAGGCAAAAAGGACGGATTAGTTCGTAAGGATACTCTGTCCTTATGGAACAAAAGATAAGGAGAACGACAACTGAGTGCTTGAAGTTCTGAAATTCTTCTAGCTGATGTGATAGCCACCAGAAAAAGAGTTTTCCATGATAATAATTTCAAGGAACAAGAAGCTGCAGGTTCGAAAGGGGAAAGAATCAAAGAAGCAAGAACTAAATTTAGGTCCCAAGGAGAAGGAGGATTTCTTATAGGAGGTCTGAGAAGAAAAACTCCTTTCAAAAAGGCTTTGCAAAGTTTGTGGGACATTAGGGCAGATTCAGAAATACCCACATGGAAGTTAGAAATAGCTGCCAATTGAACCTTAAGAGTAGATGGAGATGAACCTGCATGGAAGAGTTCAGCTAGAAAATCAAGGACTATTTGGATGGAAGCGGTGAAAGGATCTATGTCCTTTCTTTGTGCCCAATATGAGAAGCGTTTCCACTTACTCAAATAAATCTTTTGAGTGGAAGATTTATGGGAAGCTATCAATATATCTCTAACAGAGTGAGATAATTGAGGAAGCCTGGCTACGGTTGGAACTGGAGGAACCAAGCAGTGAGGTTCAGAGAGGGAGGGAGCGATGAAACTGACCCGACTGGTGGATCAAAAGATCTGGAACTAGGTCCAGATTCCACGGTCGCCCAAAAGAAATCGATGTAGAAAGGGGAACCACACTTGTCGAGGCCAGTAAGGAGCAATGAGGATCAATGAGGCCTTCTGAGCGATAGCTTTCTGTATTACTTGAGAGATCAGTGGGAAAGGAGGAAATGCATACAGAAGTCCCGGGCCAAACTTGGACTAGAGCGCCCTGCTGGGTTGGCCTGGTAAAGGGAATAGAGTGAAATATTCTCTGCACTTGCTGTTTTGGGGAGTAGCAAAAGATCGCAGCAAGGCTGACCCCACTTGAGAAAAATTTCTCTCACTACAGAGTCTTTCAGAGACCACTCGTGAGGCATGAGTATAGCTCTGCTCAACTTGTCCGCAATGTGATTGGACTTCCGGGATGTGCGTTGCTATCAGAAAACGCTGAGAAGAAATCGCCCATTGCCACAGTCTGAGTGCTTCTCGACACAGGGGGTATGATCTGGTTCCGCCTTGTTTGTTGATGTACCACACTACAGACATATTGTCTGTCTGGATTGCAATCGTTCCCAAGGGAAGAGAGTCTTGAAGGGCTTGCAACGCTAAAAGCACTGCTCTCATCTCCAGAACATTTATGTGCAAGTGGCATTCGTTTGGTTGCCATGTGCCCTGGACTGTCCTGCCCTGATAATGACCCCTCCACCCGATCAGGGAGGCATCCGTTGTCAGAGTAGCAACCGGAGGAGGTGGAACAAATGGTCTTCCCGACAGGAGCTGGGGGGAAGACATCCACCACATGAGATGCTTTTGCACGCTTGCGTGATCATAATGGTGTGAGACATTGGAAGTTCCTGGTATGACCATTGAGTGAAAAGCATCCACTGAAGGATCCGCATGTGGTATCTGGCCAATGGAAGGAGAGGTATGGCCGCTGCCATGATTCCCAACACCTTTAGAACTAACCTGGCTTTGACTCTGTTGTTGTTGAGAAGAAGTGACACCAATTTGTGAATGTCTGATATCCTTTGGTTCGTTAGCCTTGCAGACATGTTTATAGTATCTAGATTTGCGCCTATGTAGGTAATAGTACGACAAGGCGACAAAACAGACTTTTCGCAATTTATTGAAATACCCAGTTTTTGACAAACACGAAAAGTATAATCTCTGGCCATCAGAAGGAGATGCTTGGTGGGAGCTGTGAGAAGCCAGTCGTCCAAATATGGAAACACCTGGAATCCTTGTCGTCTCAGGTGAGAAGCTACCACTGCCATGCATTTGGTAAACACCGGGGGCAGTGGTGAGACCAAAGGGCAGGGCCCTGAACTGAAAATGACTGGTTCCCAGCCTGAAGCGGAGGAATCTTCTGGAGCGTCTGTTCATTTTTATGTGATAGTACGCATCCCGAAGGTCTATAGAGCACATCCAGTTTCCTTTGCCCAAAAGGGGAAGAATGGATTGCAGCGTGACCATCCGAAATCTTGTTTTCTTGACTGATTTGTTCAAGACACTGAGATCCAAAATCGGTCTCCAGTCCCCTGTTTTCTTTGGAACTAAAAAGAACCTTGAGTAGATTCCGGATCCTTGTTGGTCTGCTGGCACTGACTGAATTGCTCTTTTGCAAGCAGTTTTGAAATTTCCAAAGCTGCTATATCCCTTTGAGCGGTGGAACATCTGGAAGGGATTTTTGACTGATTTGGAAAACGAAGAAAGGGGATAGAATAGCCTTCGGAAATGATGGACTGTACCCATTTGTCTTGAGTCAGGGATAGCCAGGCTTCTGGGTACAGTGACAATCTTCCCCGGACTGCCTCCGAAGATGGGCAGGCGGGCAACACCTAGGGATGCTGAAAGGGCTTGTCAGGAAGGCTTCCGATTGCCCTGGTTCTGCGAACCCCCCCTGCCGCTAGGGCGACGCCTACCATTGTTATTCCCACCTCTGCCTTTGGTAGGAAAACGACTCTGTACGTCAGGCGAAGTCCCTTGAGATTGTTTACGGAACCACATCTTCCCACCCTTCTGGCCTTTGGGGTAAGGCCTAGAAGGAGTCGAAAATGGACTCCGACGGCAGAAAGGGTCTTGCCATCAGTCTCGCACCTAGTCAGGGTCTCTTTCACTTGAGGACCAAAGAGAGATGATCCATCAAAAGGGAGTTCGTGAAAGACGCCTTGAAAGGGTCCGCAAAATTGCATAGCCGCATCCAGGCGTGCCTACGTAAGCTACACCTGTCCCTGCGGCTCTGCTCGCTCCATCGGCCGCATAAGAGAGGAGGCATGGAGGAGTTGGATATGGAATTAAGGGTAGCCAGCTGCGTGTTCATTTTTCTTGAAACCCGCAGCTGTAGGATCCTTAACATTTCACTCGCTTCCTTGATCAAGTCCCTTTGAAGACGAGTGAAATGGCACAGGTAGTTCAGCTTAACGCATGGTAAATGTCGCTGAGGAGAACATCCGCTTCCGTACCTATCCATGGACCTAGATTCCTTGTTAGGTGGATGGACAGGCACTGAAGGATCAGCCAGTTCCTTCTTTGTGGCAGCAGCTACCACCATAGCATCCACAGAAACTCCTTTTGATAAAAATTGCTTGTCTGATGGAGCTGTGATGAACTTAGAGGGTCTCCTGGGAGTGGGGTCCACTGAATCAGGAGCCGTCCATGCCTTCTTAGCAACCACCTGCATGAGGGGGTCGAAGGGGGGGACACCCAGGAGGTGGAAGGACGAGAGCCAAATGCCTCAAGATACACAGATTCGTCCTCCGAAGGGTTGAGGGCTGGCCAATTTCCCTCTGTTTCAGGATCTCCAGAATGTCTGCAAATGAGACATCTTCAGAAGGGGAACGGGGAGAACCCTCAGAATCATCCAGATCTGTGTCTGACGTGATAGACTCAGGTGAGTCAATGTGTTTCCTCTTGCACTTCCTCTTCCGAGGGGCTCTTCTGCCAAATCAGGAGAGGCCTCGGAAGAGGATGAAATCCCCACAGGGGGCTCCTGAGGAGCTGGCTCTCTGCGGTCCGGGATGAGGGAGTGAGTCGACTTACCCTGAGGCAGCATAGAGGGAGGGGCGGACGGAGCCGACTGTGGAGTAGAGCCAGGCTCTAACACACTCCGCATGACCTCGAATGCACCCCTGTCAGGCAGAGCCAGAGGTCCCCGCTCCGAGGAGCTAAGAACCCCCCTCGGCACCGACAGTGATGGCTCCAAGGTCGATGTCGGAGCCGAACTCACCAGCGCCGAAGCTCCGAGAGGGAGAGGGGGGTCGGACAAGGGTCCGATGCCACTCACCCCCTCGGAGCCGACAAGGGAAGTCCGGCGCCGAGATTCCTCCAAAGAAGAAAACGGAGCCGACGACGGAGCCGAAGACAATTGTCTCGCTCGGCAATCACAGTCTCGGTTCCGACGCGACCCGGCTCCGAACTCAAAAGAGTCGAAGGAGGAAAGAGTTGATGGACCGGGCAGGCACCGACTGATGAGTCGGGCTCTGAAGCATCTGGGCTAGTGCCTCGGACTTAAGTAGTCGACTCACTACCCTCTGAAGGTCATGATCGGACAGCCTCGATGACCTAGAGGAGTGAGACCTTTGGCTCCGTTCAGACAGCAGGGGAGATCCTGGAGCCGAATGAACGGAGCCAAGAGATGGTGACCTAGACCTCTTTCTAGTTGTCGGCTCCGAAGGTCTGGTCGGAGCCGACACGGTTACCTCAATAACCTCGGCTCCGGCCGGAGGGAGCCACAGAAACTGTGGACTGAGACTTATCGGCTCCAGCCGGAGCCGATAAAGGCAAAAGTTGAGCAACCTGAGGTCTCGGCTCAGAAGCCGGAGCCGAAGACCTCGATGCCTTAGAGGGCTTCCCTGTTGAAACTGACAGGGAATCCTCTGGCTTCAATAAGCCTCTCAGAATTAACTTGTTTTCTTTCCTGCAGGACCCTGGGGCTGAAGCCATGGCACACAGCACAGGAGTCCTGCAGGTGCAAAGGCCCCAGACAATAGACACAAGAAGTGTGAGCGTCTGTCAGAGACATTTTCTGACAGCACGCATCACACTTCTTGAATCCGGAGACCTTTGCTTCTTTAGACATTTCCCTAACTGACAGGTGTACACAAACACACACCCAAACACACAAGTTATACCCTGTCAGGAAAAATAATAAATTTAGTAGTGATACTAGAATTTAAAGTACAATAAAATTAAAGTAAACTACACAAACACTCCACTAGGGAAGGGAAGGCCTAAGGCCCAAAGGAAGAACCAAAGGTTCTTTGGTAAAGAAACGGGAAATTTAGGGTCGGGGATAAAGTTTTGTGATCTACACTAACTAAGAAGAAATTTAACTTAAAAAGGGGTTAAAAGAGTAACTTTTAGAAGAAAAAGTTAACACTCACCAGGAACCGGTAGAAACAACCAACCTCGAAGCTGTAGCGGCAAACGAGATCTGAGGTAACTCTCGCCTAGCAGTGTGGGATATAAGGGGAGCCTCGAGCCGGTGGAACCAACTCTCGAGCTTTTAGAGTGGCCGAGTCGGAGCCGAGGTCGGCTCCGAACCCATCCAGCAAGAATGAAGGCGAGATAGACAACTTAACATCTTCCATTCAATTAAAGCAAAATATTTATCAGTGCTACAGTAAAGTAGAACGTATGACTGCCATTCTCATGGCATAGTCAAAAGGTAAACAAAACAGTTCTAGTGTATAAAAATTAAATAAAAATAGTTAATAAGAGTAAAGATTTAAAGTCACAACACTGACATGCTTGTATAAAGATTTAAAGTGACAAGACTGACATGCATGTATTTTCTTTGTATACAATGCACAAGAATAACAGGTGAACAACAGCAAATATAAATAATGTAAATATAAACGTGTTAGTTAAGCTAATATCTATTTTTTACAATTTTTTTTATAATTGTTTAGTAACACCACACCAGTTAAAGTTCTGAATTTTAAAAATAAAGTCACAGATGGTGTTAGTCAAACAGTCTTTGTAAAATGAATGACAGAGCAGTTACATAAATAAAAAAATACTGAAATCAAAAGTTAAAAAATATGTAAGCTAATTGTAAAATAATGTTTAGTTTGCATAGTTATACAAATCACAAATATAATACTAAGTGTTTTATAACTGCATTTTACTAACAGATGATTAAAGGAAAAATGCTAAAAGGGTTAACTGAAATGTGAGCTCAGACCTTCCTAGACTGGATGAATAGTTACAGGAAATGCTGAGCAGATAAGCTAAGAAACAAGACTGCCAGACAAGTGGCTTGAGTTTTTCTAAAAACCTATTGTTATTAAAACATAATTGTTAAAATGTTCACATGCAACATTATTTGGTAATTGTAATAAAATATCACAATTGTGCATAAATGTTAAAAGTAAAAAAACTCAGTTACATCAAGTATAGCCAACAGATGGGTTATAGTATACATACAGTTCAAATAAAGTATACAGGAGAGTACAAATAACTACTACTACTAGAAGTAGATAGCACAGACAACAGAAAACATGATCAAATCAAACAAAGGTCTATAGTTTAATAACCTAATAAAGAAATGTATAACCAAAGTGTTGGGCTGACATACATTATAAAGCAAATAAACAATAGTGCAATACTACAGGGGGAGGGGTACTTTCTCAGTTTTACACTAACTGTGTGAGCAGTATTGCAAAAGGGTCTGAAATAAAGCTACAGGAAGAAATATCTCATTCCTTCTTGATAATACTCTTTCAGGAGGAGGGAAAAACAGGTATTAGTGCATTAGAAATATTGGTAAACAGATTAAACCTGATAGGATAAGATATTTTACAAGTTGCTAATAGCTATCATTCTAGTTATTATTGTATTGTTTAATAGTAAATTGTATTTACAACCTGTTAAACTGCAAAGCTATACAAGAGATGACTTAAAATTGCTTTATTAAAGCTATACAAGAGAGAGTAAAGATATGTAAAAACTGAGCAAGAATGGTCACTATTTTAATATGTTTTAGGCAAGACAATGTTGGTATGCAAAAAGCATAGTTGCTCTGGTGGCAATTACACTAGATACTTCTAAAGAAACATAAGAATTTTCCAAGATTTTGCTTCATGTTAATGTTACTAAATTTGTAGATTGGACTATGTACAAATACAAAATAATTCAGTACAAACAAAATTAATGTCTAGTAATGAATATGTGTGAAAAACCATGTTTTAAAAAAATTGGGTCCAGGATAGCTGCTAGATTGAAATGCATGAATAGCAAACAGTCTGTGTAAATACATACTGTACAGGATACATTGTAATAAGTTCAAAAGTAATTTGTCAAGTTGTAATATTATCACTAATTTTAAGTTGGAATCTTATTGGTTACCCCAGTTAGAGGACATTATATTAAAATATTGTATTCATACAGCTAATGGACTAATATGTACATAACATTCTTTAGTATATACATCATGTTTTTTTTTAATCCTCAAGTATTAAATATACTGAAATAATTGCATTCAAATATTTATTATCTAAGCCCAGTTCAGTACTTTATGTTCACTTCACTGTCAACCAAGATGTTAATGGACAGTTCAGAGACATGACCACAATGTTAAGGTTAAAATGACATTGAAACTGTATATTTTCAGCAGTGTATAAATGCTTGGAGTAGCACATAGACTGATATCTGTAAGAGGCAAAAACTATCTCTAATCTTTTGATATAAAATAATCAATAAAAGTAAAGAGTTAATTTAACAGGTGAAAAGAGTTAATAAAAGAGTACTAAGTCATAAATTAAATTCTGTGATTGCAAAAGAATAAATTAATCAAGTTTAAAACATTAAAATTAAAGCAGACAGCTCATAACTGATTAAATATTTTCACAGAATGGTCTGTAAAAGAAAAAGTTGTTAAATACATTTAGTTTTAGTAGTAATACTTGATATCATTGCATTAGATCCGCAGTGGTGGTGCTGCGGTAGCATTGTCGCCTCACAGTAAGACGCTGTCCGGTTAGATTCTCAGCTAGAGCGTCTTATGCGTGGAGACATGCGTGAATGGGCATACCTTCATTGAAGGTTGTGCATCAGGGCTGGCAACTCGGCATGTAAAAATCAACTGCCAATCATTAGCAGACCGGAGTTCTGCTGTGGCAACCCCTAACCGGGAAAAGCCGAAAGACACATACATACATACATACTTGATATCATTGTATTAACTATGTAAAATTGCATTTTGACTTGTATCAAAAGAAGAATAAATATTTTGTTTCTTAACGTGTTTTCCATAAAAAATAAAAAAAGAGGGAACTGTGAGATTATGCTCAACAAGGTTTTAAGGTTGAAAGTAACTTTGCTACAAATATGCAACATAAATAAGGAATAAGATAAAGCTTGCTTAAATGCAGAAACAGAGTTTAGTAATATATGATTAGCATCCATACTAAATGACTGTGGCTTCAAAAAATAAGGAACTTGCTTATGAGTGTATTACACACACATCAAGAAAGCTGACTTCTTACAGACATTACAAGAATGTAATTTGCTTTCTTTAAAGAACTGACAACAGGACATGTTTTTCTAAAAAAGTTTAAGAATATGCTTTTATAATCCACAAGGCATTTCCTTGAAGACAGTTTACTTATCAGCATTTGCAAAAGAACAGATGTGTCAGCATTTGCGTCATCAAGGCAGAATCTTTCCAAAACCAAGAGGGTGTGCATTTAACTAAAAATATATATAAAGTCTGTATTAAATCTAGTTATGTTAGGGGTAATAGTAGGGACACATTTTGTCCTGAGGTAAAAGTTACATCTCTCACATCATCTGTACTATATGAGAAGTAAAGTAGAACATTTTCTGAAGCTGTAGCAGAAGTACATGTGGTTTATTATAAAAGTTATCGGTTACTGCTCTTAAAGACAGGTGCTGCAAAGTATATTCTATCAGTGTATATTCTGCAAGTTTCTGTAAGCAACACACTGTGAATGCAACTATAACCAGACTTTGATTTCAGCAGAATCCAGCCAGCAAGACTGAGTGTCTTAAGAAGACTTCAAATCTAACACAGTAAGCATCAGAGTAACAACACAGTGTTATGGTACAATTAAAATTAATTTTTCAATAGGTGTAAGTGAAAGAGCCTGTACTGGTTTGTTAGAGGGAAATTCAATTTAGTGGAGACAAACAAAATATAATCTGTCAGCCTCTTGGTTATAGTTATGTTTGTGACCAATTTGCCCATTTTGTGATGTGTCAAGGAAGCCAGTAATTGATCTGTCTTCCTAAGTTGTTAGTTCTGTGCAGGTAGAAATGCCATTATTTATAAACATCTAGTAAGCACAGCATACTCTCCTTTATTTGGAAAGTCTGAAAACAAAAAATAATGGCAGGATGATTTGGTTAGTTTATGCTAGATTCTGACACCGTCCTCAGTTGGAAGGAAGCATCAGTATGTGAAGTGTCTCTTTCCATGTGGAAAAACAAGATGGTGACTTAAAATATAATGCTTGAAGTTCTGACATTATCCAACGGAAGTAAATTTAACTAAAAGGATAGTTTTCCAGGTAAAGAATTTTAGATTATATTTGACTGTAATTTGAAAAGAAGACTGTCAAAGTTTGCCATACCAACTGTATACCCCATGGTGGTGGTATGGGATCTTTGTAAGGCGGTCAAAGTAAACAATTAAAAAATGCTTTGCAAAGTTTAGCGGAAGCCAAAGAAAAATTCTGAAAATCTGCACATAAATGTGAGAAAGGATGTGAGTAGAAGTTAGACATTCGATAAACTAGTACCCTCTTAAAATAAACTGACTAGAAATTCAACACAGAATGTATCGGACCTGTGAAAAGCTCTACCTAATACTGCTCTACTCAATAAAGAAAAAAATCTTCTCCATAAATTTCTGTAGAGATTCCTTGTATATAGTTGTTATGGGAAGGTAACAGAATGGAATGGACGGGCAAAAAAGAAAGCATAGGTTTCCTGGTTAGCAATATAATGAGAAGAAACAAGCAGTCCATTTTAGGCTAGAGATGTGCAGATGAAACCTACCTGTCAGGTGAGACAAAAGTTTTGCAGACAGATCTAAAATTGAAGGTGAGTACAGGAAAAAAAAGAGGTCAAACGAATGGGAACCATCTTAGTTGAGGTCAGTAAGATACAGTGAGGATGGCTTGTTCTTCAACATGGATGCTTTCTGAAGTAATCTCTATTAAGATGTATTGTAAGTGCCTATCATGTTTTATATTCTTCCACCTTGTTGAACATGTTTAGTTTGGATAAACTGTTTCTTCCATTTAAATATGCAATCTTATTTGCCTCAAGTCTGTACTCCTGGGCACAGAATGAAAAATTGTCCTTATGATAAGCAAATAAATAAACCATGTCTGTCACTTTGTTGCTGAGACACAAGCCATGAGTAAGTAAGATGGACCTGCTCAAGTTGACAGCTATCACGTAGAACTTCTTCAGAAAAAGGGCTACAATTACAAAGCAGTTGGAAGAAAATTGCCCATTGCTACACCTTCAGTATATGTAAGTTGGCCTCCTCGGGGGACCAAATGCCCTGGACTGTATTCTCCAGGAATTGTCACCTCCATCCAATCTGGGAAGCATCCATGGTCACTGTGACAGAAGAAATGACTGGCTAGCACAGTTGTTTTGACTGTATCCACCCGGAAACATAACCTTTGCCTGAGTTATTGTTATCTTTATCAACATAGGTTGCGAGAGAGTTTATCACTGTGTTCATAGCACCTATTCTTGGTAAAAAAGTAGGAATACTGCCACTGACATTGACCCCAGAACTTGCAGAATTAATCCTGCTGATATTTTGGTATTACCAATTATTTTCTGAGCTATTGTTTGTACTCTGTAAAAGGGTAGAGATGCTAAGATAGGCACTGTGCTGAAAAATTGTTCCTACACACTCTACCATGTAGGTCAGTTAGAATTGGGACTTGTTGTTAATGCTGGATATCCCAAATTGAGGACAAGCCTACCACACAATCTCAAATTTGCACGAGTAAAAAGCTTAGTTGGAGTGGTAAGGAGCCCATCATCCCAAAATGGAATTATGCAGGATCCTTGCAAAGTTAAGTGAGATGCCAGTACTCAGATACACATGATGAACAGCCTGGGGGCTGTGGTTAGGCCAAACGGCTGGACTCTGAACTGGTAGTGACTGTCGCCCAGCCTAAACTGTATCTACTTCCTTGATCATCTAATCATTGTATGTGATAGTACTAACCCTGAAGGTCAATTGATCTCATCCAGATGTCCTAAATGGAAGGGAGAAATTGGTCTGAATCAAGACTAATTAGGACTTAGTGTGCCAATCAGAACTGTTCAACACACAGAGACTTAAAATTGATCACCAGTATCCTATTTTATTTAGGTACTAGAAGAATCTTGTATCAGTTATGGATTTTATTAATCTAGAGGGAACTTTTGGATGACTCTAAGCTGCTTCTTGGGTAATTGGGGTGGAAGGGAAAAAGGGAATGATATAATCTCAGCAAAAGACTCTCTGCAAGAAAGCATCCTCGTTATGATTAGCCATGCTTCCTGGTGTAGGCATAAGAGATGTCTACAGAGGAGGGCACTGAGGTCTCCTTTCAGGAGCATTGACAGGGTCTAACAGAAGTATCTCTAAACCCTTGGAATTGCGGGAGTTCTCTGCCACTGAGGGGTTTTCAGTTATCTCTCCCTCTTGTGCCTTGGGGTGAACTATCTTTGTGTGTGCCCTGTAAGGTACCCTGAGACTTCCTGTAATACGTTGCTAGACCTCCCATTTGATTACTGGGAAAAAACATTGAAGGGACAGAAAAAGAGGCACCCATGGCAGATAGGGTCTTCAAGTCATTTCATGTGGGCCAAACCAAAGAGAACTGTCAAAGGTAGCAATGATGAAAGATGACTTGAAAGACAGCACAAAATCATTTAGGTTCATCCAGGCATGTTCCTAATGATAATGCCTGAACTCACAGCCCTAGGGATGCCTTCTGCAGTATGCAAGATAAATCTCATGGACGAATAGAGTATCATCCGTAGGGTAGCCGGAGAGACTACTGAGGATGAGCATTAGCAATTTTGGTTCTAGAAAGGGAATTAGATAGTCCTTTAATCAAATCTGTTTGTAGCCTCTTAAAAGGTACTTTAGGATTGAATGGCTGTGTAGGTGGTACAAGTGGGTAGGATCCAAAAATAGGTCCTGGGTACCATGTAAGAGAAAAGTGACATAACAAGGGAAAAACACAACCCTGTTACTCAGAACCAGAGCTTTCAAGGAAGGAAGGTAAAAGGTCAGGACCGAATCAAATAAATTCTTAGATCTAGTATTCCAGACCCACTCTGATCCAAGGGTATGTAAAAAGAAATGGTCAGGTATATCTAAAGAGTGAATGAGAGTACCTTTCTTTTATTCATTTCTTAACCTCTCAGGGGACCATTGGCCAGGTAGGAAAAGGGGCAAATTAGATGGAGAAGACGCACTCATAAATCCATGAGAGGACAGAATTTCATATCTTATCTATATCCTGAAAAAAAATTGAGTGGCAAGGGAAAACTGGAAGGAAAGGAACTAGTCACTACAGGAACCAAGTCCATCAGATCCCAGTAGGACTTAGGATCCAAAGGAGGTTCTAAAGGCTTTTTGATTCCCAAGAGTATGGACGTCTGTCAGATCCAAAGGCTTAGGATCCAGCAAACCTATCAAATCTGAGGAGGACTTGGGGCTCAAAAGAAGCACTAGGGCTTTGGATTCAAAGTCTTTCTAGTTTTTCTCTGGAGTTAAAATTCATCTGTCACAGCTGAAGGCTTAGGATGCAAAGCAGGTTCTAAAGGCTTTGGATCGGAAGAGCTTAGATCTGAAATCTTTTAAATTCTTCTGGAATAAGACTTGTGTCTGTTGGATCCAAGACTCAGGATCAGACGTATAAGTAACAATCAAAATCTGTTGGATCCAAGGTGAAATTAGGACCTTAGGGGCTTTGGATTCAAATAAGAATGAGGACCTTAGTGGCTTTGGATTAAAAAAATAAAGAAGTTATGTACTTACCATAACGTTCCATCTGTGTTGTCCTTCTTCATTTATCCTTGCCTGTGGGTTTGGCTCCAAATATTGGAACCGACTCAGACATTACTACAGCCAGTGAGAACCAAAAAACTCACGAGCTTAAGTCCTACCCAGGATGCTCCTCTCCAACTTACCTCAGATCAAGTTTGCAGATAGAAAAAAGGCAGAAGGTACAATCCTAAAAACACCTTTAAAGAGACCATATCTGGTGTCACATATGAAAAAATGCATAACTAGGACCATAATTTGTTTCACCAAAAAAACTGAATGGAAGGGGGATGGAGGGTGGGGAGTCAAGGATAAATTAAGATGGACAACACAGTTGGAACATTATGGTAAGTACATAACTTTATCTGATGCTGTCAATCTTAATTTTATCCTTGACATATGGGACAGAGTCCGCACCTATCTTTGATCTTGGGAGGACTCATGGAAGGATATTCCTGAGCACCACAGAACCAAATGACACTCTTCCCTTAGAGACCAAATCCAATTTGTAATGAGTAATAAAGGCATGTTGGGTAGTCCATGTTTCTGGTGCACAAATATCATCCATGGAAGCCTTCAACTTTCCTCTTGTTGTATATGAAGGAAATACAATCTTTTAGCCATCTAGATAAGGTAACCTTGGTGACTGGTTTGCCCATTCTAGTACTTGAAAATGAAAAACAGTTGGTCAGATTTCCTTATGTCTTTTGTTCTATGAAGATATAAGTGCAATTGTCTATGAACATCTAATAAATGCAAACAGTATTTGCCTTTGTTTGAAAAAATGGGAAAAAATACTGGAAAATTGATTGCTTGATTGATATTTGTTTCTGACACCACTTCTGGTAAAAATGAAGGGCTTGCTCTAAAGGAAACCCTGTCTTTGTGAAATATCAGATACGGTGGTCTGCAAAATAAAGCTTGAATTTCTGAAATCCTTCTAGCAGAAGTTAACACTACCAGGAAAAAAGAAGTTATGTTCTTACCATAGCATTCCATGTTTGTTGTCCTTTATCTCGTCTTCCTTCTTTCTGGTTGGGTTTGGAGCCGATCTCGGCACCGACTCAGCCACTTCTAAAGCTCAAATAGTCCTTACTGGCTCGAGGCTAACCCCTTATCCCAGCATGCATAGCTGCATCTACCCAGATCTCGTTTGTGAGAACTAACCACTAGATAGGAAAATATGAATTAGCCAATAAAGGAGATAACTAAACAATAAATCCTTCTTGTACTGACAACAAAAGGACAACCATGGTGACGAGGAGTATACAAAAGGCTGAAAGCAAAGGAAACTCAGCCAGATAAGCCAAAAAAGGAAATTCCTCTCAATCATCCAGGATGGGGGAAGAAGGAAGGCAAGATAAAGGACAACAAACATGTTACATTATGGTAAGAACATAACTTCTTTATGTTACGTTGTCCATCTCACATTCCTTCTTTCTGGTTGGGACAGTGCCCCCAGCACCTAAATCCTGGGTGGCTCACTGGAAAAGAGACTTCAGAACCATGGAACCAAAGGATGCCCTGTTCTGAGAGGCCATGTCCACTTTGTAATGAGTAATGAAGGTATGGGGAGTAGCCCATGTTGCTGCCACACAAATAGTATCTAAAGGAAACTTAGCTTGAAAGGCTATGGAGGTAGCCAATGACCTAATGGAATGTCCCCTCACGTTTCCCGGGACTGACACATTCCGAGACTCATAAGCATAAGTAATAGTATTGGACAGCCATTTTGAAAGAGTCACTTTGGAAACTGGTGAGCCTTGCTTACTCAGAGAAGGATACAAACATCTGATCTGATTTTCTAATGTTCTTGGTTCTTTGAAGATAAAACCGTAACTGCCTGTGGACATCCAATTGATGTAATTTGTACTCTGCCTTGTTGCCATAATTTGGGAAGAAAACAGGAAGTTCAATTGATTGATTCAAATTATACTCTGAGCAGATTTTTGGTAAAAACGAAGGATTAGTTCTAAGAGATACTCTATCCTTGTGAAAGATCATATAAATAGAAAGTGCCTATAACTCAGAAACCCACCTAGCTGATGTAACAGCAACCAGGAAGCGGGTCTTCCATGATAAGAACTTTAAAGGACAAGAAGCAGCTAGTTCAAAGGGAGGAAGGATCAGAGCAGCTAGTACTAAATTTAATTCCCAAGGATGGAGAGGTTCTTGGATAGGAGGCCTTAATAGTGTAGCACCTTTCAAAAAGGCCTTGCATAACTTACGGGACATGACATTAGAACCTAGAAGGCCCAAATGAAAATTAGAAATAGCAGCCAGCTTAACACGAATCGTAGCAGCTGCTGCTCCTTTTTCGAAGGTATCTGCCAGGAACTCCAAGATTTTTGCAATTGGAGCTGTAAAGGGATCAATGTCTTTTTGCTCAGCCCAGAAGGAGAACCTCTTCCATTTACTAGTGTAAAGTTTCCTAGTAGACTAAAATATGTTGAACCATAGGTGAGATATCAGGGAGCCTGGCTAGGATCAGAAGTGGAGAAACCAAGCTATCCGCTTGACAGTTTAAATGGAAGGATAAAGAGTGCCCGACTTGATGTGTCAGGAGGTCCGGAACCAGATCCGGAGTCCAAAGCTCCTCTCTCAGGTAATGCCAAAGGGACAGGAACCATATCTGATGAGGCCAGTACAGGGCAATGAGGATTAGCTTGCGACTCAGCAACTTTGCTTTCTGAAGAACTTTTGGAATTAAAGAAAAAGGGGTAAAAGCGTAAAGAATCCCGGGGGGGGCCAGTCGTGGATCAGTGCATCTCTGGGTGACTGTCCCGGTGGGGGAACTAGGGAAAAGTAATTGCTGCTTTTGTTGTTTAAGTAAGAGGCAAAAAGATTGCAGCATGGTTGGTCCCATCTGCGGAAGATCATATCCGCCACATCATGTTTCAGAGACCACTCGTGGGGCAAGAGAATTGCCCTGATGAACTTGTCCGCTATCATGTTGGATTTCCCCAGAATGTGCATTGCAACCAGAAAACACTGAGAGGAGATCACCCATTGCCATACTCGAAGGGTCTCCCGACATAAAGAGTAAGATTTGGATCCGCCCTGTTTGTTGATGTACCACACCACTGACATGTTGTCCATCTGAATTGCTATATAAGCCCAAAGGAAGAGAGTCATGAAGTGCTTGCAATGATAACGCAGCTCTCCTCCAGGACATTGATGTGCAAATGGTACTCGTGAGGCTGCCAAGTTCCTTGGACTGTCAGTCCCAGATAATGCCCCCCCCCCAACCTTATCTGCGAAGTGTCCATGGTAACTGTGGCTACTGGATGAGGGGCTACAAAGGGTCTGCCTAGAGTGACTAGGAGAGAGTGGAGCCATCACTATAGATCTTTCTTGCAAGCATCCATGATTAAGATCATGTATGACATTGGTAAGTTCTGATACGACCACTGAGTGAAGAGGAGCCACTGCAGAATCCTCATATGGTAACGGGCTAATGGAACTAGACTAATGGTAGCTGCAATCAAACCCAAGACCTTTAGGACAAACCAAGCCTGAACTTTTGACTTTGACAAGAGGGGGGAGACTTGATCTCGAATGGCAAGCACCCTTTCTTGTGGGAGTTTGGCTATCATGTCTCTTGTATTTAGTTGAGCGCCTATGAAAGTAATACACTGAGAGGGGAACAAGGCAGATTTTTCATAATTTATTGTGATTCCTAGGTGTGCACAAGTGGGAACCGTGTGGTTCTTGGCCCTTAAGAGATGATGCTCAGTGGTGGCAGTGAAAAGCCAGTCATCTAGATAAGTAAACACGTGGAATTCCAAACGTCTCAGGTGAGCCATCACTACTGCCATGCATTTGGTGAACACCCTGGGGGTTGTGGTGAGACCAAGGGGCAGAGCTCTGAACTGGTAATGACTGGCTCCCAGCCGGAAGCGTAAATGTCTCCTGGACCACCTGTACATTTTTATATGGTAGTACGCGTCTTGGAGAGCGATAGAGCACATCCAATCGTCCTGACCTAAAAAGGGTAGAATGGACTGCAGTGTCACCATTTGGAACTTGGTATTCTTTACTGACCTGTTTAATTTGCTGAGATCCAATACAGGTCTCCAGTCCCATGTCTTCTTTGGAACTAAAGAACCCTGAGTAAGTTCTGGATTCTATCTGGTCTGCGGGGACTTCCTGAATGGCTCTTTTTTGCAGTAAAGTTTTTACTTCTACGGTTGCTTGATCTCGAAGATTGGGTGGAACATCTGAGATTGATTATTTTTGACTTCTTGGGGGTATTTGGGAGAATGGAATTTTGTAACCCCTGGATATTATGCACTATACCCACTCGTCTTCTGTTATATCTTGCCAGGCTCTTGGGTACAGTGATATTCTGCCACCGACTGCCTCCAGAGGTGGGCAGCCGGGCAATCCTTCAGGGATTCTGAAAGGGCCTGGCAGAGAACGTATCTCTGTCACCCTGTTGCGGACACTGACTGCCTCGAGGTTGGTGTCTCCAGTTATTATTTTCCCCTCTGCCTCTGGGGGAATTATCTCCACAAGTGTCTGGCTAAGCTCCCTGGGATTTATGGAACCACATTTTGCCACTCTTTTGGCCTTTGGGATAAGGCCGGGATGGAGTAGAAAAATGGACTCCTATGGCAGAGAGAGTTTTGCCATCTTGTTTACTTCTGGTAAGAGTCTCTCAAACTTGTGGCCCAAACAAGGCCAAGCCGTCAAAGGGGGCATTCGTAAAGGAGGACTTGAAGGGCTCCACAAATTGACAAAGGCACATCCTGGAATGTCTGCGAAGAGCCACTCCTGTGCCTGCAGCCCTACTCGCTCCATCTGCTGCGTAATAAATCAAGCGCCTGGAGGAGCTGACAATGGAAGTTAGGGTCGCTAGCTGGTTAGCCAACTTGGAAGCCACTCCCTCAGCTGAAGGATCCTGGAGGGTATCTTCCAGCTCTTTAAGGAGATCCCTCTGAAGTCTTGTAAAACGTGTCAAACAGTTCAGCGACCGAAGAGTAAAGGCCACTGAAGAGAAAACATGCTTCCCATATCTATCCATGGCTCTGGACTCCTTGTTTGGTAGATGGATAGAAGAGGAAGTCTCCGTGAGTTCTTTCTTGGTGGCTGCTGCTGCCACCACCATAGCATCAACTGGCACACCTTTGGTGAGAAAGGTCTTGTCATCTGGTGCTGTCATGAATTGGTTAGGCCTTCTCGGAACATGCTCCATGGTCTCTGGAGCACTCCACACCTTTCGACTCACTACAGACAAAAGTGGGACAAAAGGCTGAGACACCCAGGAGGTGGAAGGTCGGGAACCAAATGCGTCCAGGTACACGGACGCATCCTCAGAAGGGGCAAGGGACTTCCAGTTTCCCCTCTGCCTAAGGATCTCCAGGATGTCTGAGAATGAGACATCTTCAGAGAGGGACTGTGGGGACCATTCCGAGTCATCTAAGTCCGTGTCAGAGGTGACGGACTTAGGGGAGTCCACATGTTTTCGCTTACATTTTTTTCTTCCTGGGATGCTCAGGAGAGGTCTCGGAAGAAGAGGGGTCACCCTGCAGGGTGTCCTGGGGCATTCGGTTCCCTAAATTTGGGACGGAGAAAAGGATCCGAGGCAGACACCGGTAAGGGGCTGAGATCTGGAATGGAGGGAGGCTCCAAGGAGCCTGGAGATCTCCTCCGCATCAAAGGCGATGGCTCCTAGGCAGATTTGGGAGCTGAACTCACCTGCGCGGAGGATCCGAGAGAGACAGTGGTGTCAGACAAGGGTCTGATGCCACATTCCCCCTCGGAGCTGAGGGAGTCTCGGCGCCCAGACCCCTCAATGGAGCAGACTGTCGAGGAGGTCGGTGGAAATGTCGATACGAACAAGGCAAGGGTTGCCTGAACCGACGGTTCCACCACAACTACTTCCATGCACTCCGGCTCCGAACTGGAAGCAATCGGAGAAGGAATAGAGACAGGGACTGGTTTGGACAAAGGCGCCAATTCCTTCTGGGCTGGGACCGATAATTGAGCAAATACCCATGTCTTGAGCAGCCTCTTCACCACTCTCTCAACATCATCATCCGATAAACGCCTGGATGATCGAGAGGAGTGGTTCGAGGACCAGCGACTACCTGTCACTGACTGCAAAAGTGGAGATTAAGGCACAGATCTCACCGGGTCCAAGAAAGGAGATCTTGATTTCTTCTGACTCTGGGATGGCTCTGACGCAACAGATGGAACCACCGGAGAAAAGAGATAAAGAATAGAAAACTCTACACTCTAAGGAAATTTAGTCTAGACAAATAATTTTCAACAGGAAAATACACTACTTAGCCTGAGCCAGCAGAAGACCATCTCGATGCTGCAAGCGGCAAACGAGATCTGGGTAGCTGCCGCTATGCAACCTGGAATAAGAGGTTAGCCTCAAGCCAGTAAGGATTCTTTGAGCTTTAGAAGTGGCTGAGTCAGAGCCGAGATCAGCTCCGAACCCAACCAAAAAGAAGGAAGGCGAGATGGACAACATAACATTATAGTTTTCCAAGATAAGAATTCCAAGTTGCAGTTGGCAGCAGGCTCAAAGACGGAATGTACTATTATCTGTAACACTACGTTTAGATCCCTAGTGGTAGATGGATCCTTATACAGAGGTTTTAACATCAAGGTCCCTTTTAAGAATGCTTTGCAAAGTTTATAAGAAATTAAGATTTTTTAATCCCATTAAGAAAATCTAAAATAGCCGCTAGTTGAATCCTAATAGTAGAGGAAGAGGCCCCTGCTTCAAAGAGTAAAGCTAAAAATTCTAAGACTTTATCAATAGGAGTGGAGGAGTCAATGTTATTATCACGAGCCCAGTATGAAAATCTCTTCCATTTACTATTGTAGAGTTTCCTGGTGGAAAGCTTATTAGAGGCTAAAAGAATCCTACAAACTGGGGAAGAAAGTTTATTACGCCTGGCAATTTCCATATGGAGCATACTGCCTGTATTACTAATTATCCACATTATCTAATTATCAACCCTACACTCTTGGCGCTACTTTCAGAAAGAGCAGTATAGCTTGATATTATTGCTAAGCTTTTAGTGCTGTTATCGTACTACCTATGTTGTTATACTTTGTTTACCTGCTATTTTGACATTATAGACAGTTTTTAGACATTTACTTGCTAAAGGTGGTTTAGATATAAACTGATTGCCTTTTGCTGCTATTTACCTCAGCTGGTTTTGTTGTACTGTTTTTATTTTTTCTCTTGTACCTCCTGTATTTGAACATCTATGCTAACCCTGTCTCTTTTTTTTTATTCCCTTCCTACCAATCTGCCTTACCTGTCTCCCTAGATTTCTAGCTTAATCTCTACTGTTTCCTGTCCTGTTTACCTTCCTACTGGTGTTGGACGAACCTGGCCCTGCCTACAGGACTGAAAGTTGCTGGTTTCCTAAATTCACTCCATTCAAGGAACAGAAAGTAGGTTCTGGGCTCTGATTTTTGTTGATTTATAGCCTCCTATTAGGTCAATCTGAAGAGTCTAGACAATTGCCTATGTCTTAGAGCCTAGCAGCCAGTACCTCTCCTCTTCTTAACCCTCACTACTCCTTCACACCCCTTACTTTTTAGCTTTTTTATTTTTTCTCTACTCTTACTTCCTACAACTCTTCGCTATCCTATTTTCAGCTGCCCCTATTCACATTTCTACTACCTACACTATCCAGTAGATGGCAGTCTTCTCTCACTGATTATTTCTCTACTGCTTCTACTGCCTCTGACTATCCCCGTTTAAGTTTGCAAGGTTAGGGTTTTGGTCTTCTGATCTCCCTTAGTCTCTGTACTTACCTTGCTGTCTATCTAGCTCCCTGCTAACTGTAGTTTTCATCGTTTCCTACTGCTGAAACCTGCCTAATCCTTACCTGCTACACTATCACCTATTTCTTCCTTCTCTCCTACTGTATGTTTTACTTAATTTCTTTCATCCCACTGGTGAAAGGAATCTTTCTATTCCCATCAAACTTACCTGCATTTCTGATTGTCTCCTTTCTAGCCCACCTTCAGTTGTTTCTACCCGCTCCGTTCGCCCTGCGGGCTCACTCCGCTCCCCTCCCTACCCCCAATTCCCACCCACCCCCAGGGGTCCTCAATTTATAGCTCTTTAGACACACCCCCTATCCTAGCCCTCCAATCCTTTCGCTCCACCCTATACCCAATACCCTTTCTCCACCTCTATACTCCCACTCATTTATTTACTTCTCCTTTCCTATTTCCTTTCACTTCTCCCTCCCATCTTAACCTCCCCTTATCTAACTCCCTTTTCTGTATTATTCCTATCCCCTCTTTTATTTTACCTGGTTCCTATTCTAACCTTTCAACCCTCTCTACTATCTCAACACATACTTTCTCATATTCTGTCTATTATACTCCTACTCCTCTTACAATGGCTTCCTACCAAACTACCCAGCTCTTAATCTCACTTCTACTTTTTTCCACCCTATGCTCAATGTACCTCCTGTCCTACTTTGAAAAACCACTTTATGTACAACACTGCCACCCTAGCAAACACACAACAAAATTTATCTTTCCACATATACCATTCCCAAATATTTCTTCTACCCCTAATTATCATTTACCTAAATTCCATAGACTCTCACACCTTAACTATGTAGTGTACTCTGAGAACAAAACTAAAATACAAACCCTTCTAAGGATTAACCTCTTAAACAAACCTACTAATCCCTCCCTCCTAGATGGAGATATCCACCCTAACCCTGGTCCTACTTCCCCTTCTCCCCTAGTGCCTACACCTAAACCTAACAACACTTTCTTAATAGGCCATCTTAATATCCAAAGCTTAAACAATAAAGTACCATACCTGCATGCCCTCCTACATACTCAATCATTTGATATTCTCTGCCTCTCAGAAACCTGGCTAAAACCTACTACTAAAGACACTGAAATTATTCCCCAGGGCTATAATATAGTAAGACTCGACCGTCCCAACCGTAAAGGTGGTGGTGTTGCCATCCTCTATAAAAATCATCTAAATATCACTACCCTTCCAAACTCTCCAACTCATGATAACAAAATAGAAGTAATCATTGCTAAACTTCAATTAAATTCCAAAAAATATCTTTATATCATCTGCATGTACCTGCCTCCTGGTAACAACATACCTATCCTTGAGAATTATCTTAGTTGGGTATCAGCTACTTATCCACAAGAAACTATTATACTAGGCGACCTTAACATAGACTGGAATAGCATAAATGCTGAAAACCCTTCATCTCATATCAACCTACATAGTTTTACCCAAACTATTACCTGTACAACCAGGCGAAATAAACATAGTAATAGAGAAAGCATCCTGGACTGGATACTTATAAACAGAATCGAACATAACTACAAAACAGGAACCCTGCCTGATGATGTTAGTGATCACTCTTTAACCTTCATAACTAGGGAAAAGACTGATTGTACTATCCCCCATATTACAAGGAAAGTACGCACCATCAAAAATTTTAATCCTGACCTATTTCAGACGGAACTCGGTTTATGTAACTGGAACACCTTAAAAAAGCTTCCTCTTGAAAATGCAGTAATCTACTTTAATACAACTTTCTTATCTATTCTTGATAAACATGCTCCTGAACGTAGCATTAGAATTAAATCCAATTCAGCCCCCTGGCTATCCCATGAAACAAAAAAACTTATTCTTACTAGAAATAAAGTCTGGGCCTCATGGAGATCTCACAGAAAAAACCCTGACTTTCTACACTTCCGTCAGCTTAGAAATTTAACTAAAAAGGCAGTAATATCTGACAAAAAGAAATTCTACCTTGAACTACAGCAAAACCATCTAAATAATTCTAAACTCTTTTGGTCCTCAATCAATAAGCTCCTCTCCCCAGGAACCTCTAAAACACCTTCCCCTATTAATGCTGACCCTGATTCTCCCCAACAAACTGCAGATGCTTTTAACTCTTTCTTCACTGATACTATACAAGCTCTAGCTAAACAGCTAAATGCTAACAACTTCTGCCAACCAAGCAACATAACTAACACCTCCTCTAAATTCTCTCTACAACCTATCTCTACAACGTTCATTTATAGACTCCTTCTTAAACTAAAACCTTGCACCCCCTCTGCTGACAAGCTCCCTTCACTATTTCTACAAAAGGCTGCCAAAGTCATCGCATATCCCATATCTATTCTCATAAATAGGACCATCAAAGAAGAAATCATCCCTGATATCTGGAAAGCCTCCCATATCATCCCACTTCATAAAGGTGGAAATTCCAACGACTATTCAAATTATAGACCGATTGCTCTCCTCTCACCCTTGGCAAAAATTCTCGAAAAATGTATTCATCATCAACTTGTACAATATCTCTCTCTCCACAATATTATAGCAGACTGTCAACATGGTTTTAGGCCATATCACAGTACTACGACTGCCTTGCTTTCCTTTGTAGACACTATTAATCAGAACCGTAATAACAACTTACTCTCTTCTGCCCTCTTCATTGACCTCTCAAAAGCATTTGATATGGTCAACCACACATTATTACTTAAGACTCTTGAATCTCTCTCTTTTGATTCCTCAGCCATTACATGGTTTAATTCCTATCTCACAAATAGAAAACAGGCAGTTCTATGGGATAACCATATTTCCTCTTACTTGCCTGTTTCCATTGGAGTTCCTCAAGGCTCTATCCTTGGCCCACTTCTCTTTTCCCTCTTCATTAATGATCTGCAAACAATAATCCCTCAAGCTACATGTATTCAATATGCTGATGATTCTACACTCATCTGCTCAGCATCTTCCACTTCAGAACTGATCTCGCTTACCCAAAATGTCTTTAATACTGTGGAAACATGGTTCTCCAGTCGTCTCCTCTTACTAAATGCCAAAAAAACTAAACTTCTTCTCTTTACCCCCACTTCCAGGACCTCCCCCTTAAACTTTAATATCTCCTCTAACACTGCTACTGTCATCTCACCTGACACTACAACTAAACTGTTAGGTATTACCATTGATAATAATCTCTCTTTTGACCAACATATTAACAATTCCATAAAACTAGTCAACAGAAAAATAGGATCTTTGTATCGAATTAGACCATTTCTTACACCATCTACTAGAACTAAGATTGCTCTTTCTCATCTTATTTCTACTCTGCTTTACGCCTCTCCCATCTTTACCAACCTCAAGAAAAACAACCTTAACAAATTAGCTAGCTGCTACAATAGCATTGCTCGCTTCGCTACTGGTAACCCCTATAGAACCCATCATTGTCTTAACTTGAAACAACTAGGCTGGCTTGAAATTCAAAACTATCTTACTATCCATCAACTCATTCTGGCCCATAAAATACTGTACCAACCAAATAACACTCCTGTACTCTCCCAACTCATAATCCCTTATAGCAATCTTAACTCTCTCCGCTCTTCGAGTAAACTATTGACTACTTCTAAAAAATCTAATAATACTGCTGGTAACTCCCTATTCACCAATTCTGTTGGTACTAAATGGAATTTGTTACCTACTAGCATAACAATGATTTCTTCTCTGCCCCTTTTCAAGCAAAACATTAAACAACACTTCCAAAACCACTGGCTTTGTTCCTGTAGTAACCCTGATTAACCTTGCACTTTTACTTCTTATCTCAAACCATCTCTCTTATTCTTCTTTTACTCTTTTCTCCTCCCATCTTTTCTCTTCTCCCTTTTCATCCACACCACGCTTCTTTCCCTGTTAACTTTCTTAACCTGTTTTCTCCACCTCTTATCCCTTTCTCCCTACCCCACTCTTATTGTTCCACTGTCATTACTTATTATCTTTGTATCCTGATCTCTAAGTATTTTTAATTCCTGTATGATGTTGTTTTAAATTTCTCCGTGTGTGGTAGTAAGAAATTAATTTTATACTAACTTGTTAGAAGATTTTTGAAATTTTTTTTTGCTGTTTTTACTAACCTATTTCCTTAATGGCTTATTATCATCTATGTTAATTTTTATGTATGTATACATTTTTTACTTCTGTGGAGCTTTTCTCCTCGGGCCTCTACTGAAAATGGAAATATATCCAGCTAGACTAGCCCGGTCAACAAATGTAAAATAAAATAAAATAAAAAAAAAATCAATGGAACTGGAGAAGCAAAGTCGTGAGCTTGAGGTTTTGAAGATTTGGGTGAACTAATCTCTCTCTCTCTCTGGATGGAATACGAAATATGGATCTGGGTCCAGAGTCCACGGTCGTTGAATCAGATAAAATTTAGATGTGAAATCTTTCAATTTCTCTCAAAGAAAGGGGAGCCAAATCTGTCAAGGCCAAAAGGGAGCAATGAGGATGTCAAAGGAAAAATATACTTTAAAAATGATCAAAACACGGTAGGTTCAGGTTAAGGCACTTTAATCTTGCAGCAAGGAGACAAAAACGTGCTAATACAGAGTTTGTCTAACCAGAAACAGGAAATACATTCATTTTTATAGGTTATCAAATTAATCCTGTCCTACCATGCTGACGTAACAGATTACCACCTTTTCATCATCATCTGCTGACCATCTTTCCCATGAATTTCTGCTGATTTAAACAATTTTTGTGTGAAACTTCCTGAGGAAAACAACATGGCCTTGGTTACTTTCAGTTAGATACTCGTTATGTTACATTCAAGATACTACGGCTAAATCAAGCACAATACTAGCAGTTCATTTCTCTAATAATCCTTTGTCTACCTTATCTCTAAATTACTGCAGCTGCAGAGGTTCCCATCCTCTGGACAAGGCTGTTTGTCTAGAATCATTACATTTATAATATAGAGCATTGTTCATTCATATGCTTCTGACCTAGCAGATAAACACCTGCTTCTCAAGTACATTTCCACAAGGCATAAACAAGAATATTGCTGTGCTAGCAGTTACTAGGTCAGAGGGCAACTTGCAAGTTTCAGTAAGCATGCTGCAGTTTTCAAAAAGCATCTTTTTCAGTCTCATATGAAACTCAATTTGTATATAATACAGTGCATGAAAAATAGAATGAAAAGCATATTAAAAACACTTGATTATTAATTTGGCATTAAGCATACACACATTAATACATATTTTTCTAACATCTCCCTCCTGTTAATACTTTTTATTCTATTTTCAAAAAAGAATAAACAGCTTGCCTCTTTTCCTAACCTCTTCCATTCAGGATTTGCAGTTAAGAAAGTCATTCAGTTTAAACTTTTATGAAAGTGTTTCGCATTCTAGCAGCTCTTCAAATTCAGTACTTTGATACATAGTCTCAGATACGGATATATCTATGAATTCTTTAATTAATTTCTTCATGCAGGAGATTCCGCAACAAATACAAACTCCTATTAGGAGTAATCCTACCCCAATAGCAACCAAGATGTTCATAAAAATGGAGCCCCATCCCCCGAAGGCATTCTGGAAAAACTCTGTCAGAGGGTTTGGGCCTGGTTTGGTCATGGCCGACACTTGCTGAATCACCTCAAGATGGTCGTTAATCTCATGCTGATGGTCAGGAATGAACGCACAGCACTCTTCTTTGATTAAAGCACAAGTTCCACCTCTCGCCAGTAGGGTGAATTCAAGAGCCATTTGGTTTTGAAGCACTACAGTTCTCATGGCATTCAGTTCATCAGTTATCAGTTAAAGGGCAGAAAAAGTCGCATTACTCATTATTTCGAGAAGTTTGGACAGTTTTCGCAGCTCCCATATTGATTTACCTCTGCCATACATGGGTGATATACCTGCCCAGGATATAACAGCATCACTCAAGTCCATGTGCACAAGTTTGGTTCCCACATTACGATGGTCTTTCCACCCTGCTTCAATTCGTCCCACTGGATTCTCAGGTTTCTTAACAGTCTTTTTGGTTATGTCTCGAGTATTTCGAATACTCCCCTGAGGCAAAGCTGCAGTGTGTCGGATGGCCGGAACCAGGTACCCCAAAAAACAACTGCCACACCAATTCTCAGGTAACCATTTATATGCCTTTTTACCACATACAAAATAACAGTCTTCCACCTTAGTTATTACTTTGTTACGAAATGACTGCCCTGCATGAAACATTTTCCTATCTATTACTGATAACTGTTTGAAAAGTACAGGATCATGCTGTACCTTATCAAGAGTCTTATGCATAGATTTCAAAAATGAGTCATAATCTGTACTACAAGATCCACTCAAATCATTTGGTTTTCTATAACATTTCTACTATACTGTAAAATTACACTTACTCCATCCAACTTGGATGGTATAATTTTTATAGAAACATACAATTCCTTTTTGTGTCACAGGCAAATACAGTGCTACCTTATCTTGTGCTTTAATAGCGACTGTGTCAAAAAACAGATTTTCCCAGGTCTCATTGACCCCTAGGGGGATAGCAGTCATTAATAACCCCCCGTATGCTGTTGGTATGACCGTACAGACCCAGCAGTTCGAAACATTAAAAGTCTCTGCGTACACATGTAATTGCCTGATAAGTGTTAAAGTTCGGATGCCAGTCTATGTTTGGTTCATTACGTCTAATCAGTTCAACAGGAACGGCCACAACAAAAATAACAGTGTGATCAATATTGCAATAAAAACAATCATACAAGTTTTCTGAGGTTGCTCAGTGTCTCTACTCACTCTGTATCTGGCCATTTTGTTCTTGTTGTGCAACAGTAACAAAGTTTTTGTCCAGTTCAAAGTTTTTAACCAGTTTACAGTGCGTCAAATGAATCCAGGAAGCTCGCTCTGCGATCTTGACTGCAGTGGGTGTCGACAGTAGTACCCGGTATGGACCTTCCCACTTCGGAGAACTCCAATTCTTCCGTTTCACAATCTTCACCCAGACCCAGGTGCCTGGGGCTACTGGTGCTTCCGATTTTGATTGCTCTTTATCTGAAACAGAATTTAACTGCAAAAGTTTGTTATTCAAAAATCGGCTCATATATCCTGCAAGTGAACTGTCAGCCTCCTGCTCTGTAGACACGAGAGGTTTCCACAGAGGTGTATAATATGCCCTCCCAAACAAAGTTTCAAAATGAGTTAATCCCTTCCCATTTGGAACAGTTCTCATACTCAACAGTGCTAAAGGCAAACAGTGCACCCAGTTTTTCTGTGTCTTCGCTATCAACTTCCTAAGCTTGTTCTTCAATACCCCATTGTGCCTCTCTACTAACCCTGCAAATTGGGGGTGATACGCACAGTGATTCTTTAACGATATCCCAAAATAACGACTGAGTTGTTGAATCGTTTGGTTCACAAAATGTGTCCCGTTATCACTATAAATCTTTTCCGGTATACCAAATCTGGGTATAATTTCTTTAACAAGGACCTTTGCAACAGTAGCTGCATCTGGATTTTTAGTTGGAAATGCTTCTACCCATTTGGAAAACATATCTATAATAACAAGGCAATAGTTCTTATTTTCACATTTATTCAATTCTATGAAATCCATACAAATAGTATGGAACGGATATGGTGGTGTAGGAAAATTCCCTTGCTTAGGCTTCAACGCCCCTTGTGCATGATGCTTGTTACAAACATGGCATGCTGCACAAACATTTTTTGTATAGTTTGTAAACCCGTAGGTTGTAAACACTCGATTCACTTACTGTATCATCCCCCCTGTTGAGACATGGCTCTGCCCATGGCTCAACAACGCTGCATATCTAAACAAATTAGATGGCAAAATTGGTTTCTTTTCCTTGGAGATGTACAGTCCGTTTTCAAGGATTGCTCCTCGTTTCATCCATTTTTGTTTTTCAATATTTGTAGTAAGTGTCTGCATTGTTTTTAACATTTCTAAATCTAAAGTCTGAGGGTTGTAATTCCTCACTCAAAAGAAAAGTTTCTGTGGCTGAGGCAGCCTGCTTTGCAGCTGTATCAGCCCATGCATTACCTTTTGAAATTCTATCCTGTTGTTTCGTATGAGCTACGCATTTGCAAATAGCTACTTTCTTAGGTAACTGAATTGAATCTAACAAGTCTAAAATAAGTTGCGCATAATTAATTGGTTTACCAGTAAATGTTATCATTCCTCTAGTTTTCCACTGTTGCACAAAAACATGTACAGTAGAAAAAGCATACTGACTGTCAGTATAAATGTTCACTTTCTTACCTTTTGCTAAGGTGCATGCCCTTGTTAAGGCAATCAATTCTGCTGCTTGTGCAGATAAGTTGTGTGGTAAAGATTTTGCTTCTAAAGTTTCAGTATCAGAAACGACTGCATACCCCCCTAGGTTCTGTCCTGTAGGACCCCTCCTGCACGAGCCGTCCACATAGCATGTCACCTCGGCATCATCCAAGGGAACATCCGTAAGGTCTTATCTAGGTAATGTCTTTTGTTCAATCTCCTGTAGGCAGCAGTGTGGTTTGCCATCTGCAGGGGTTGGAAGCAAAGCTGACGGATTCAAAGTTGTGCAATGTTCAATTGGCATATGAGGTTGGCTCAACAGTATGGTCATACAGGAAAGATGCCTAGCTGGAGAAAGATATGCTACTTTTTCTTGCAGTAAAATAATCGCGACTGCCTGAGGCACTCTCAATGTGAGAGGGTGGAATAACACTACTGAGGCTGAAGCCTGCACTGCCATTGCAGCTGCAACTACTGCTTGTACAAAGTGGGGCAAGGATCGCGCCACTGGGTCTAACTGTGATGAATAATAAGCTATGGGGCGTTGTTTGTCCCCATGTTGCTGTGTCAATACTGATGTCATATAACCTTGCTTGCAATCTACAGTTTGGATAAACTGCTTGTTAAAGTTTGGTAATCCTAAAACTAAGGATGATGCTATCAATTGTTTCAGCTTACAGAAAGCTGCTTCTGCTTCAGGTGTCCATTGTAATAAATCTTGTGCTGCCATCGGCTTTTTAAATATTAAATCGGCCAGTGGAGCAGATTCCAAAGCATAGTTTGGTATCCAACTCCGATAAAAATTAGTAGTTCCCAAGAAGGACATCATTTCCTTCTTGGTAGTTGGTCTAGGTGCTTGTAAAATCGCTGTTTTTCTGTCTTCATCTAATATTCTACCTTCTTTGGATATTACATAGACCAAGTACTTAACTTGTTTTCTCCAAAGCTGTAACTTGTCTTTGTTTACTTTGTGACCTTGAGTGGCTAAAAATTGTAATAAAGCTATTGTGTTCTCCTTGCATTCTTGCTGGGTGGGGGCTGCCAGCAGAATGTCGTCTACATAAAGTAGAATCTGACTACCTTTTGGTGGGACAAATCCCGCCAGGTTGCTTGCCATTTCCTGTGCAAATATTCTCGGACTTTCACAATATCCCTGTGGTAATCTGGTATATGTGTACCGCTTTCGCTGAAATGTAAATGCAAACCAATATTGTCTGTTAGGGTGTATCGGTATCGAGAAAAATGCATTACTAATGTCTACCACTGAAAAATACTTTTGTTCTGGCTTTAAATCATTCAGTAAGGTGTGTGGATCTGGCACCGTTGGTGCTCTGGGTATAACTGCATTATTCACAGCTTGTAAGTCTTGGACCATACGCCATTCCCCGTTTGCTTTCTTGACAGGAAATAAAGGTGTATTACATGGTGAATCAGGAGATTCTATTAAGACTCCTTCCTTAAGTAAGGCTGCTATGATAGGCTTGATTCCTACCTCTGCATCCTTTCTCAAGGGATACTGTCTTTTCTGGGGTCTAAATGCTGACTTTGGCATTATGGTAACTGGTCCTGCTGTTCGTATAAGTCCTACATCTGATTTCCCTGCTGACCAGAGAATATCTGGTATGTCTCGCAAGGCTTTTTCCTCTTCTTCCAATAAGAGTAATACTCAACTATTCTCACTAGCCTGTGAGTGTACAAGCTGGGTGTGTCTGTGTAATCCAATTCAATTTCTGTTTCTGTACTCCTTGTTCAGAGAGCTCTAATTCTGTCTGCTTCTCCCACCTTGTGACTTTTTCACCTAAGTCTGCCCATTTTAAAGTTTTGTTCTTAGTTAAACTAACATGTGGTAGTCGATTAGATTTGTAAAGTGCTAAAAATTCCTGGGGCAATGAACAGCTTGCTACACTGTTCCCTTCTGCATCCCAGTACAAGTTTCATAATACTAGCCTGTTTGCATGGTTCTGAAACAATTCTTGTTCATAATCTTTATCAGGTCCTGGTCTATTAGAGTAATATAGAGTACAATGCAACAAATGCTGTTTGTCAATGTCGAGGGAGGGGAACTTGCTGATGGCTACATTCATCAGTTCTTCGGTTACTGCCCCTGGACCAGTCGTGACCAAGTCCTGGCTATACCAATAATACATTTCACCCTCCGGTCGCACTACAAATGTGTCCATTTGTCGCTGTGCCTCCATATCCTGCATGGTTGGAACTACGGCTATGCCAAATATCTGCATCAAATCTCTACCCAAAAGATTTACTGGGCATTTTGCAGAAACTACAATTTTACTTTTCTGAGTCATCCCTGAAACGGGGTCTATTATTGTTATGTCATGGGAGAGTGGCTCCCGATACAGCTGTCCATTAGCTGCTTTCACTAGTATATAATCTGGTGATTCTGTATCTTCCGGTAGTTTGGAAGGGTGTATCAGGGTCCGTGAAGCCCCTGAGTCACACAAAAATTTAACTTCCCTCCCCTCTACCAGAAGCGTCACTTCCGGTTTTGTGTCTGCTAAGTAAAGCTCTAAGCTCAAAACAGCTAGGTCTAAAATTTCATTTTCTTCTATGTCTGTGTATTCAGATACATCCTCTACCCCTTGTGACACATCCTCTATTCCTGTTATCACATTTTCATTTACCTTTCCCTGCTCACTCTCTTCCAATGATTCCTGATGATCATATAGTCATTCCTCATCCTCCTTATTTTCTGTAGTTGCCTTATTGTTTAGCCTGCAATCCCTTGCTAAATGTCATTTTTTTCCCGCATTTAAAACACTCACCCTTTTTCTTTCTTTCCTCGAACTCTTCTGATCGTTTGTCAGATTGTTTATTTCCCTGGGTATTTTTCTTACCCTTTTTCCCCAGTTTGTTCTACAAATACTTCTGACCCATCTACTGCCGAAAATACTTGAGTTTTCTTTTTCTTTTTACTATTAAAATGTCTTTCTGCATGTCTAGCATATTCAAGTAATGGCTGTAATCTACTTGTTCGATGATCTACCATATGCTTCATAATAAAGCTACTAATGGGAGTTATACTACCCTTCAAGAATGCGTTCTTTAACTGTTGTTCATATGAGGAATCATGTGTCTGGTATTCTGGTATCTGCATTCCGCAGTGATTATTAAAACACTCTAACAGTCTAGCATAATATCTATCAACTGTTTCACCTTCCTGTTGAATGCATTGATTAATGCAAGTCCAATCAGCCCTAGGCTTCCACTTTTCAGAGATTCGGTCTGTCAGACCTTTCACTCTGCCATCCAGTTCTGCATTAGTATGTGGGAGTGGTCTAAGTTGTGCGTCACGAGGATTCCAGTCGCCACTGATCATGTGCCAATCTGGACCCACAATTTGTCTAACTACTTTTTCTACTTCCTCTCCATTTAAATGGTAACTTAATCTCATACCCTGTAAGTCTTCTAAAAATTTTCTAAAATTCACTTTTGGGTGAGGAATACCTTCCGTGGCTTTCCGGACATCTTCCGGTGTCCACGGTCTATAAACCAAAAGAGTTGGATCTTGTCCTGCCTGAGGATTCGGTACTTCTATGAGCGGACATATCTCTTCTTCACTCATAGCCTGTGATCTTCTATTTAATTCATTTAATTCAATCTCCCTCCTCAAGTCATGTGTTCGAGACCTGGTCTCGATAGGATCCCTGACAAACGGCTGTGCTTTTGCAGGGACAGCTGGGTATAGCGGAGGTGGATCAGCTCATCCACTCGCTTCATATTCTGGTAATGGAAGTGGAGGGGGCGAAGGAGGGGCCGTTGCTATTACTAAGTTATTGTCTTCTTTGTCTAAGAACATTGTCTTTGAATTTTTAATTCTCTGTTCCCTACGGTTTGCTACCTCAAGCCACCTATGCGCCTGAGGGACTCCTAATTGTCTCTGCTTTTTTAATTGACCTTTCGCATCTATTTTTAACTGTTTTACAAGTTTCGTAAGTGCAAGTTTATCTAAATTACCCTCGAATTTATACTTATCGACCCATTTGGTGTAATATTTAACATTATCGGCTCACTGTAATTGCATATACTTCGAGTCTTCAGTTAGGGGCGTGTCCCGGGAACTTTTTGTGCACTGATTTCCCATTGGTGTCTTAGCTAAGCTGTAAATTGTTACGTAACCCTTTCTATCATGTGGTACCACAAATCTATACCTTTTCACAGTTTATCTAGAATAACTGCCTACCTATTCTGTTTCCCTGATCTATGACAAAAAACAGTAACCCCTTTTTCTGTCCCTAATCTGCATACGCAAATTTACCTGACAAAAAAAACAGTTCTGTACTTAGTCCCTGATCTAAAAACAGAAATAGGGTAATTCCTCCTTACCTGACTCTTCGTGAGTTGATCCACCGGATCGTTGACTCGTCCTCCAATCCCAGATCAGAAACAGTGGCTGGCCTCTTTCGAACGACAATTCAGTCGGAGGTCTTTCAAAACAGAAGAGCCGATTTGGCCTCTTCTCCGTACGGATGCATGCCACCGGGCCCAATTCTGACCTAGGTCCAGAGCGAGAGATAAGTTTCCGGTCCGAAGGACCAATCTGTCAAAGGAAAAATATACTTTAAAAATGATCAAAACACGGTAGGTTCAGGTTAAGGCACTTTAATCTTGCAGCAAGGAGACAAAAACGTGCTAATACAGAGTTTGTCTAACCAGAAACAGGAAATACATTCATTTTTATAGGTTATCAAATTAATCCTGTCCTACCATGCTGACGTAACAGATTACCACCTTTTCATCATCATCTGCTGACCATCTTTCCCATGAATTTCTGCTAATTTAAACAATTTTTGTGTGAAACTTCCTGAGGAAAACAACATGGCCTTGGTTACTTTCAGTTAGATACTTGTTATGTTACATTCAAGATACTACGGCTAAATCAAGCACAATGCTAGCAGTTAATTTCTCTAATAATCCTTTGTCTACCTTATCTCTAAATTACTGCAGCTGCAGAGGTTCCCATCCTCTGGACAAGGCTGTTTGTCTAGAATCATTACATTTATAATATAGAGCATTGTTCATTCATATGCTTCTGACCTAGCAGATAAACACCTGCTTCTCAAGTACATTTCCAAAAGGCATAAACAAGAATATTGCTGTGCTAGCAGTTACTAGGTCAGAGGGCAACTTGCAAGTTTCAGTAAGCATGCTGCAGTTTTCAAAAAGCATCTTTTTCAGTCTCATATGAAACTCAATTTGTATATAACACAGTGCATGAAAAATAGAATGAAAAGCATATTAAAAACACTTGATTATTAATTTGGCATTAAGCATACACACATTAATACATATTTTTCTAACAGAGGATTACCTTGTTCTTCAACCTGATCACCTTCTTTACAAATTGAGGAATTAATGGAATTGGGGAAAAGGAGTGCAGAAGTCCAGAGGGCCAATTGTGCAAGACAGCATCTCTCAGAGACTCCCCCGGAGGGGGGATTATGGCAGAGTAGCTGCTGTGCTTGTTGTTCAGGGGTGATGCAATAGATCATAGCAAGGCTGGCCCCAGCAACAAAAAATCTTTTCCATCACTTTGGGATTGAGAGACCAGTTGTGAGGCAGGAGACTGCATATACTCAGTTTGTCTGCTATCACATTCGAACTCCCCGGAATATGCATTGCTATCAGAAAGTGGTCGTAAGAGATGACCTACTGCAAAACTCTCGGCGAGGCGGGGGGGGGGGGTAAGACTTGGTTCCTCCCTGCTTGTTGATGTACCAAACTACTGGCATATTGTCTGTTTGAATCACAACTATTCCCAAGGGGAGAACAGTTAGAAAGGCCTGCAACGCTAAAAGCATTGCTCTTCTCTCCAGGAAACTGATATGCAAGTTGGACTCCATGGGGAACCAAGTGCCTTGGACAGTCTTACCCAGATAATGCCCCCCACCACCACATCTGGGATGTGTACATAATCACTGTGACTTGGGGTTGACACAGGACAAAGGTGCGGCCCAACAGAATTTCCTCTGAATGAATCCACCAAGCCCAGTCTTTCTTGCAACAGTTGGTAATCAAAATCTGATCTGACATTGGTTGATACAGTATGGACCACTGAGATGCTTGAAGCCACTGTAGAGTTCTCAAATGAAATCTTGCTAGGGGAACTAACGGTATGGCCGCTGCCATCAAACCTAAGACTTGTAAGAATAGTTGTGAGACTACTCTCTTGCTTCTGACAATTTGTTGCACTTGGGCCTTGATCTTTTGCAATCTTAGATAAGGTAGGCAGGCTATGCAAGTATTGCTATTTAGTACCGCACCTATGAACTACAAAGTTTGTGTTGGAGTCAGTTGTGATTTTTCGTAATTTGCAGTAATCCCCAGGTTGGTGCAGGTCTGGAGAACATAGTCTCTTGCTTGTTCTACAAGGTGTCCGGTGGGAGCGGTAATAAGCCAGTCATCTAAGTACGGAAACACCCAGAATCTGTGCAGTCTGAAGTGAGCTGCTACTACTGCCATGCATTTGGTGAACACCCTGGGGACTGTGGTGAGACCATAGGGCAGAGCTCTGAAATGATAATGATTGGCTCCCAGCAAGAAGCGGAGAAATCTCCTGGTGCACTTGTCCATTTTTATGTGGTAATACGCATCCTGGAGATCTACCGAGCACATCCAATTGTCCTTCCTTAGAAATGGTAGAACACACTAAACAGTGACCATCCAGAATTTTGTCTGTCGAACAAACTTGTTCAAAACACTTGGATCCAAAACTGGTCCCCGGTCCACTGTCTTTTTGGTACTAAAATTAATCTTGAGTAAATCCAGGATTCTACCTGGACTGGTGGGACCTCTTGGATGACTCTTTTTCTAGCAGTTTTTGTTCTTCTAATGCTGCTGTTTCCCTCTGACTGGGTGGAACACTGGGGATTTTCTTGCAGCTGTGGGGGGTGCTAGAAAGAAGGGTATGGTGTAGCCTTGGGTTCCTATTACCTGATTGAACATTTAGGTTAGTGAATACCTAAACGTTGAACTGGTAATAGCGAAAGCAAAAACCCGCTAATGGCCGATTTAATGCAGGGAAAGAATTCTCTTGGCCGTTATGTGGATTTTGCCCCTTTGCCCACTGTAGAGCAATGTTGGAGTTGGTATATTTAGTTGGGGGGGGTGGGCACAGTCCTCCCACATCAGGGAGTGTGGGAAACCCCCCCCACTTAATTTTTTTTTTTTTTTTTTGCAGCCAAGGGAATTCATTCCCTACGTTACATCAGCTGTTCACTGTTTTAATTTTTCAATATTACCAGGCAGATGTTTAGGTATTCACTAACCTACACGTTCGGTCAGGTAATATAGACCCATAGCCTCTGGTTATGATCCTCTGCACCCAAACATCTGAAATTATCTGAAGCCAGATGTGTTGGTGCAGGGATAAATGCCCCCCAACTGCCTCCAGAGGAAGGCAATCTGGCCTCCTTTCAGGATCACTAACAGGGTTTACCAGGAAAAGTGTCCCTGGAAACCTGATTTTGTTGGCCATCTCTGCTGCATAGAGGGCATCTTCCATTAAAGCTCCCCCCTCTGTCTCTGTGGGAGCCACTGCCATGTGTGCCCCGGAAAGGTCCTCGGGACTTTTTGAACCACATTTTCTCACTCCTCTGGATCCTAGAATAGGACTGTTGAGGAGTAGAAAAATGTATGCCCACTGCAGAAAGGGTCTTTCCATCCTTTTCACATCTGGACAAAGTTTCTCAAACTTTAGGGCCAAAAAGGGACAATCTGTCAAAGGGAGCATTGACAAATGAAGACTTGAATGGCTCCGCAAATTTGCACAAGTGCAACCAGGCATGTCTCCTTATGGCTACACCTGATCTCACTGCTCTTGTCATCCCTTCTGCTGCATGTGCTATAAGCTTCATGGACGAATTTGAAATGAACTCTTGGGTGACTGAGAAGTAACCTCATCTTGGACTTCATCAGATATGGCTTCTGCCAGGGTATCTGAAGTCTGGTGAAGTGTGCCATAAAGTTCAAATACCATAATGCAAAGGTCAATGAAGCATAAACCCGCTTGCCAAACTTATGCATCGCCCGAGACTCTCTATTAGGAGGATGGATAGTGGAGCTTTCCTCTGCCAGTTCCTTTTTTGTGGCCGTCGCTACCACCATGGCAGCAGCTGCCAATCTCTTTGCCCAAAACTAATGAGCCTTGGGTGCAATTAGAATTTTGTCTGGTCTCTTGGGGATGGATTCAATGGTGTCGGGAGCGTTCCATGCCCATTGTGAGATCAACTTAATGAGCTCATCAGTGGTGGAGTTACCCAAGAGGTAGATGGCCGAGCTCCAAAAGCCAGCAGGTACACGGATTCCTCCAAAGAGGGATTTTGGGATGCCCAGCTACCCCTCTGCTTAAGGATCTAAAGGATATCTCCAAAGGAGATATTTTCTAGGGGTAACCATGGGAAACCCTTCCTTTCATTATAATCAGTGTCCTCTGTGATGGATTCCACAGGGGAATCTAGGTGTTTCCTCCAACACTTCCTCTTCTGAGGAACCTCCTCAGTGAGACAATCTGGGGTGGTGTCAGAAAAGGACAAAACCTGTATAGGTGACTCCTGCAGTTTCTGTGCTTGCTGTCCAGGTGCTGGACTTGGCTGAATCTCTGGATGAGGGGAAGGATGAAGAAACTGCTCCAACAAGGGTGGAGCCAATTGAATGCCCACGGTGGACAGAGTCTTCTCCATGGCTTGGAAAGTTGGTCCCCCCAAAGAGGGAAGGGAGCCTGGAACTGAGAAAGACTGCCACATAACCATGGTCCCTCCCCGCTCCAAAAAATTTGCCCTTGAGGCCAAAGCCGGGATTGAGCTAAAGCATACCAAAGCCCCAAGGTGCAGAGATGGCGCCAACAAAAATGGAGTCAAGTCCTGAACCCAGAACTGACAGCACAGCCACGACCCTGAGAGGTCTCTGGATCCAAAAGAGCTGAAGAACTCAGTGTAGGAACTGGTACTGGAGATGGAGAGCTCACAGGATGGAAACAGTTGGCAATGGGAAACTCAGAGCCGGGATCTCCAGAGAATGAATACTAGTTGGAGTCAAAGAAGGAAGGGTCTCGGCACTGGAAGGGGCTAGAACCAAGGACATAACTGAAAATACCCTTGTCGCAAGGAGCTGAGCCACCAGCCTCAACACATCCAACTCTGTTAGACAATTGATGGAATGAACTGACAGGGCAGAAGGGGCTTTTGGTCATTCCAAAAAGGGGCTAGGTAACTGACCTGCAAAAGGATCTATGGATGGGAAATATCTGGTCCTAGGATGATCAAGAAATGAGTATTCAGTACTTTCCTTTGGTACTGAAGCCCTCAGTGCCGAAATGGGAGATGGCACTGAGACTATTGGCTCAGTGGTCTGGTCTTGGGTCTGTGCCAACAATTTCGGCACCAGTGGAGGAGAAACTTTCGGTACCGAGTTCAGCATGAAAGTATCCTTTAAAGTAAATACCGGTTCCACACTGGAAGAGGGAACCAAAGTTTTAAGTCTTTTGTTCATTGCTACTGAGGGAGAAGCTGTCACCGAACGACTCCTTTTTCTAGGTTTGTCAACTTTTGAAAAGGAGGAAGACAAGGAAGGGGAAGAAAAAAGAAGTTATGTACTCACCATAACGTCCCATGTGTTGTCCATCTCGCCTTCATTCTTCACTGGTTGGGTTCAGAACTGATCCTCAGTTCTGACTTGACATTATACAAAAGCTCAATATCTTCCACTAGCTCAAGGCTGTATCCCTATCCCATCATACCCTAGGAAAGCTCCCCAGATCTTGTTTGCTGATATAACGATAGATAACAATAAAACTAATCCAAAACCCTGTAGAGCAATGAAGAAGGTCAGAGAACATTTGTTTCCAATTGTGACTGCTCTGTCCTTCAGGAGCCAAAGACTGGGGGAAGGAGAGTGGAATGCAAGAACGAAGGCAAGATGGACAACACCCATGGAACGTTATGGTGAGTACATAATTTATGTGACGTTGTCCTATCTCGCCTTCATTCTTCACTGGTTGGGACAGCGTCCCTAGCACCATATTTCTTGGGTGACTCATGGGAGAATATCCTATAGAACAGTGGACCCAAAAGAGGCCCTGTTCCTGGAGGCCAAATCCACTTTGTAATGAGTGATAAAGGTATGAGGCCCTGCCCATGTTGTTGCAGCACAAATAGTGTCATTTGGTAGTCTAGCCCGAAAGGCAGAAGAGGTTGCTATGGCTCTTGTAGAATGACTTTTGACTTTATAGGTGAGATCTTTGTTGTGAGATTTGTAGGTAAAGGTAATACAATCTGACAGCCATTTCGAAAGTGTGACTTTAGATACAGGAGCACCTTTCATAGAGTCTGAAAATGAAACAAATAATTGGTCAGATTTTCTGAAGTCCTTTGCGCTATGTAAGTAGAAACATAATTGCCTATGTACATCTAGTTGGTGTAACATATATTCTGCCTTGCTGCCATAGCTGGGGGAAAAAAAATAAGTTATGTACCTACCATAACGTTCCATGTTAGTTGTCTTCATAGGTTTATACTAGGCTATCTGCCCCAAGGCATTTATAAGCCTAGCCCGAATTTTTGTGGCTTACGCCACCCCTTATATGAAAAAATACTGTACCCATTAGTTTGTTGTGCCTCTGTCCAGCAGTGACACAGAGATGATTCCCGGGGTAAACCTACGATCTCCCATCCACAGGTCAAGATTTCTCTTGAACAGAGCCAGCGAGGTGCTCTGCCTCACATGGACCGGGACTCTATTCCATAGCATAGGGAGTCTCTGAGTGATAAATCTATCCCTCCAGCACGTCCTATTTATATCCGTGCTAAGGTTTAAGTCGCTTGCTCTAGTGATTTTGGTGGATTTGGATTTTTTGAGGTGGAGCATGTCCATTAATTCCAGGTTGGACATGGCCTTGTATGTCAGGCACATGTCACCTCTGAGCAGACGGTATGCGACTGAATAGAGCTGGAGTTTCTTCAATCTGGCAGCATATGACAGATTTTGGAGTCCCTTTATCCTTTTGGTGAGAAACTTTTGGGGTCTCTCCAATTGCTGCAGATGTCGGGCGAGATACATCCCGAATGGGGCATTGTACTCGATCATTGGTCTGATAAGTGAAGAGTACAGGGGAACAATGACCTCACTAGATCTGGATGTGAATCACTTCATGATCAGGTGGGCAATGTAGAAGGTCTTTCTAACCACTTTAGCAACGGGAGTGTCAAAAGAAAGGCCACTGTCAACCTGGGTCCCCAGGTCCCTGATAACCTCTTCTGTGCTTAGTGGATTGCCACCTATATGGTAGCTTGGGGTTACCTTGCTTTTCCCGAAGGGTATGACTATACATTTTTGGCGTTTAACTTCAGGCCATGGCTCTGGCACCAGCTATCTGTTTCCGTGAGTCCCTTCTGAAGGATATCCGTGTCCGATGCACTTTCCACTATGGCGCCCAGTTTGCAGTCGTCTGCAAACTTTGTCAGCCAAAGACCTCCCATGTTGGCCTGTACTTCTGAGAAGTAGATGCCGAACAATAGGGGGCCAAGGATCTTTCTTGCTTGTTGGGATTGGAGCCGACCCTCGGCTCCGACTCAGCCATCTTCTATAGCTCAAGAGCTGTTTACTGGCTCGAGGCTACCCCTTATCCCATGATGCCTAGCGCTAGCTACCCAGATCTCATTTGTAATAGCTAACCCCAGACATATCAAGAATAACCTGACCAAACTAACAGGTTGAGCACATCTGTTATACTCTCCAAATCAGTAGAGGAAACAAACCAGAAAAAACTCAGCCGGTGAAGCCTAAACTCCTCTCTGTCCAATAGGAAAGGGGGATGGAGGGGGGGGGGGACGCAAGAAAGAAGGCGAGATGAAGACAACTAACATGGAACGTTATGGTAGGTACATAACTTCTTAATGTTAAGTTGTCTATCTCGCCTTCGTTTCTTGCTTGTTGGGACAGCGTCCCTAGCACCTACGATCCTGGGCGGCTCATTGGAACAAACTCTTCAGAACAGTGGAAACAAAGTTAGCTCTATTCCTGGAGGCCATGTCTAACTTGTAATGAGAAATAAAGGTATGTGGATTTGCCCATGTGGCAGTGGCACAAATAGAGTCCATGGGCAACCTAGATTAGAAGGCTACAGAAGTGACCAAAGCCCTAGTAGAATGACCCTTCAGTTTGGAAGACAATTCTTTGTTTCTTAGTTGATAGATGAAGGTAATAATGTGAGACAACCACCTGGACAGGGTCACTTTGGAAACTGGAAGACCCTGTTGGCCCCTAGCATAGGAAAGGAAGAGTTGGTCAGACTTTCTTATATCCTTCGTTCTATGCAGGTAAAAACAAAGTTGTCTATGAACATCTAAAAGGTGTAACTTGTATTCTGCCTTGTTGGTGTAGTTAGGGAAGAACACTGGAAGGTCTATGGATTAGTTTAGATAGTTTTCTGAGCACACTTTAGGGAGGAAGGAGGGATTAGTTCTCAGAGCAACCCTATCCTTGTGAAAAACTAAGTATGGAGAACGAACGCTTAGTGCTTCAATTTCAGATACACGTCTGGCTGAGGTAATAGCTACTAGAAAGAGAGTTTTCCAATATAGAAACTTAAGGGAGCAGGAAGCTGCCGGTTCAAAAGGGGGATAATCAAGGAGGTTAGTACCAAATTAAGGTCCCAAGGAGGAGGGGGATCTCTCACTGTGGGCCTAAGGAGAGAAGTCCCTCTGAGAAAAGCTTTACACAGCTTATGAGACATGATATTTAGATAGAGATGGCTGCTAGTTGAACCCTGATTGTGGCAGAGGTGGACCCAGAGTGAAAAAGCTCGGTTAGGAACTCCAAGATCTCGTGAACTGGGGCTGAAAAGGGATCTATGTTCCTAGCCTCTGCCCAATAAAAGAAACGTTTCCATTTTCTAGCATACGTCTTCCTAGTAGCCGATTTGTGAGAGGAGACAATAATTTCACGCACAGCCGGGGAAATGCTGGGAAGCCTGGCTAGGGTTGGAATTGGATCAACCAAGCTGTGAGCTGGAGTGTTTGGAGGGATCAATGCAGCTCTCCTGATTGATGAATCAGCAGGTCTGGAATAGGATCCAGGGTCCAGGGCTGCTCGAGGAGGTAATGGTGCAGGAACGGAAACCACATCTGTCGAGGCCAGTAAGGAGCAATGAGGATCATTTTCCTACCCAACAATATTGCTTTCTGTATGAGTTTGGGTATAAGAGGGAAAGGCGGGAAGGCATAAAGAAGTCCCTGAGGCCAATCGTGGACTAGAGCATCTCTGGGAGGGTGACCAGGAAGCAGTAAAAGGGAGAAATAGTTGCTGCATTTGGTGTTGAAGGGGGTTGCAAACAGATCGCAGCAAGGCTGTCCCCATTTGCGGAAGATGAGATCCGCAACTATCTGATTCAGAGACCACTCGTGAGGCATGAGAATAGCTCTGCTGAGCCTGTCCGCTATGACGTTGGACTTCCCAGGGATGTGCGTCGCAATCAGAAATCGTTGGAAGGAAATCGCCCACTGCCAGAGTCTGAGTGCTTCTTGACATAGGGGGTAGGACCTGGTTCCACCCTGCTTGTTGATGTACCACACTACTGACATGTTGTTTGTTTGAATTGCAATGGTCCCAGGAGGGAGGGAGGAAGTGCTTGCAATGCTAGTAGCACGGCTCTCATCTTCAAGACATTTATGTGCAGATGGTACTCGTGAGGCTGCCAAGTGCCTTGGACTGCCTGCCGTGATAATGCCCCCCCCCCACTCTATCAGTGAGGCATCCGTGGTCACTGTGGCAACTGGAGGGGGTTGGATGAATGGTCTGCCCTGAGACACTAGTGGAGAGACCATCCACCAGGAAGGGTATCTTTTGCAAGTTTCTGTAATCATGATCATGTGAGACATGGGGAGCTGTTGAAAGGACCACTGTGTGAAGAGAAGCCACTGAAGGATTCTCATGTGAAAACGGGCCAGAGGTATCAGAAGAATTCCCGCCGCCACAGAACCCAGAGTTTGAAGGACCAACCGGACTTGTACCCTTTTGCATTGCATGAGGATATGAACTTGCTGCCAAATCGTGGCCACTCTGTCTGGCGGTAGCTTTGCGGACATACTTTTTGCATCTAGATCTGCTCCTATATAGGTAATAGATTGACAGGGCAACAAGGCAGATTTTTCGAAATTTATAGTAATGCCTAACTGGGCACAAATTGCGACTGTATAGTCCATGGCTTGAAGGAGTTGATAAAACACAAACGGCCAGCATGAATAGTCCAACGCTTTATTTTGCAGAGAAACTGGAACATAAAAATGTCCCAAACATAAATCCAACCCTCAGACCGGTTTCAGCAATATGCCTTCTTCAGTGAATAAAAAAAACATGCCCAAACTTGAGCATCATACATATTTATATCCTACATCAGTCAAGCTTTACCAATGGTATAATCCAACCCCTATCCATTTAATGCATATTCATGAGCCCAAAGAACTGCTTTCAAAAGCCTATAGAATTATATATATAACAAAGGTAATAAACCATTGTAAATACAAATGCAATAGTATTAACAAATATGAATGTAGATACAATGAGTGTACGTCTTAAGATAATTATAAACAAATGATGAAAATAAGCACAAGATGGTATAACAAAGCCATACAAACATGAATCAACTATGTCCAATCCCTGTCCACAAAGTATAGACAAAATTATATATATTTCAAATTTAATAACCCAATCACTCCATATAAACATATATGTACATATATATATATGTACAATATTTAAAAATGGAAAGAAACATTAGCAGTCACAAAAAAATATATAGTGTGATAATACAAATATAAATACAACCAAATTGTCACATCAAAATTAAATGGAGCTTCTCATAGCCTTGTACCGATAGGACAAAAACCTGAATGAAATAATATTCATCATAAATGGTCATTTAGACCAGGAGAAAACAAAGCTCCAAGATGAATAATCCAATATTTCTCTTTAAAGCTTAGTGTATTTTGCCATCCCTGTTGATGGCTTCTATCACCTATAATCTTGTCAATGACAGTGAACATGAACCTAGCTGAAGGATGTTTAAGTGTATGTTGAAAAAGTGCATTAGTTGGCTTTTTGTTCCGTATGTCAATCCTGTGTTCCCCTTTTCTAATACGTAGTGAACGTGAAGTTTTGCCCACATAAAAGGCTGAGCACTGACATGTCGCTAGGTATATCACCCAACTGCTGGAACAATTACCAAAGATTCTCAGATCATAAACTTTACTAGTATTAGCGCTAGTGAATTGTTTGGTTTTGTTTACCTGATTGCACGATATACAATGCCCACACGGAAAGGTACCCAAAAGCTCATCCCCCATAATGGTGAGTTGTTTATATTTAGTTCCTCCACTATCCTGATGTTTATAATGTGAAAAAAGAGAACCCAATGTTCTACCCCTTCTATAGGAAAATTGACATTTGTCACCCAAACTCTCTCTTAAAAAATCATTGGCCAATAGAATATTCCAATTGTCATTTAGAACATTCCTAATAACCTGATGATTCCTACCATATGTGGTAACAAATCTCAAAGTAGAATCATGCATAGTGGGTGAGTGGTCCCTGTATTCTAGTAATTGACTTCTCTGCTGTTTACCCGACCAATTCCTGGAAGATAGAATATCAAATGGACGATATCCCCTTTCTAAAAATCTGTTAGATCAATAGTAGCATCCTGATAATCCCTTACAGAGGAGCTGATGCGTTTGATCCTCAAAAATTGAGATTTGGGAATATTTCGGACGATGTGGTGTGGATGCATACTAGATGCATGGAGTAACGTATTATATTGTGGGTATCTACGGTGGTGGTACTGGTCGGTTGGCGTTTTTGGATGGATACATGTGGAGTTTATAGCAGCGTCCTGAAGGTACTGGTGATATAATTACACTTGGTGGTATATTTGTTTCGGGCAGACTTTTCGGAAGACATATTTGCTAACTGGAATTCCCTTTTTGGAACTGATTTTGGCATTATTTTATTCATGGACAATAATATTTGGGGGTCGCTTAAGATTTTCAACAGCCACGTTCTTTTTGGGCCTATATGGACTATCGTGGAACTATCGACAACATATATATGGGAGCCCTCCATGGTTTGTTTGGGGGACCGGGACATTAATGATACATCATATACTGTATAGGATTTCCTTATTTGCATTTGTATGTTAAATTCCCTTTTGGGTATACAGATGAATATAAACAGTTATGAGGTGTTGTTAGGAATTTTCTTATAATTTTACAGATATACGTATATGTCAGGTGCTTAGTAGGTTGATTTTGACTAACTACGGATCACCTCTTTATATTGATGTACATTTTAGGGTCAATATAAATGGTTTAGACAGCTGTTTGGTACTATTGTGGACAATATTTTCGAAAGTTAGTCAAGGCTTTTTAATACCTATGTTAATACGGCCTTTTTTTATGGTCATTGAGATATTTAACTCTTGGAAGACATTCTTGACTTGTGGACCGGGACATTTTGAGTGAATTGTGCACAATATTTAATGATTCTGAATGATATTTGCCTATATATTTTTTTGACTCTTTGGGGTATACATCAGAATGTTAACAACATCTATAATGTGTTACAAGGAAGCTTCCTATAAATTCAATTGTTAAAGGTGTACCTAAGGGGGTTTATAGGTTCATGATTATCTCTAAGGAATCCTACTTTTGGATCGATATGCGACTAGGATTCAATACATTATCAGTACAATATAATGTCATCATTTTTTCATTGAATTATTCATTAATCTATTTGATTGACTTATTACTTTTTATATAACAAACAAACCCGGAGTTGGTTATATACCATTGATGCAGGTTTGAATAACATTTGCTGATGTTTATTGAAAAGTTGGCTTGAATAAGTCATTCTCTAAACTGGGCCTTTAGCATCATGGTCCATTAAAATATTATAATTGCCATAGGGCATTTGTATTTTGCCTATATGTCTTTCGGAAAATAGCTTTGTTATATCAATGCACATCTAAACAGGATCTTTAGTTCTCCTTGCGTTGGTCCTGCTCTGATTTATTGTTTAAAGAATAGCCTAACAGATTCTCAAATATATTTAATTGCATACACAAGGGGTATATAGGATCAGTTGGCACAACAGTGATTCGCTGGTATAAGGATTATTGATATCCAAATGGTCCTTTGGTCATGTGATATTTAATTTGGCCTATACATATTAACTATAGGCTATATGAATACACATCTGGTGTTAGTCCAGTGATATGTTATAACTGATTAGGTTCTTTGGCCTGGTGGTGAATATACTAACAATACGGTGTGGAAATCTGAACATACAGTTTAAGGACTTGTCTTGATATCTATATCTGGTTAGTAGGTGCCACTAACCTTTGTGATAGCTGGGCCATTTTCTTGTCCCTATACCTTAGTTTATGCTTTTACTACGCTTTCTTTACTCTTTGATTAATATTTTCATCTTGGCTACTTTATATAAGCTATTTTTGGTGTAAAATATATTCTTTGGACTATTTAGTATACCTTTATTAATATTATGGACCTGGACAACATTCTTGAGGGGTTGTGTGCTGATCGAGAGGATATCAAAGTATTTGGTCTGGATTCTATCCCAAGCAGCAACTCCAATGTTTGTAGTAGTAACATACAAGACGGATGTCAAACAGCGTTTTCAAATTTGGAAAAGGGACTTAAAGGGCTACGGGCTAATATTTGGCATCTGAGGTTATTTAAGGCATATTTGCATAAAGATTTGGTTCCTAGAGGTCTTCGTATTAGACTTAGACCGATGGTCAGCAGATCTGAACGGAGGTTGACCGAGGAATGGAATCAAGCAGTACAAGATGGATCTATGGCCTTTGTCAGGATACTGGCTTCCTATTATGAGAGGGCCATTGATAATAATATTTCAGAAGTTAGGAATCTAAGTATTGAATGTAAAAAATTTGAATCTTCTACTAATTATGAAAGTATGGTAACTAAATTGTCCAAAGAATTAACAACATATGATAAAGTAACCAAGGACAGAAAGGTTAAAAAATTCAACAGGGATGTTTTGGACTACAGTAGAGGACGACCTTTTGAAATACAAAGATCAGTTAGATTCAAGGATGTTAGTTCAGGTATGAACAGGGGGGGGGGACAAGGAAAAGGCCCAGATCCATTTTAAAACATAATGACAGGTCATATTCCAGTATTTCAGGTGATGAATCCTCTCTTACCGATAGTGAAGGTACACCATCTGTAGAATCACCTGCCAAGAAACGAACCAATGCTACAATCCCTTTAGAAGGGGTAACAAACAGAGGGGGGGCGCAAACATACCAACAGGTATAGGCACAGATTCAATAGATGGCTTGATCCAAGTTCTGTTGAAATAGGGGAAACAGAGTGTAACAATGTTCTTAATCTTTCTCGTACTGTGTTAACTGCGGATCAACAAAGACTTTTAAATAAAGGTTTGGGATTTGTACCCAGTTTCTTTTGTGATCAATATCAAACTGCAGTAGATGTGTTGGATTTTTGTCGCTGCCTTAACGTAAAGATATTTGTTTCGGATCAAAATAGAGCCATTGTGGGTAGATCTACTGAATTTAGATTTCAGAAATCAACATTCCAGCCATCTATCTTACCGATAGTGAAGGTACACCATCTGTAGAATCACCTGCCAAGAAACGAACCAATGCTACAATCCCTTTAGAAGGGGTAACAAACAGAGGGGGGGCGCAAACATACCAACAGGTATAGGCACAGATTCAATAGATGGCTTGATCCAAGTTCTGTTGAAATAGGGGAAACAGAGTGTAACAATGTTCTTAATCTTTCTCGTACTGTGTTAACTGCGGATCAACAAAGACTTTTAAATAAAGGTTTGGGATTTGTACCCAGTTTCTTTTGTGATCAATATCAAACTGCAGTAGATGTGTTGGATTTTTGTCGCTGCCTTAACGTAAAGATATTTGTTTCGGATCAAAATAGAGCCATTGTGGGTAGATCTACTGAATTTAGATTTCAGAAATCAACATTCCAGCCACCTATGAATAAATATGTAGCCACATTTCAACAAGCTGTACTAAGGGATCTCCATTTCCCACCTTTTGAATCCCAGATTCTGCAAGAAAATATCAATTCTGCTGAAAAGAAGGCTCTGATGGAACTAAAAGAAAATAACAAGATTGTTATACTCCAAGCAGACAAGGGTGGAGCGGTGGTCATTTTGGATATGGATTACTATATTCAGGAAGGCCTTCGTCAGTTATCTGACACTAGATGTTACATGTCTATGGGCATAGATCCCACACCTAAATTTAAAAAAGAAATTGATGCCTTTCTCGACAGAGCTGTTGAAGAGGGCATCATCTCCCGCAGTACAGCCCAACATTTAACAGTCACTGATCCATCCAAACAAATATACTTCCTTCCCAAAATACACAAATCTCTTACATCACCACCTGGTAGACCGATTGTTTCAGGTCAAGGCTCACTCACGGAACCACTATCGGCATTTCTAACTCGGCAGCTAAAACCTCTATTAAAATATGTGAGAGCAAGGATCCAAGATACAACACAATTCTTACAAATTATACAGGATACACAAATTGAATCACATTGGTTATTATGCACACTGGGTGTTCGATCCCTTTACACCAGTATACCACATTGGGCAGGCTTGCAAGCTTTACAATTTTGGTTAGAGAAAGCGGACTTATACCCACCAGGTTTTAATACACTAATCATCTGTATGTCCGAACATGTACTCAATAAAAACATTCTTTATTTCCAAGGTGAATGTTATTGGCAACTCCAGGGGACGGCTATGGGAGCATCTTTTGCACCCACTTATGCAGACCTATTCATGGCCTACCTGGAGGAATGCCTTATTTATAATCCATCACATAATATCTACATGGTGGAAATGGATATATGGCGCAGGTACTTGGACAATTGCTGGATGGTGTGGCGTGTGGATTCAGGGTATCTACGGGAATTTATGGAATATCTTAACAGTAACATATGGGGAATTGAATTTACGGTTACATCCAACTTGAATCAGATTGACTTCCTTGATGTTACTGTCTATAGAAACAAGGATAACATTCTCGGTATGAAGATTCACCGTAAATACCCACAATATAATACGTTACTCCATGCATCTAGTATGCATCCACGCCACACCGTCCGAAATATTCCCAAATCTCAATTTTTGAGGATCAAACGCATCAGCTCCTCTGTAAGGGATTATCAGGATGCTACTATTGATCTAACTAACAGATTTTTAGAAAGGGGATATCGTCCATTTGATATTCTATCTGCCAGGAATTGGTCGGGTAAACAGCAGAGAAGTCAATTACTGGAATACAGGGACCACTCACCCACTATGCATGATTCTACTTTGAGATTTGTTACCACATATGGTAGGAATCATCAGGTTATTAGGAATGTTCTAAATGACAATTGGAATATTCTATTGGCCAATGATTTTTTAAGAGAGAGGTTGGGTGACAAATGTCAATTTTCCTATAGAAGGGGTAGAACATTGGGTTCTTTTTTTTCACATTATAAACATCAGGATAGTGGAGGAGCTAAATATAAACAACTCACCATTATGGGGGATGAGCTTTTGGGTACCTTTCCGTGTGGGCATTGTATATCGTGCAATCAGGTAAACAAAACCAAACAATTCACTAGCGCTAATGCTAGTAAAGTTTATGATCTGAGAATCTTTGGTAATTGTTCCAGCAGTTGGGTGATATACCTAGCGACATGTCAGTGCTCAGCCTTTTATGTGGGCAAAACTTCACGTTCACTAAGTATTAGAAGAGGGGAACACAGGAGTGACATACGGAACAAAAAGCCAACTAATGCACTTTTTCAACATACACTTAAACATCCTTCAGCTAGGTTCATGTTCACTGTCATTGACAGGATTATAGGTGATAGAAGCCATCAACAGGGATGGCAAAATACGCTAAGCTTTAAAGAGAAATATTGGATTATTCATCTTGGAGCTTTGTTTTCTCCTGGTCTAAATGACCATTTATGATGAATATTATTTCATTCAGGTTTTTGTCCTAGGCTATGAGAAGCTCCATTTAATTTTGATCTGACAATTTGGTTGTATTTATATTTGTATTATCACACTATATATTTTTTTGTGACTACTAATGTTTCTTTCCATTTTTAAATATTGTACATATATATATATGTACATATATGTTTATATGGAGTGATTGGGTTGTTAAATTCGAAATATATATAATTTTGTCTATACTTTGTGGACAGGGATTGGACATAGTTGCTTCATGTTTGTATGGCTTTGTTATACCATCTTGTGTTTATTTTCATCATTTTATAATTATCTTAAGACGTACACTCATTGTATCTACATTCATATTTGTTAATACTATTGCATTTGTATTTACAATGGTTTATTACCTTTGTTATATATATGATTCTATAAGATTTTGAAAGCAGTTCTTTGGGCTCATGAATATGCATTAAATGGATAGGGGTTGCATTATACCATTGGTAAAGCATGACTGATGTAGGATATAAATATGTATGATGCTCAAGTTTGGGCATGTTTTTTTATTCACTGAAGAAGGCATATTACTGAAACCGGTCTGAGGGTTGGATTTATGTTTGGGACATTTTTATCTTCCAGTTTCTCTGCAAAATAAAGCGTTGGACTATTCATGCTGGCCGTTTGTGTTTTTTCTACTAATGGTTTGGCCATGCATGCTGTACGTGCGAGGTGTGGTGTTTTTCTTGAAGGAGTTGATGCCTGGTAGCAGCAGTAAGGAGCCAGTCGTCTTGATAAGGAAACACCTGGAATCTTTGACACCTCAGGTGAGCCGTGACCACTGCCATACATTTGGTGAACACCCTGGGGGCTGTGGTGAGACCAAAGGACAGAGCTCTGAACTGATAATGACTGGCTCCCAACCGGAAGCGAAGGAATCTCCTGGAGCGCCTGTCCATCTTGATGTGATAGTACGCATCCTGGATATCTATTGAGCACATCCAATTGCCCTGACCCAAAAAGGGTAGAATGGACTGAAGCGTGACCATCTGAAACCTTGTTCTTTGAACAGACTTGTTTAGTCTGCCGAGATCCAAAATTGATCTCCCTGTCTTTTTTGGTACCAAAAGAACCTTGAGCAAGTTCCGGATCCGAGTTGGTCTGCTGGGACTTCCTGGATGACTCTTTTTTCTAGCAGTCTTGAAATTTCTATGACTGCTTGGGCCCACAGATTGGGTGGAACATTTGGGGGGGATTTGCTTGACGATAGGGGAGATTGGAAGAAGGGAATTACATAGCCTCCGGATATGATTGAGTGTACCCATTTGTCTCGCGTAATGTCTTGCCAGGCTTTTGGGTACAGTGAAAGTCTTCCCCCGACTGCCTCCAGAGGCGAGCAGCCGGGAAACCCTTCAGGGATGCTGGAAGGGCTTGTCAGAGAAAGATTCTCTGCTGCTCTGGTTCTGCGGGCCCCCTCTGCCTCGAGGGCGGCGTCTGTTGTTGTTATTTCCTCCTCTGCCCCTGGAGGAAAAATCACTACGTGTATCAGGCGAGGCTCCCTGGGATTTCCGAAACCACATATTTCCACTCTTCTGACCTTTGGGATATGGTCTGGAAGGAGTGGAAAAACAGACACCCATGGCAGAGAGAGTCTTGCCTTCCTGTTCACACCTAGTGAGAGTGTCCTTCACCTGTGATCCAAAGAAAAATGAATCGTCAGAGGGGGTGTTGGTGAATGACACTCTAAAGGCCTCCGCAAAATTACACAGCCACATCCATGCTTGTCTCCTAAGGGCCACGCCTGTACCTGCGGCTCTACTCGCACCATCGGCTGCATAGGAAATGAGCCTCATGGAGGAGTTAACTACCGAATTAAGGGTCGCCAGCTGAGACGCTACTTTCATTTGAACCCCGTCAGCTGATGGATCCTGGAGAGTATCTCCAAGCTCTTTCAGGAGATCCCTCTGAAGCCTGGTAAAATGGCGTAAGTAATTCAGTGACCTCATGGAGAAGGTCGCTGAAGCAAACATTCGCTTCCCATATCTGTCCATAGTCCTAGACTCCATGTTAAGGAGGATGGACAGAGGAAGAAGTTTCTGCTAATTCCTTTTTAGTGGCCGCTGATACTACCATGGCATCCATGGGAACACCCTTAGTAAGGAACTGTTTGTCAGGGGGTTCAGTGATAAACTTGCCGGGCCTCCTCGTGGTTGGTTCCACTGTATCCGGGGCTGACCAAGCCCTTCGAGCCACCACAGACATTAGTGGATCGAAAGGCGGAGACACCCAGGAGGTGGAAGGGCGGGAACCAAACGCATCCAGGAATACGGATTCGTCCTCAGTAGGGGCTAGGGCAGTCCAGTTCCCCCTCTGCCTACGCATTTCTAGGATGTCTGAAAAGGAAACATCTTCAGAGGGGGATCTCGGGGACCCTTCCGATTCATCCAAATCCGTATCCGAAGTGACAGACTCAGGGGAGTCAATGTGCTTCCTTTTGCACTTCCTCTTCCAAGGGGCCTCCGCTGAATGATCAGGAGAGGCCTCGGAAGAAGAGGAAACACACAGTGGGGTGCTCTGGAGCATCAGTTCCCCATGCTTGGGGTCTGGAGGAGGGACAGAGGTTGATGCAGGCACTACAGGGGATGGAGTCAGTGGGGTCAAACGTGGTGCTGACTTGGGGGCCAGTACACTCCTCATGACATCGAAGGCATCCCTGCCACGATACAAAGAAGGCTCAGAGGAAACCGGAATCCTCCTCCACACCGAGGGGGATGGCTCTGAGGCAAGAGCCGAGCTCACCTGCGCCGAAGCTCCAAGAGGGAGAATGGGGTCGGACAAGGGTCCGATGCCACTCGCCCCCTCAGAGCCGACGAGGGAGTCTCGGCACCCAGATCCCTCGACAGAAGGCACCATGGAGGGGATCGGAGCCGATGATGGAACCGAAGGGGAAATCATTATCAGTGCCGACGGTTCCATGATTCGAACCCCAACAAACTCCAGCTCCGAGCTCAGAGGAGTCGGAGGAGGAACATTGATGGAAGCGGGCGACGCCAACACCTGTCGAGGAGTGCTGGATAACATTTTGGCCAGTGCCTGTGACTTCAACAACCTACTGACCACTCTCTCCACGTCATGGTCCGAGAGTCTAGAGGACCGAGAGGAGTAAGACGATCTGTGACTGCGGTCACTTTGCAACAAGGGAGACTGAGGGGCTGAATGTATCGACTCTAGAGAAGGGGACCTCGGTCTCTTGTGGGTCTGAGACGGCTACGAAGATGCTGGTGGAGCCGACTGGGAGGCAGCCTCCTCGGTTCCAGCCGGTCCCAAAGTAGTCGGTAATGTTTGGGTCAATGACGGCTCCGAGCCAGGAGCCGACGATTTGGTCGGTTTAGGAGATTTTACCGGCTGAGCCTTGGCTGGTGAATCCTGGGGCTTAAGAAAACCCCTTAATAGAATCTTATTTTTGCGCTCCTGCAGAACCCTTGGTCTGAATGCGTGGCATACAGAACAAGAGTCCTGCAGGTGCACTGCGCCTATGCAATAGACACAAGAAGTATGCCCATCTGCCAGAGACATTTTCTGACAGCATGAGTCACACTTCTTGAATCCAGACACTTTGGATTCTTTAGACATAACTAACTTACACTAAAAAGCTTTTGGCCAAAGGCCCAACAACAAAAATCTACAAACACTAACCTAACCAAAAAACACAATAACTACAGTCCAAAACGCTACTATAAGTAGAGATAGGAAAAAGGGAAGGGGGGGGGAGGGGAAGAACTCTCTAACTTAATAGAGTTCTACGGGAAAAATACAATAACACTAAAACTACAACAAACTAATTAACGACAATATTGAAAAGTCTAAACTATCAAAAAAGAACCCCTAATTGCTAGAAAAGTATTATAATAAACTTACAAGAGCCTGAGCCAGTAACAAACCTCGCAGCTGAAGCAGCAAACGAGATCTGGATAGCTAGCGCTAGGCATCATGGGATAAAGGGTAGCCTCGAGCCAGTAAACAGCTCTCAAGCTATAGAAGATGGCCGAGTCGGAGCTGAGGGTCAGCTCTGATCCCAACAAGCAAGAAACGAAGGCAAGATAGACAAGTTAACATTGGTAGTTCTAAATTAAATTCTGAGCATACTTTGGGGAGAAAGAACGGGTTAATTCAAAGGGATACTCTGTCTTTGTGGAAAGGCATGTAGGGGGGCTTTATAGATAATGCTTGTAGCTCTTGAATGATGGCTATCAAGAGAATATTCTTCCATGTCAAAAATTTTAGATCACAGGATAATGCAGGTTCAAAGGGGGGGGGGGGGATCAAACGGGATAAAATAAGAAGTTATGTACCTACCATAACGTTCCATGTTAGTTGTCTTCTTCTCGCCTTCTTTCTTGCTGGATGGGTTCGGAGCCGATCCTCGGCTCCGACTCGGCCAATACTAAAGCTCGAGAGCTAATTCCACTGGCTCGAGGCTCCCCTATATCCCACAATGCTAGGCGGTAACTACTCAGATCTCGTTTGATAGCTATACCAAGCAACCCTAGTCTCCATAGCAATGGAGAAGGGAAACCCACCTCAATAACAACCTGCGTGAAAGGTATCGCAGACCTAAGAAAGGAGAAAGGAGGTGGAAGAACGTGTGGGAATGACGACTTCCAGAGGAAGATCACAAATTGAATTCCTATCGGTCTGTCCAGGCTTGGGGGAAGGAGGGTGGGACGCAAGAAAGAAGGCGAGAAGAAGACAACTAACATGGAACGTTATGGTAGGTACATAACTTCTTAATGTTAAGTTGTCTATCTCGCCTTCATTCTTGCTGGATGGGACTGCGTCCCTAGCACCTTATCCCGGGTGGCCTATTGGAACAGACTCTTGAGAACAGTGGAACCAAAGTTGGCACGGTTTCTGGAGACCATGTCCAATTTGTAATGTGAAATGAAGGTATGAGGAGAAGCCCAGGTGGCTGCTGCACAAATGGAATCTATTGGCAGCCTATCCTGAAACGCTACGGATGTAGCTAATGCCCTAGTTGAATGAGCTCTAGGTCTTGAAGGTAGTTTTTGATGTCTGATCTCATAGATGAAGGTAATTGTAGAGGTGAGCCATCTGGAGAGGGATACTTTAGTAACAGGAAGGCCCAATTTCCCTTCCGCATATGACAGAAACAGTTGATCAGATTTCCTGAATTGTTTAGTCCTGTCTAAGTAATATCTAAGTTGGCGATGAACATCCAGAAAATGTAGCTTTTGTTCCGACCTGTTTGAATAGCTAGGGAAAAAGACGGGGAGATCAATAATTTGGTTTAGGTTTGCTTGAGAGGAAACCTTAGGTAAAAAGGATGGATTAGTATGGAGGGATACACTATCTTTGTGAAACACTAAGTAAGGAGGACGACTGCATAGAGCATGGAGTTCAGATACCCTTCTCGCTGAAGTTATAGCTACCAGAAAAAGTGTCTTCCAAGAAAGCAACTTCAGAGAAAATGAAGCCGCCGGTTCGAAGGGGGGAAGGATTAAGGATGCCAGAACCAAGTTCAAATCCCAATGAGGTGGGGGATCTTTGATTGGAGGTTTGAGAAGAAATACGCCCCTTAAAAAGGCTTTACAGAGTTTGTGAGCCATGATGCTAGACTCTGAGACACCTACATGAAAATTAGATATGGCAGCCAGTTGAACTCTAATGGTAGATGCAGATGATCCTAAATGAAAGAGCTCTGCTAGAAAGTCTAGAATAGACTGGATAGGTGCAGTAAAGATTTTTATTTATTTATTTTACATTTGTTGACCGGGCTAGTCTAGCTGGATACATATCCTTTTTCAGTAGAGGCCCGGGGAGAAAAGCTCCCAATATTAAGAAAAGTATCACACTACAATTAGATAGAAGTACTACATTAGTGAGATAACAAAACAATAAGACATCTATATATACATGCTAGAAGTTTGAACAAATCATTTGCTGAATTGGTCACATGACATGGGTACATGTGGAGGAAGTAAAATGCTAGATAATAACTTGAGAGGGAAGAAGAGAGTAAAGGTACTGTGAGACCTATAGGAATTAATCTGGGTTTGGACATGGGCACAACCAGTGAGACTTAAGTAATTCTCTGAGATTATTTTTGAATAGATTGAGTGAAGTCATGAGCCTAAGGTTGTTGGGAAGGGAATTCCATTGCTTTCCAATAGAGTTAGCATAAAGAGCATCGCCGCCCATGTTATTAGATTTGATGGTTAATACCTGAATACTGTTTGAAGATCGAAGGCAACTTAAGTTGGTGTATGGGGTCAGGATTTTGCTCAGCGAGGGGGTTTTGTCAGGTTGATTAATTATTTTGAATGCTTCCGTGAGTTGATTTAATTTAAGAAGATTGGGCAGTTCTAACCAGCCAAGTTTCTTGAGGTTGAGACAATGGTGGGTACGATAGGGTGTTCCTGTTATGAATCTGGCTATATGATGGTAGGTAGTAGAGAGGTTATTGAGCTCACGTTTATTGAGGAAGGAAAATATCGGGGAGGCATATAGTAGGGTGGAAAGGAGATGAGTACAGGCAATGGTTAATTTTGCATGAGGAGTAAGAAAGTTCCTGATTCTGTACATTGAACCTAGTTTCTTGTTAACTGACTTAATGGTTTGGGCAATGTGCATATCAAATTTGAGTTTGTGGTCTATAGTGACACCTAATAGCTTGGTGTAGGAGATGGGCTCAATGATGGTGCCATTAAAGGATTCCACAAAAAAGGTCCTAGGATTAGTAGGTTGGGGTTCTTGTGCTAAGGGAGTGGTAGACAAGGGGAGAAATAGAAGTAACTTGGCTTTAGTTGGGTTGAGTATGAGTTTCAGGTCAGAGAACCATTTTTCAACTTTGGCAAAACATTGTTGGATGGCTGCTTGGAGTTTCTGGAGAGAAAGATCAGAGCAGATCAGGGTAGAGTCATCTGCATATTGAATGCAGGTGGCTCTGGGGATGACTGTGTGAAGATCATTTATAAAAACAGAGAAAAGAAGGGGACCAAGTATGGAGCCCTGTGGGACACCAATGTTGTTAGAGAGCAGTTGAGATAGACTATTTTGCCATTGGACTGCTTGTTGCCGGCCAGAAAGGTAGTCCTTAAACCATCTTAGTGCTAAGTTGTCAAGATGGAGGGTTTGCAGGGTGTGGAGTAATAGCTGGTGGTTAACCATGTCGAAAGCTTTCGATAGGTCAAGAAAGAGAGCAGAGGATATACGTTTTTTGTTACGGTTGCTATTTACTGAGTCGACAAAGGAGAGGAGGGCAGTGGTAGTACTGTGATGGGGGCAAAAACCATGCTGGGTAATAGACAGAAGATTATTGATGGTGAGGTAGTGTAGGAGTTGTTTGTGAATACACCGTTCCATAATTTTAGCTATTGGAGACAGTATTGTGATAGGCCTATAGTTAGATGTTTCCGTGGAGGAGCCTCCCTTATGAAGTGGAATGATGTACGAAATTTTCCAAATGGGGGGGGGGGGTGGTAGCCTCAGTTATGGATCTGTTAATCAATATTGATATGGGATAGGCAATGACATCAGATGCTAATTGTAGGTATTCCGCTGGGAGACGATCGGCCGCAAGGGTGGACGGTTTCAGTTTTTTTAATAGGGTACGAATATAGGAGGTAGATACTGTTTGTAGGTTAAAGGAGAGAGGAGGTAAGTTGTTGGGAAGAGTTAAGGATGGGGAGGAAGTAGGTAGATGATTGGCTAGGGACTGGATGGTCTCTGTAAAAAAAAATGTTAAAGGTATTGGCTACTTCTTCTGGATCTTTACTAGTGAGTTTCTCGGGTGTTGGGGTAGAAGATTTACCAGGATGGAGGAGGTTATTAAATCCAGCCCAGAACTTTTTTGGGTTAGTCTGATGTTTGTCCTGGAGATGACAGAAATACTGTTTTTTATCTCTAGTAATGTCAGATTTCGTGGAGTTTCTAAGTTGTTGAAATTTAATACGCTCTAGGGGAGTTTTGGTAGCTCTCCATTTGTTCCAAGCCTGGTCACGGAGTTTAATTTTTGATTTGGTTTCTCTTGTTAGCCAGGGAACTATGCGGTCCTTGGTTCTAATTAGACGATTTGGGGCATGGGAGTCGAGAATGTTTAGGAATGTGTCATTAAAGTATGACACGCTCTCGGCTAGGGGTAGAGTATTTAGGGTTGACCAATTGCAGTATTTTAGTTCCGCTAGGAATAGTTCTGGGTTGAACTTTTTCCTATTTCTGATAAGTTTATATAAGGGTGGGTTGGTAGAAGAAAGTTTGTGCTTTATAATGTAAGTGACAAGGTGGTCACTAAGGTCGTTGGGGAGGGTACCGGTGGTATAGTTGTTCACATCTTTATTGGTGAGAATCCAGTCAATCGTACTCTCCTTTTGCTGTATGTTACCAATTCTGGTTGGAGATGTGATATTTTGGGAGAAGCCATATAGATTGATTGGGTGGGGATTTGTCTTGGCGGAGCAGTGGGACCAGTCAATATTGAAGTCCCCTAGTATAATGGTTTCTTGAGGGTAGTTGGTGGCTAACCAACTTAAAGTTTGCTCTAGGTTTTCAAGGTTCTTCCCTGGTGGAATATAGATTACTACAAGACTGATACATTTTTGGGAGTTTAGGCAAATCTTTAGTGCAATAAGTTCAATATTAGAGACCTGGGGGGGATGCAATGGGTTCCTAATGATGTTTAATCTGTTCTTAAACATTACAGCTATTCCCCCGCCCTTTTTGGTTATTCGATCATTCCTTAGGATATTATAGCCAGGTGGAAGAATTTCTTCATCCTTTGTGGCGGGTTTGAGCCATGTTTCTGAAAGACACATGATGTCTGGGGAATGTGCGGCTATCATAGCATGTAAGCTATGTACTTTGTTGTTTATGCTTCTTAGGTTGAGATGAAAGATGAGGAGGGAGGTATTAGGAGTATGGGGTAGTGTTGAAGTGACAGAATCTAGATGAGTGGCGGGGCCTGGATTGGGGTGAATGTCTCCATGTTGAGTAATACATTGTTTTAGGTGATCTAAGAATCTTTGAAGTTTGTATAGTATTTTGAGGTTAGATTTATTTTTGGATGATCTAGGGTAGTGAAGGGTTAGTTGTATATTATTAAAGCGTAGAGATTTTGCAGGGTGGGGAGAAGGAACTATAAGGTTAGGTGGAAGGTGTGTGTGTGTGGTAGTGTGGGCCTTAGGGAAGGGAATTCCTAATAGTGTTTGGTGTTCATAGCGTGATAAAAGGTAAGGGATAAGAAGAAGTAAAATTAGTGAAGTGATGATGAAATACATAGTTTTGACCATGGTAAGGAGTAAGTGGTAATTTATGGGATGGAAGGATTAGGAGGGCTTACTAAATTTAGGGGGATGGCTGAGAGTGTGGGAGGAGGAGTTGTTAATCTGAGGTCAGCTGTGATTGGAAGGGAGGAGGGTGGGATGGGCTAGATATCCCTATAAATATAGAGGTAGTGGGGGCGGGTGGGATATGGGGGCAGGGTGGGGCGCGAAGCGAGCCCGAGCGAAGCGGAGCGGGGAATACACCTGCCTGGAGGTTGCAGGGCCTTAGAGGCAGCTGGATGTGAGTATAGGGTTCAGGTGTAGAATAGCACCTTCCGATTTCAAGAACCTGGAGTTTTGGCAGCGTAAAGTGAAGTATCCAGTAAATCTGAAAGGTACTGTTGGGTTTCCTGCCTACAGAACGCTATCCTAGCTAGGTATACTTAAAATATGGGTATTGCATTTACCCTAGAGTCTTTTTCAGTCAAAGTAATTGTAGAGTATAGGATTGTGCATTCGCACCATGGTAGGGTTCATTCAGAGTCGACGCCAAGAACCTGGGAGCCACGCGATGGGATTTTAGTGGGGGGGGGGGTTCCTAGAATAGGATAAAGGAGATATATCACGTTTAAAAGACACGTTAAATGCAATAGCTTGTGCTTAGAAACTACAGTAATATGCAGCAGGTTATAGTAGTTTGAGTTAGGTTGAGATAAGCAGTGGGGGAGAGGCGTAGATAATACACAGTACCATGCACCATCAAACTTCACTTAAATACTAGTAAACACAGTTAGTAAATAGCCAAATACATTGTTTTTACCAGCCTGGCCCTGATATAGCAAACATATGCAAACTAATACATCTGGTATTGTTCGATTAAGCTATAGACGCGAGTTAGAAACATCTACAGATATAGTTTTTAGGTATGCCTACCCTGCGATTGCTAGTCACTCGCTCTTACACAGAGAAAAACAATCCTTTGAACAGCAGTAAAAATCAGCTATGCCACGCTAAGCGTAATCTAAGCTAGGAACGCCAGTAGTAATTTGAATACATTTAAACGTCAGGTATAACTGGTTAACAGCAAGTTGTCTGTCGCTCATTCAGAGAGGAAATAAGCATTAGAACAATGATACATTGCAGAGTAAAACACAGTTTTTCTGATGTTAAATAAGTTTAAACATAAAACGCCAGTAACAATGACTTCCTATGAGCCCCTTGGATGAGTCGTCGCTCTTGCAGAGAGGCGATACTTGAATAAAACAGCAGAAATTATATTCAGAGTAGAAAAGAGATCTATGTTTTTTGATGTTGCCCAAAAAGAGAAGCGTTTCCATTTGCTACTATAAATCTTCCGGGTAGAAGATTTATGAGAGGCTATCAAGATATCTCGGACCGAGCGAGATATTGAGGGAAGCCTGGCTAAGGTCGGAATCGGAGAAACCACACTGTGAGGTTTAGAGAATGCAGAGATTGGTGCAGCTGACCCGATTGGTGGGTTAACAGATCTGGTACTGGGTCCAGATGCCAAGGCTGCTCCAAAAGGTAACGATGAAGAAATGGAAACCATATCTGTCGAGGCCAGTAAGGGGCAATGAGGATCATTGTCACTCTCAAAGCGATGGCTTTCTGAATTAGTTGAGATATCAGTGGAAAAGGGGGAAAGGCATATAGAAGTCCCCGGGGCTAATCGTGGACTAGAGCATCTCTGGTGGGATGGCCTGGCAACGGGAAGAGAGTGAAGAAGTCGTGACACTTGCTGTTTTGGGGAGTAGCAAAAAGATCGCAGCAAGGGTGGCCCCATCTTAGGAATACTTCTTCTAGAACTGATTTCTTCAGAGACCACTCGTGGGGCATGAGAATTGCCCTGTTCAACTTGTCTGCAATCACGTTGGATTCCCCGTGAATGTGCATTGCTATCAGAAAACGCTGAGAAGAGATCGCCAATTGCCAAAGACTGAGTGCCTCTCGACATAAAGGGTATGATCTGGTTCCGCCTTGTTTGTTGATGTACCACACTACAGACATGTTGTCCGTCGGAACTGCAATAGTCCCAGTGGGAAGAGAGTCATGAAGGGCTTGCAACGCTAAAAGCACTGCTCTCATCTCTAAGACATTTATGTGCAAGTGGCACTCAAAAGGTTGCCACGTGCCTTGGACTGTCCTGCCCTGATAATGCCCCCCCCACCCGATCAAAGAGGCGTCTGTTGTCAACGTGGCGACTGGGGGGGGGTGAAGGGTCTTCCTCGGAGAACCTGAGGTGATGTGATCCACCAAGACAGTTGATTCTTGCATGATTGAGTTATCAATATGGTATGGGACATCGGGAGCTGTTGGAAGGACCATTGAGTAAACAGCATCCATTGGAGGATCCTCATGTGGAAGCGAGCTAAAGGGAGAAGGGGAATAGCTGCTTCCATGAGTCCGAACACCTTCAAAACTAGTCTGGCTTTGACTTTGTTGCATTGTAAGAGAAGGGAAACTTGTTTTCGAATGTCTGACACTCTCTGCTCTGTGAGTCTGGCTGAAAGATTGAGTGTGTCTAAGGTGGCACCTATAAAGGTAATAGATTGACAAGGCTACAAGACAGATTTTTTCGAAATTTATTGAAATGCCCAGAGCTTGGCAAGTTTGGATGGTGAAGTCCCTGGATAGAAGAAGTTGATGTCTGGTGGTGGCGGTAAGGAGCCAGTTGTCTAAATATGGAAATACCTGGAATCCTTGACGTCTCAAGTGAGCTGCGACCACTGCCATGCATTTGGTAAACACACGGGGGGCTGTAGTGAGACCAAAGGGCAGGGCTCTGAACTGGTAGTGACTGGCTCCCAGCCTGAAGCGGAGAAATCTTCTGGAGCGTCTGTTCATCTTGATATGTTAGTACGCGTCCTGAAGATCTATCGAGCACATCCAATTGTCCTGACCCAAGAAGGGTAGAATGGACTGTAGCATGACCATCCGGAATTTTGTTTTCCTGACATACTTGTTTAAGTTGCTGAGATCCAGTATGGGTCTCCAGTCCCCTGTTTTCTTTGGTACCAAAAAGAATTTGGAGTAGATTCCGGATCCTTGTTGGTCTGCTGGGACTGATTGGATAGCTCTTTTTGATAGCAGCTTTGAAATTTCTAATGCTGCTTGTTCCCTTAGACTGGGTGGAACATCTAGAAGGGATCCTTTGGGTTGGGATGGGATGTGAATAAAGGGAATTTTGTAACCCTCGGATATGATCGACTGTACCCATTTGTCTTGAGTAAGGGAAAGCCAGGCTTTTGGGTACAGGGATAACCTTCCCCCGACTGCCTCCGAAGATGGACTGCCGGGCAGCCCCTCAGGGATGCTGAAAGGGTTTATCAGAGAACGTTTCTCTGCTACCCTGGTTTTGCGGACCTCCTCTGCCTCTAGGGCGGCGTCTATTATTATTCCCCTCTCTGCCTCTAGAGGGGAATCGACCTTGTGCATCAGAAGAGACTCCCTGGGATTGTTTATGGAACCACATCTTTCCTCCCCTCTGACCTTTGGGATAGGGTCTAGAAGGGGTAGAAAAACGGACTCCTACGGCAGAGAGAGTCTTACCTTCTACCTCACACCTGGTCAATGTATCCTTCACCTGAGGACCAAACAAGGATGATCCATCAAAGGGAGAATTGGTGAAGGACGCCTTGAAAGGGTCCGCAAAGTTGCACAGCCGCATCCAGGAGTGACGTCATAAGGTAACACCTGTGCCTGCGGCTCTACTCGCCCCATCCGCAGCATATGAGATAAGCCGCATGGAGGAGTTAACGATGGAATTCAGGGTTGCCAACTGGGAGTTCATTCTGTCTTAGAACCCCTCAGCTGTAGGATCCTTTATCACTTCACTCATATCCTTGAGTAAATCTCTCTGGAGATGAGTGAAGTGGCATAAGTAGTTCAGCGACCGCATTGAAAAGGTCGCTGATGAGAACATCCGCTTACCGTACCTGCCCATGGTCCTAGATTCCTTATTAGGAGGATGGACAGGAACCGAAGGATCGGCTAACTCCTTCTTAGTGGCCGCAGCCACCACCATGGCATCAACGGGGACACCTTTGGATAAAAAATCTTTATCTCTAGGGGCAGTAATAAACTTAGATGGCCTCCTCGGGGTGGGTTCCACTGAATCAGGAGCCGTCCAGGCCTTCCTTGCCACCACTTCCATAAGGGGGTCAAAGGGAGGGGACACCCAGGAGGTAGAAGGGTGAGAGCCAAATGCCTCAAGATACACTGACTCATCCTCCAAAGGGTTAAGGGCTGGCCAGTTCCCCCTCTGTTTCAGGATCTCAAGGATGTCAGCAAAGGAGACATCCTCAGAGGGGGATCGAGGGGAACCTTCAGATTCCTCTAAGTCAGTGTCAGAGGTGACAGACTCAGGGGAGTCAATGTGCTTCCTCTTGCATTGCCTCTTCCTAGGGGAATCTCCTACAGGGTCAGGAGAGGACCGACAGGGACGGCTCCGAGGCCGATGTCAGAGCCGAACTCACCAGCGCCAAAGCCCCAAGAGGGAGAGCGGGGTCGGACAAGGGTCCGATGCCACTCGCCCCCTCGGAGCCGAGGGAAGCTCGGCGCCGAGATCCCTCCAAGGAGGAGATTGGAGCAGACGACGGAGCCGAAAGGGAAGGTATCGGATCCGACGCACCGATAGTCATGGCTCCAACGAGCCCTGGCTCGAACTCAAAGGAGTCGGAGGAGGAATACATTGGGGAATGGAAATAGCCACTGCTGAGTCGGGCTATGCAGCATTTGGGCCAGTGCCTCGGACTTGAGAAGTCTACTCACTACCCTTTGCAAATCGTGGTCAGATAATGGCTCCGTTCAGAAAGAAGAGGGGATCCTGGTGCCGAGTGCACGGAGCCGATAGAGGGGGATCTAGATCTCTTCTTAGAAGGTTGCTCCGATAAGAATATCGGAGCCAACGGAGTTTTATCAACCTCGGCTCCAGCTGGAGCCGTGGTAACAGTATGAGGATTGGAAACATCGGCTCCGGCCGGAGCCGATGTCGAAGCAGACTTTACATTTCCAGAAGTCGACTGAGAAACCGGAGCCGACTGTTTGGAAGTTTTAGAAGGCTTCCCTGACAAAGACTGAGTCGGGGGGCCTTCAGGCTTTAATAAGCCACGCAAGATTAATTTATTCTTGCATTCCTGCAGGACTCTAGGGCTAAAACCATGGCAAACAGCACAAGGGTCCTGCAGGTGCAAAGGTCCCAGGCAATACACACAAGAAGTGTGACCGTCTGTCAGAGACATTTTCTGACAGCACGAGTCACACTTCTTGAAGCCTGAGACCTTAGATTCCTTAGACATAATAAAAGGTCCAAGAAAACACACACACACACACACACACACACACACACACACACACACACACACACACACACACACACACACACACACACACGCCTTAATTAAAAATAAATTACCAGTCACACAAGGGGACTAGAAGGGGCCTAAGGCCTAAAACTAAAGGGGAATAAAAGAAGGAATTAAAGGCAACAAAGTTGTCGAACCAGGAAAAAGGGAATTTAAAACTAAAGGTTTTAGTAAAAAAAGGGTACTAGGGGTCTAAGAATTGAAAAATTCAGAATTAAATTCTTCACTAACCTGCCAGAGCCGGTAGAAAAGCACCTCGTCAGCTAAGCGGCAAACGAGATCTGAGTAGTTACCGCCTAGCATTGTGGGATATAGGGGAGCCTCGAGCCGGTGGAATTAGCTCTCGAGCTTTAGTATTGGCCAAGTCGGAGCCGAGGATCGGCTCCGAACCCATCCAGCAAGAATGAAGGCGAGATAGACAACTTAACATCAATGTTTAGGCCCCATGATGCTGAAGAGGTTTTAATAAAATAGTGCCCTTAAGAAAAGCTTTGCATAGTCTGTGAGACATCAGATTTGGCCCCAGTTATTCACTTGTATGAAAATTAGATATCGCAGCGAACTAAGCTTGAATAGCAGCTGCAGCTGCGCCTTCTTAAACAGCTTTGTCAAAAATTCAAGAATGGAATTTAAAGGGGCAGAAAAAGGGTCAATGCGGTTGTTTAGTGCCCACGAAGAAAATCTCTTCCATTTGCTCATGTATAATTTCCTCGTTGAAGCCTTATGAGATGAGATCAAGATATGCTTCACTGATGGGGAAAGGTTAGGGAGCCTGGCTATATTCGGAATCAGAGCAGCTAAGATGTCAGTTTGAAGGTTTGAAGAGAGGAATGGAGAATTTCTGATGCATGGGTCAGAAGGTCCGTAACTGGGTCCAGAACTCACGGCTCCTCCTGGAGATGAGGCCAAAGGAAGGGAAACCAGATATGACAAGGCCAGTATGGAGCGAGGAGTATTAAATTCCTTCCCAATGAGCTGGCTTTCTGAAAAACTTTGGGTATCAATGGAAAGGGAGGGAAGGCATAGAGGAAACCCAAGGGCCAATCATGTACAAGTGCATCCCTTGGTGACTTCCCCGGAGGGGAGATTAGGGAAAAAAAAGCTGCTGCATTTGGTATTCATGGGCATGACAAAAAAGTCGCAACAAGGCTGGCCCCATTTGCAGAAAATCATCTCCATCACTTCTTGTTCTAGGAACCACTCGTGAGGCATCAGGATCGCTCTGCTGAGTTTGTCTGCTATCACGCTGGCTTTCCCCAGGATGTGCACTGCTATTAGAAAGCGCTGGGAGGAGGTCAACCACTACCATACTCTCAGGGCCTCTCAATAAAGGGGTAAGGCCTGGTTTCTCCTTGTTTATGTACCAAACAACTGACATGTTGTCCGTCTGTATTGCAATAGTTCCTAGCGGAAGAGAGTCTTGAAATTCTTGCAATCCTAAAAGCACCGCTGTCATCTCTAGGACACTGTTGTGCAAATGGGCCTCGTGATCCTGCCAAGTGCCTTGGACTGTTCTTCTCAGATAATGCCACCCCCCCCTATCTGGGAAGTGGCCGTGGTCACTGTAAATAAAGGTTGTGGAAGAAGAAAGGGTTGACCTAATGTCATGAGTGGAGTGGAGCCATCAACAAAGGTCTTTCTTGCAAGATTCTGTTATAACAATTTGGTGAGACATGGGTAGTTCCTGCATGGTCCACTGAGTGAACAGTAGTCACTGCAGAATTCTCATATGCAGATGTGCTGATGGAATCATGGTTATTGCTGCTGCCATGGCCCCAAAGACTTTCAGGACTGTTCTTGCTTGTACTTTTTTCCTGGAAAGAAGGTTGAAGACCTGATGTCGTATGACTTGAACTCTTTCTGGGGGACACTTTGCCATTATTTTTGTTGTATCTAGATCTGCTCCTATAAAAACAATACACTGAGATGGCAACAAGGCAGATTTTTAGTAATTTATCATGATTCCCAGATGAGAGCAGACCTGTAATGTGGTGCCTCTTGCTTTTATTAGTAGATGCTTGGTGGTGGAGGTTAGGAGACAGTCGGCTAGATACAGAAACACTTGGAATCCTAGGCATCTCAAGTGAGTCGTGACTACTGCCATACACTTGGTTAACACTATGGGGGGGCTTTAGTGAGACCAAAGGGCAGAGCCCAAAACTGGTAGTGACTAACTCCCAGCCAAAAGCACAGGTGACTCCTGAATGGCCTGTCCATTTTTATGTGGTAGTACGCATCCTGAAGATCTACAGAGCACATCCATTTGTCTTTTCCCAGAAAGGAGAATACTGACTGCAGTGTTACCATCTGGAACTTTGTTTTTCTTACTGATTTGTTTAATCTGCTGAGATCCAGAATGGGTCTCCAGTCCCCTGTTCTCTTTGGAACTAAAAAGAACCTTGAGTAAGCTCCAGATCCTATTTGGTCTGCAGGGACTGTTTGGATGACTCTTTTTGTCTAGCAACTTTTGAATTTCTAGAGTTGCCTATTCCCTTTGACTGGGTGGAACGTCCAGGGTGTTCTTTATGTTTGGGAGAGGGAAGGAAAAGGGTATAGAATAGCCTCTGGATACAATGCTTTGTACCCACTTGTCTTTTATTTCTAGCCAGGTTTCTGGGTACAAAGATAAGCGACGCCCAACTGCCTCCAGAGATGGACAGATGGGCCTCCTTTCAGGGGGGCTGAAAGGACTTACCATGGAATGACTCCCTGTCGCCCTGATTTTGCAGACCCCCTCTGCCACGTGGATGGCATCTTCCATTACTACTTCCTCCTCTGCCCCTGGGAGAAGAATCACTATGTGTGTCCTAAAAAGGTCTCTGGGATTTTCGGAACCACGTTTTTCCTCCCTTTTGGGTAAGGTCTAGAAGGTAGGGGAAAAATGGATTATATGTCAGAGAGAGTTTTTCTCTCTCACTCATACCTGGTTAGTGTGCCTTTGACTTTTGGCCTGAACAAGGATGAGTCATCAACAGGGGCATTAACAAAGGAAGATTTAAAGGGCTCCACATAGTCACACAAGCACATCCAGGAATGTCTCTTTAGGGAAATTCCTGAATCCACTGCTCTACTCGCTCCATCTGCTGCATAAGAAACGAGCCTCATGGATGAGTTACCCACAGAGTTTAAGGTAGACAGCTGAGAGGAAAGCTTGTCTGATACTCCTGCAGCTACTGAACCTTGGAGAGTATCTCCTAGCTCTTTTAGGGGATCTCTTTGTAGCCTTGTAAAGTGTGTCAGATAATTCAGCGATCTGAGTGCAAAAGTCGCTGAAGAGAACATGCACTTTCCATATCTGTCCATTGTACAAGACTCCTTGTTCGGTGGATGGACAGATGAGGATGTCTCCGAAAGTTCCTTTTTGGTGCCACCACCATAGTATCTACTGGGACACCCTTGGAAAGAAAATCCTTGTCTGATGGTGCAGAAATAAACTTGTTTGGCCTCCGAGGAACAGGTTCCAATGAGTCTGGAGACTCCCACACCTTTTGACTAACTAATTCCATGAGCTCATTGAAGGGCGGAGACAACCAAGTGGCAGAAGGGTGACACCCAAAAGCCTTCAAATAAACAGACTCCTCCTCAGAAGGGTTGATGGACTTCCAGCCACCTCTCTGTTTAAGAATCTCCAGAATGTTAGTAAAGGATACATCCTCAGAAGACGACAGTGGGGACACTTCTGAGTCATCAAGGTCTATATCAGAAGTGATGGATTCCTCTGTGGAGTCTAAATGCTTCCTCTTGCAAAGTTTCTTATGAGGGACCTCTTCAGAAGGGTATTGTGGAGAGGTTTCAGAAGAGAGGGGGTTCACCCAATAGGGCATCCTGAGGCCTAGGGTCTCCACGTGTCTGTGGATGGTGTGGGGCTGAGACAGATGCCGGTGCCTTTGGGGGAAGAATGTCTGGACTCGAGAGTGGACCTTTCTGTGGAGACGGCACTCTCCTCATCACCTCGAAAGCCCCCCACCCTTGATCTAAGGAAACTTCCGGCTCCAAAGAGGCAGAAGGTATCCCCGGAACCAAGAGGCTTGGCTCTGAGGTCGATTGAGGAGCCGAGCTCACCCGTGCTGAAGCCCCAAGAGGCAAGATTGGTTCCGACAAGTGTCCGATCCGATCCGACCAGACAGTGTCAACTCTTAGACTCCTCGAGTTCAGATGGAATCGAGGATATCGGAGCAGAAGTCGGGCCCAAAGATCCTGGGATAGGTCTCGGCACTGAGGGCTCCACTACAATCAGTTCCGGACATTCTGGCTCCAAGGTCGGTTCGGAGGAGGAATCTATGTTGAAGGGGTAGTCTTGGTCAGTTCTGAATCCCTCTTGGTTGCAGCCGGCAGCAGTCTGGCAAGCACCAGTGTCCGTAAAAGCCTCCACACTACATGATCCACGTCATCATTGGAAAAGCTCCTGGAGGACTGAGAGGGGGGAACAGGAGATCTAACTGGTTGCAGCAAAGGAGATCTCAAGGTCAGAGAAAGCGGCTCCAATTCCAGGGACCGGCTACGTAACTGAAACTGCATCGGCACTGACACAGAAGGAGTTGATGGAGATTAAGAGATGCCCCTTTTGTCAATTTTCTAAATGGCTCTGATTGACCAGAAGAAGGAGATGACCTCTTTCCCGACTTCTCAGACTTAGAGGAAGGAGATTTGGTTGATTTAGAAGTGCCCTGACCTTCTTCAAGATCTTCAAAGAAGGGGGTCTTCAGTAAACCTCTCGCAATCGTTTTATTTTTCCTCTCAAGCAGCACTCTATGGCTATATGAGTGAAAAATGGCGCAGGATTCCTGTAAATTAACTGCTCCTGTAAATTAACAAAAAATGTGACCACCAGTGAGAGACATTTTTGGTTAAATTTTCCACAGTTTTTGAACCCAGAGGGTCTAGTTTCTTTAGGTTCCTTAGACATTCTTGCATATAATACCCAATAACAATAATAATAACAATAATAATAACAACAGTTTAACACTCTAGCAATAAAACTAAGGCTAGCACTATATTTTATATATATATATATATATATATATATATATATATATATATATATAAACGGGAAAAGCCAAAAGACACAACAACATATGGATATATATATATATATCTATATATATATATATATATATATATATATATATATATATATATATATATATATATATATATATGGATCCAGGTCAGTACATCGACAAGTGAGAAGATCGACATCCACTTCTCCGACATGAAAACACAGACACATGAAATAATCGAAACTGCAAATCACGGACATTCCCTCCTCCGACAAACAAGAACCAAGTAATACAATGATCGTAACACATGCATAACACTGCCACACTTACTAAAACATGGTAGGCATGATTAGCGAAATTTAAACCTGTTACCTGTTAAATGTCCGTGATTTGCAGTTTCGATTATTTCATGTGTTGGTGTTTTCGTGTCGGAGAAGTGGATGTCGAACTTCTCACTTGTCGATGTACTGACCTGGATCCATAGATATATATATATATATATATATATATATATATATATATATATATATATATATATATATATATATATTTTTTTTTTAAACAAGAACACCACCAAAGAACAACCTTAACAATTACAGCAGAAAAAATGGGTGGCAGCTCTCTAACTTAAACAAAAATAAGTTTTATGGGGAGAAGGGAGAGAAAAAAGCCAACCCTCTAACTGAAAACGGGCAACGGCAGCCCTCTAACTCAAATGAGCTGATGCTTTAAGTTAACTGTAAAAAGGGGTAAAATAATTCACTTTATAAGACTCTCTAACTTAAACCAGCTTGTATTCTATTTCAAAATACCAAAGGAAGCCCTCTAAGTAAAAATGGGCTTAAGGCAGTAAAATAAAGCCGAGACACGGTGGAGAAGTAAAGCCTAGTGGAAAAACGATGGCCAGAAACAAACAACCACAACAGTGAACACTCTAAACTAAGTATCTAATAAAACTCTAACAGTTAAGTACTGAAAAGGCAAATAGACAAAAATATTTCAATAATAAGTAAAAAATGTTCCCACTTAGCCAGAACCAATATGGAAGCACTTGATCTGTTTAGCAGCAAACGAGATCTGGGGAGCTTTCTCAGGGCATGATGGAATAGGGATACAGCCATGAGTTGTGGAAGAACTTGAGCTTTTGTATAAGGCTGAGTTGGAACCAAGGATCGGTTCAGAACCCAACCAGTGAAAAATAAAGGTGAGATAGGACAATATCACATCATATTTTTTACTTTTATTATCATGACCAGAGATGGCCTCCTCAAAGGCAGATTTTATCATCTCCTTTAATTTGTTCTTCCTTCCCACTAGGGCCTGGTGACTGAAACCATGGCAAATGGAACAATCTTCTTGTAAGTGCACCAGACTAAGGCAGTAAATACAAAGAGAGTGTCCGTCAGAATTGGCCACACTTAAAACGGTTCTTAAATCTGGAAGTGCCTTTGCCTTTACCAGCCATGAGTCACACAACGAGAATCACGCACACAGACAGATAGGAGTATAGAACTTATACTACTTTTTTTAAGATATGAGAAAAAGGTTAAAGATAAAGACTACCAACAATGGTAGAATACTGTACTCAAAGGTACAGAAAGCTACCAACAATGGTACCTAAGAAAACACCAAAGTGTATAAGGGAAACATGGAGAGGAGAGGTAAAGAACTATCAAAAAAGCTAGGCTATAGAGAAATTACAACAACAATATTACAGAAGAAAAGTCTTATATTGATAGAGAGTTTAGAAATGCAAAAAAAAAATAACACTTAGATTGAGAGCTAGGTGGCGATGTGTCCGTCACAGGAAAGCAACAAATGAGATCTGAGGTAAGTTGGAGAGAAACATTCTGGGCAGGATTTAAGCTCAAGAATTTTTTGGTTCTCTCGGGCTGTAGTAATGACCAACTTGGTTCTGATACTCATATGTCAGGGAAAATTGAAGATTGACAATATCAGATTATAAGTTATGCATTTGCCATAACTTGGCATTAGTGTTGTCCATTTTCATTCTTTTTCACTACTGGGCTAAGAATCTGATTCTCAGCTCAGATTGGGCTACATTTATACAGACTAGGATCCAAGCCTCGAGCTCCTCCCTCTACCCATAATGCTCTACCCTCTGCCCAGCCTCCTCAGATCGAGTTTGCTGCCTAAATGTCCAAAAGTGCATAGTAATGACAGAAAGAAAGAAACAACCAGAGGCTCAAACTAGGAACATCAAGTTCCCAAGCACAAATCCACAGGTCTTTTATGAGCCACTAGGTTGGTGGATGGCTGGAAGGGAAGGCGAGGAAGAATAAAAATGGACAACACAGTTGCCAAGTTATGATAAGTACATAACTTATAAATCTGATGTTGCCCTATTCAGTTTTCCTCACTATTGGGTCAGAGTCTCTAGATACTTAACCCTAGGGTGGCCTCAAGAAAGTATATGCCACAGCACTGCAAAACCAAAAGAAGCCCTGCTTCTGAAGACAATGTCCAATTTGTAATGCATCACAAAAGTATGAGCTTTGGAACAGTGGCTACAGCACAAATATTGTTGATCTACGCTCTAGAGGAAAAGGCAGATGACGTAGACATAGACCTGGTGGAATGGCCTTTAGGGGGATGAGGCAATTGCAGCCCATTTTTGGATTAGATCAGAGAAATAAAGTCTGTTATCCATTTATCTACAATAACTTTAGAGACTGCCTGGCCTAGATGGCTGGGCGAAAAAGACACAAATAGTTGATCAGTCTTTCTACAATGTTTTGTCCTGTGGAGATAAAAAATGTAGTTGTCTATGAACATCAAGCAGATGCAACATATGTTCTCCCTTGTTTGAGAAATTTGGAAATAAAACTGGCAATTGTATGGACTGATTTAATTTAGACTTTGTGGCTACTTTGGGCATAAAGGAGGAACTAGTATGAAGGGATACTCTGTCTTTATGAAAAATAATGCAAGGTAGTTTAGACGACAGAGCCTGAATTTCCAACACAATTTTTGCTGACATAATGATGACTAGAAAGATAGTTTTCCAAGAAAGGAACTTCAAATCACAATTACTAGCTAGTTCAAAGGGTTTTTGAGTTAGGCGTTGTAGGACAATGGTGAAATCCCATGGCAGAGAAGGATCTTTTACCAGAGGTCTGAGCAGAAAGATTCTTATCATGAAACCCTTACATTGTTTCAATGTAGTGGGAGAGCCAAAAAGATTCCCAAAATGAAAGCTTGATATACCTGCTAGCTAAAGTTTAATAGTAGGAAAAACTGGCTCCTTCTTTGAAAAGGGACATTACGAAGAGAAGAATGTCTGGAGCTGAGAACAAGTCAGTGTTCTCTTTGGATGCCTAAAAAACAAATCTCTGCCATTTACTCCTATAAACCTTCTTGGTAGAAGGTTTTTAAGAAGGTAGCATGATTTCTCAAACAGGGGAAGTAACCTGGACCTCTGTACAATTACTGGAATTACAGAAACCAAGCTGTTAGTTTGAGGGTGTGTAGACTGGGGTGGTGACCCTCTGACGGGTGAAAATGGAGGTCCTGTTTGGGTTTCAGTATGCATGGAGGATATTTTAGGTGAAATCAGAGAAAGGAGAACCAAATCTGATGAATCCAGTAAGAGTCAATTAGGATTACTGAAGTCTTCAACCGTTTTGCTTTCTGTAGAAATTTCAGAATCAAAGGTAGAGGGGGATAAGCTTACGGGAGACCAGAGGGCCTATCGTGAACTACAGCATCCCTCAGGGACTTCCCAAGAGGGGAGATCAGAGTGAAGTAACTGCTGAACTTGTTGTTCTGAGGAGATGCAAATAGATTGCAGCAGGGTTGGCCCCAATGGCTGAAATTTAAGTTTGCTACTGACTGATTGAGGGACCACTAGTAAGGGGTTAAAATGGACCTGTTGTGTTTGTCTGCAAGAACGTTGGACTTTCCTGGTATGTGAGTTGCAAGTAGAAAGTGGCCCAAGGATATCTCCCATTCCCAGACCTTTATGGCCTCTCTGCACAAGGGATACGAATGGGCTCTTCTTGCTTGTTGATATACCAGACAACTGACACGTCTGTATGAACTGAAATAGTTCCTAGACAGAGAACATCCTGAAAGGCTTGCAATATGGGGAGGTCTGTTCTCATCTCCAGAATATTGATATGCAATATAGTCTCTAAGTGAGTCCACATGCCTTAGACCATCTTTCCCTTGAAATGCCCCCCCTCCCACCCCAACTGGGAAGCATCATTGATCGCAGTGGCCGTGGATGAAGGAAAAAGGAATGGCCTGCTAATTGTCAGGTCATCTGACAGAAGCCACTATCGAAGAGGCTTTCTGCAAACCAGAGTCAACTTGATAGGAACAGATAGAGGCTGGTAAAGTATTGACCATTGAAAAGCCAACATCCATTGAAGCACCTGCATAAAGAAACCTTGCTAATAGAACAAGAGTGATGGCTGCCACCATGGACCCAAGAGCTTGAAGTACTAGTATTGCCGATGGAGATGAAAGATCTAAATAGTTCAAACATGGTCTCTTAATGTCTATATGTGGTGAAAGGGTAGTCATGCTATCTGATTTGACATGTCCAAAAGAGCCCCAGTGAATTCCAAACTCTATACCAGGGATAGGTATGATTTTGTCTGGTTTATGGTAATGCCCAAATGATTGGATATCTGTAACAGGTAAATCTGGCCTGAATAAGTTGATGTCTGGTTGGGGTAGTCAGAAGCCAGTCATCCAAATATTGAAAAACCTGGAATCCTTGCAGTCTTAGGTGAGCTGCAACTACTGCCGTGTATCTGATAAACACCCTGGGGGCTGTGGGGAGTCCAAAGGGCAAAGCCCCTGAATTGATAATGACTGGCTTCCAGCCTGAACCGCAGATGACTTCTGGAGTGTCTGTCAATTTTGATGTAATAGTACACATTCTGTAACTCCACTGAGCACATCCAGTCATCCTTTCTCAACAGCAGTAAAATGGATTGAAATGTAAACACTCAGAACTTTGCTTTCTTTATAAACAAATTCAGGTTGCTTAGATCCAGAATGGGTCTCGGGTCCCCAGTTTTCTTTGGCACTAAAAAGACGTGGTAGCAAGTTTCAAATCCTTTTGTTCGGTTGGGACCTCTTGGATGAATCTTTTTGTAGTAGATTTTTAATCTCTGGTACTCCATACTCCCTTTGACTGGGTGGAATATCGGGCAGTTTCTTTGGTGGTTGAAGGAAAAAAGGAATAAAATAACCTCTGGATATAATCTTTAGCACCCAAGTGTTTTTTTGTTAGCATGGTCCAGGTGTCTGGGTGCAGGGGAAAAATGACCCCCAACTGCCTTCAGAGGTGAGCAGATGGGCAGTGCTTCAGGAGCACTGATAGGACTTACAGAGAAAGGCTCTCCGATTTTGCAGTCCCCCTCTGCCCCTGGGATGGTGACTTCCACTGAAACTTTCTCCTCGCCCCCTGAAGGAAGAATCTCCGCACTGATTCTGTAAAGACCCTTGGGAATTCCAGAACCAGGTTCTTTTTACCACTTCACTGATTTCTGGAAAAAGGTACGCTGACTGAGAGGTAGAAAACCTGACCCCGATGGCAGACAATGTCCTCCCTTTCTGTTCACTGTGGGTTAGGATACCTTTGATGGATGGCCCAAACAAAGAAGAGCCATCAAAAGGAGTGTTAACAAAGGATGCCTTGAAGGGTTCCATAAAGTCACAAAGCCTCATCCGGGCATGCCTCCTAATAGAAATACCAGAGCCGGCTGTCTGTGAGGTGCTCTCTGTGGAATGGGAGATGAGCCTCATGGAGGAATTAGACATAGAAGAAAGAGCAGCCACTTAGAGAGCTACTTTCTTGAAGTCCTCCATTGACATGGTCTCTGCTAGGGAGTCAGAAAGTTCTTTGACCAGTTCTCTCTGCAACCGAGTAAAGAGTGCCAGGTAGTTTAACTCCCCCAGCAAGAAGGTGGCTGAGGTGTAAATGTGCTTACCAAACCTGTCCATCGCTCTGGACTCCCTGTTCAGTGGATGGACATTGGAGCTCTTCTTGGTAGCTGCTGCCACAAGAATGGCATCTAATAGTATACCCTTAGTCCAGTGTGGTCAGTCTTTGGGGAGGGCAAGAACTTATCTGGTCATTTAGGAATCGGTTTGATAGTGTCCAGCTCCTTCCAGGCCTGGCAGGACACTAAATCCATGAGTTTGTCTGCCAGGGGGATCACCCAGGATAGAGATGGGCCCATCCAGAAAGCCTCCAAAAAAACACAGACTCTTCAGAAAAAGGAGTTTGGGCCGACCAAGACCAATCACCTCTCTGTCTGACCAACCACCTCTCTGTCTCAAGATCTTTAAAATATCACCAAAGGAGATATCCTTCGGTGGTGATTTTGGGGATCCTTACCCCTCATCAAAGTCCATGTCCTTCATGAGGGACTCCAAAGGGGGAGTCAATGTTCCTCCTTTTGCATGTGTTCTTACAGAGAATCTCCTCTGTGGGAAGCTCAGGGGAGGTCTCGAAAGAAGGGGCTTCCTACAGGGGAAGAGTTTGGAGGCTGCTCGGGGTGAGCTGACCCTGGACAGGTATAATAGGTTCAATTCTCCTTTGCAATGAGGGGTCACAAGGAGGATTATAGCTCAGACACGTCGGATCTCTATGAGTTGAGAGGGCCCTTTCTATGACCTGGAAAGTCAATGGACCCAGAGAATCCCTCCTTAGCTCCCCCAGAGCCGAAGCAATTGAGGAAGAGAGGGTAGGGACCCCTGATCCATGGTCTCCAGGTAGAATTGGACTTCAGCTGTCCAGTACCAAAGTGCCAAGGGGAGGAGATGGCTCTGATAAAGTCAGAGCTGAACCCCTCCCCCCAGATCCAACAGGGACATCCCTGATCCAAGACCCATTGTGATTCAACAACATCGAAGAAGAGGCAGTCAGGGTAACTGTCAGAATCAAGGAAGGAAGGCTCCTGGGATATAACACTGACTCTCCCGGGTGGCTGTGATCCTGGGGCTCTGATACAGAAGGTCAGATTACAGGACACTGCATTGCAATGGGAACAGTCGCAGATCTCTGAGGGGATGGAGTAGACAAAACCCCCATCCAAATCTGAGTCTTGAGGATCTTATGTATCATCCTGTCCACATCAATTTCCAAAAGGCTCCTAGAAGACCTCAAGGAAGCCAATGACACTGGCCTAGAATGCCTGGTCAGGGTCTGCAGAATTTCCGAAGGTACACTTGGGGACACTGATCTGACAGAAGAATCCAGGGTTCAACTTCTAGCTCTCGGATCCAAAGTCTTATGATCCAAGGCAGAAGTGGAAGGTCTCGGAGAACTGGATGACAAAGTGGTGCCAGTCAGAGCAAGGAATGCTTTGGATCCACCAGATCTGAAGTAGGTCTAGGGTCTGACCCAGTTGAATCCAAAGGTTTCGCTAATTTGGAGTGTGGCTCAGAAGAAGTCCTTGAGGACTTGTGAGGGTGTTTCTTGGAGTCCAAAGACCCAATCATACTCTTTAAGGGGGTTGAGACCCTGGAGAAACAGAAGCAGAGGCAGGTAAAACCCCCTTAGGAATCAACTTGTTCTTGCGGTCAACAATGGCTCTGGGATTAAATTCCTCACAGAATGAACAAGCCAACCACAGATGTTCTGGCCCCATACAATATACACACCTATTGTGCATATCAGAATGGGGGATTTTGTGCCCGCATTCTGAGCAGTGCTTAAATCCTATCGGTCTGTCAGACATTATGTCTAAACTAACAAAATGCATGCACACAGGGAAAATACTATAAGGAGAGAAAACTAGCTATACCAATGTAGAACGCGCACACACACACACACACACACACACACACACACACACACACACACACACACAAAGAAAACCACTACAATTATAAATATAGAGGAACTCTAACTACTCTACTTTTTGTTTAAGTTTCACCAATATAAAGGAAAGGATTAGTGAGGGCCAATGCCAGAAGAAAGCAGAGGGAGGGGAAAAAAGAAAATATCGTTCACAACACCTGTGAAAACTAATGGGAAGGGAGGATAATGAGAAAGGATAAGCAGAAATAAAGAATTGTAACTCATCTGATAAAGAATTCAAAGGACTCCCACACTAACTATCTTGCACTTGAGATTAAGGAAAAACATATCTCATTGCTGGTGGCAAATGAGATCTGAGGAGGCTGGACAGAAGGTACAGCATTATGGGTAGACAGAGGAGCTTGAAACTTGGATACTAGTCTGTATAAATGTGCCCAAGTCAGATCCAAGGACTGGATCCATAACTCAACAGTAAGGAAGAATGAAAAGGACATCAGATCTTCCTAGTTTTTCTGGAGTCAAACTACTGTCTGTCAGATCCAAAAGCTTAGGATTTGAAGGAAGCTGAAAATGCTTTGTATCTGGACAGCTGGATCCAAAATCATTCCATGTCTCCGTAATAAGACATGTCTATCAAATTGGAAGGCTTAAGATCTAATGCAGAAGTAACAGCAGACTTGTTGGATCTGAGGAGAACTAAGAATCAGAAAAGAGCCCTAGGGGACTTTGGATTCATAACTATTATCTGAAGATAAAAATTATGGCTGCTATTGTTGTGTCTTTCAGCTTTTCCCAGTTAGGGGTTGTCACAGTGGAACTCCGGTCCGCTAATGATTGCCAGTAGATTTTTAAGTGCCGAGTTGCCAGTTCTGACGCACAACCTTCAACAAAGGTATGCCCATTCACGCATGTCTCCACACAGAAGACGCTCTAGCTGAGAATCGAACAGGACAACGTCATACTGTGAGGCGACAACGCTACCGCAGCACCACCACAGCGGTGTTACTATAAAAATTATGTCTGTCAGAACCAAAAAAACTTAGGCTCCAGTGACCGGAGTCAAACCTGTCAGATCCAAGGAGGATTAAAGATCCAGAAGAGATCTTAGAGATGCCAGATCCAAGGTGGCTGGATCTGAACTATTTCAGACTTTCTGTTTCTCTCTCTCTCTCTCTCTTTTTGGGGGTTATAATGAAGATGAAGTCAATATCGAACTCCAGTGATGTTCCGAGAAAAAGGTAGTTAGCAGCAAACCTTTTAATATTAATTTATGTCTTCTTTTGTTCAAGTTCTGAAGAACTGTGTGTTCAGATCTGATGAAGGTTGGATTGGACATAGCTTCAGATGCAGATTTTGTTCTTTTTTTGGTTCTGAAGAAGCAGGGAATACAGAATCCAAGAAAACAGACCTTTTGACAGGTCTTTACATTTTATATGGGGGGGGGGGGTTTGAGTCCCAGCAATGGCTTTGGAAAAATGAAGTTGTCAGTAAAGCCTTTAACATCAGCTTATCTTTCCTGTCCACAGAAACTCATGATAAAAACTGCAGTCCTAAACAATGTAAACCAAGGTTGCAGCAATGGAATTTAAAGAACTACAATAAATCTTGTATATAAAAGAAATATCAACAGTAATAAAATACTGACATCAAAATGAAAAAATAAAGCTGTAAAATAAACTGTCACAGTAATGGAGAAAGAGTGCTGGCAAAAGACAAAAAAGGTAAAGGGAAGGAGATTTTTTTCTAAAAGTAAAGGCGAAAAGTCGATAAACTCAACTTCTGATTAAAATTGAAGAAATAACAATTCGTTAAAGTGAAAAAGAAAAAAATAAGAAGAAATAAACAGAAGTTATGTTCTTACAATAATGCTCCATCTATGTTATCGATCTTCATTCATTCTTGACTGATGGGTTTGGTTCTGATCTCTCGGAACCGACTCAGCCATTATACAAAGCTTGCACCAGCCAAAAATTCTTGAGCTAAGGCTCTACCCATACTGCCTCTCTCTTCCATCACCTCAGATCGAGTTTGCCATCAGCCCTGTCTGAGAGTCAACCCTATAAAACCCCAGGACTAGTTCTGAACCTCCAGGAGTCTGTAGTAGGGGGAAGGAGGGTGGGATGTCAAGAATAAATGAAGCGTGAAAACACAGATGGAGCATTATGGAAAGAACATAACTTCTTTATCTGATATTGTCAATCTTCATTCATTCAGAGTCCCCAGCTACTTGAGATCCTGGGCGGCCTTAAGGAAGAAAATTCCTGAGCACCACAGAGCCAAAGAATGCTCTTGCCCTGGAGACCATATGTAATTTGTAATACGTGCTAAAGGTATGAGAGGTAGCCCAAGTTGCAGCTGTGCACATATCTTCCATACAAGCTCTAGAATGGAAGACCACTGAAGGGGAAACAGATTTTGTAGAATAAGCTCTAACATTTGTTGGTAATTTGAGTTTATTCTGGTTGTATATAAAGGTAATGCAGTCTCTTAACCATTTTGACAAGATGACCTTTGATACCGGTTTGCCCAATCTGGTACCTGAAAAGGACAGAAATAGTTGGTCTGATTTTCTAGAGGATTTTGTTCTGTCCAGGTAAAAATGTAATTGTCTGTGGGCATCCAACATATGCAAGCAGTACTTTCCTTTGTATGAAAAATTTGGAAAGAAGACTGGTAAGTCTATGGTCTGGTTGATATTGGACTCTGATACCACTTTAGGAAGGAAGGAGGGAGTGGTTCTAAGTGATACTCTTTATTTGAGGAAGATGACATATAGATGATTTACACACAAAGCCTGTAACTCTGAAATTCTCCTAGCAGACATGATAGCTGCTAAGAAGAGGGTCTTCCAAGATAAAAACTTGAGGTTACAAGTGGCTGCTGGCTCGAAGGGCTGATGAACTAGGCATTGTATGACTAAAGTCAAATTCCAAGGCACTATCGAATCTTTGAAAGTGGGTTTTAAATACTGAGCGCCTTTAAGAAAAATGTTGCATAGACGATAAGACATCAATGAATGATCATCAAAACCATTATGAAAATTTGAAATGGCAGCTAGATGAATGTTAATTGTAGATGTTGAGGCTCCCAGTTGAAATAAGGTGGCTAAGTATTCCAGGAGCTTATCATGTGGTGCTGAGAAAGGATCAATGCCATTTGTAGATGTCTAAATTGAGAATCTTTTCCATTTGTTTAGGTAAATGTTTCTGGTGGACAGTTTATGAGAAGCCAGAAGTATCTTTTGCACTGGGGAGGACAAATTGTTCTGCCTGGCAATGACTGGAAATGGAGAAACCAAGCTGTCAGCTGGAGATGTTGAAGGTTGGGATGCACCAAGCTCTAAGGGTGAGACAGCAGGTCCAGAGTTGGATCCACAGTCCACGGGCAGTAAACCAGTTGAGGCCAAAGAAAGGGAAACCAGACATGATGGGACCAGTAAGGTGCAATGAGAATCATTTTGCTTCTCAACCATTGGGCTTTCCTCAGAAACTGGGGAATTAGTGGAATTGGGGGAAAGGCATACAGAAGTCCCAAGGGCCTATCATGAAGAAGTGCATCTCTTGGGGACTTCCCGCAAGGGGGAATTCGGGCAAAGTAGCTGCTGCATTTGTGGTTTATGGAAGAGGCGAATAAGTCGCAGCAAGGCTGACCCCATCGATGAAAGATCTTCGTCGCTACATTGGGAATGAGAGACCACTTGCGAGGCAGAAGGATACAACACCTTAGTTTGTCTGCAATCACACTGGAGTTCCCCAGGATATGCGTGGCTATCAGAAAGCAATTGGAGGCAATTGCCCATTGCCAAATTCTTAGGACTTTCCGACATAGAGGATAGGATCTGGTTCCCCCCTGTTTGTTGATATATCAGACTACAGACATGTTGTCTGATTGGATAGCAATTGTCCCTGAAAGAAAGGCAAACTGAAATGCTTGCAACCCTAAAAGCACTGCCCTCAGTTCGAGGACACTGATGTGCAAATTGGCCTCTTGTGGGCACCAAGTGCTTTGGACAGTCTTCCCCAGAAAATGCCCCCCCCCCCAATCTGGGAAGTGTCCATGGTCACTATGGCCTTGGGCTGAGAGAAGGAAAAGGGACGACTCCATAAATTTTCTTCTGGCTTCATCCACCAAGATAAATACTTTTTGCAGTGATTTGTTATTAAGACTGGATGAGACATGATGTGTGTTAGAAGTGACCAATGCAATGCCAAGAGCCATTCAAGCAGTCCCCATTTGATACCTCGCTAGGGGAAAAAGAAGTTATGTACTCACCATAACGTTCCATGTTTGTAGTCCATCTCACCCTTCATTCTTACATATGGGTTCGGAGCCGATCCTCGGCTCCAACTCGGCCTATTACAAAGATCAAAGTCTCTTAGTTGGCTCGTGGCTAGGTAGGTATCCCATAGTGCACTAGTACAATCCCCAGATCTTGTTTGCTGCTAAACTATAGAAAGATAGAAAAGGTTATCCAGAAAGAACAACAAAATGAAAGGTCTCCACCCTACCAAAGGTAATGCTATCCTGTCTCCAGATCCTTCCAGGATGGGGGTAGGTGGGTGGGTTCATAAGAATGAAGGGTGAGATGGACTACAAACATGGAACGTTATGGTGAGTACATAACTTCCTTATGTTCTGTTGTCCTATCTCACCTTCATTCTTACATATGGGACAACGTCCCTAGCACCTCTTTCTTGGGTGGCTCACGGGAATATACTCCTGAGTACTGTGGAACAAAAGGAGGCTCTACCCCTGGAGACCAAATCCAGTTTGTAATGAGCAACAAAAGTATGAGGGGTAGCCCAGGTTGCTGCTGCACAAATACTGTCAAATGGAACCCTGGCTTGAAAAGCAGCAGATGTGGACAGGGATCTTGTGGAATGAGCCTTAATCTTGAACAGCAGAATCTTTCTATTGGAGGAGTACATGAAGGAAATACAGTTCGAAATCCAATTAGTCAGGGTCACTTTAGAGACTGGCAGACTATTCTAGACTCAGAAAAGGACACAAACAATTGATCTGACTTTCTAGGTTCCTTAGCCCTGTGAAGGTAGAACTGTAACTGCCTGTGAACATCATGTTGATGAAATTTGTATTCTGCAGAGTTGGAATGATTAGGGAAAAATACAGGCAGTTCGATCGTTTGTTCAAATTAGTCTGAGAGCAAAATTTAGGAATAAAGGAAGGATTTGTACGAAGGGAAACTCTGTGGAAAATCAAATAAGGAGGCTTGATTGACAGTGCTTGTAACTCTGATACCTGTCTAGCTGATGTGCTAGCTACTAGAAACAAAGTCTTCCAAGACAGAAGCTTCAATTGACACGAAAGTGCAGGCTCAAAAGGCGGGGAAGTTAGTTTGGACAGAACAAAATTTAGATCCCAAGGAGGTAAAGGTTCCTGAAAGGGAGGTCTCAGCAAATTAGTGCCTTTAAGGATGGTTTTACATAATCTGTGGGACATCAGGTTAGGTTCATGTTGTCCCTAATGAAAGTTAGATATCCCTGCCAGTTGGACCCTAATTGTGGCAGCAGCTGATCCCTGATGGAAAAGTTCAGACAAAAATTCTAAGACCACAGGGATGGATACTGTGTAAGGATCTACATTTTTTCTTTTGCCCAGAAAGAAAACCTTCTCCATTTGTTAGTGTATAACTTCCTAGTGGAAGGTTTATGCAACGACATAAGGATGTGGGTCACAGCAGGTGAAAAATCATGAAGCCTGACTAGGGATGGAAGTGGAGCAGCCACGCTGTCAAGTTGAGGGTGTGGAGGTAGGGGTGAAGGGAGCCTGATGTGTGTCAAGAGGTCTGGAACTGGGTCCAGAGTCCATGGATCATCTAGAAGATGAGGCCCGAGAAAGGGGAACCAAATCTGGCAAGGCCAGTAAGGGGTGATGAGAATCATTTTGCTTCCCAATAACTTTGCTTTCTGGATCACTTTGGATATGAACGGAAAGGGAGGCAATGCATAGAGGAGTCCCAGGGGCTAATATTGAACGTGTGCCTCTCGGTGACTCCCCCAGAGGGGAGATAAGGGAGAAATAGATGCTACATTTGGCGTTGATCGGGCTGGCAAAGAGATTGCAGCAAGGCTGTCCCCATTTGTGGAAGATCTGTTCCGCTACTTTCTGATTCAGAGACCACTCCAGAGGCATCAAGATTGCCCTGCTGAGCTTGTCGGCTATCACACTGGTTGTCCCCGGGATATGCATTGCTACTAGAAAGTGTTAGGAAGACATCACCCACTTTCAAACATGAAGAGCCTCTCGACAAAGGGGGTAAGATCTAATTCCTCCTTGCTTGTTTAGATACCATACCACTGACATATTGTCCGATTGGATTGCTATCATCCCTAGAGGAAGAAAGTTGTGAACTGCTTGCAACGCTAGAAGCACTGCTCTCGTCTCTAAGACATTGATATGCAGGTGAGCCTTGTGATCTTGCCATGTGCCTTGGAAAGTCCTGCCTAGATAATGCCCCCCCACCCTATCTGTGAGGCATCCGTGGTCACAGTAGCAATGGTATAAAAAAAAAAAAAAAAAACACACACACAAAAAGAAGCCACGGTGCCCACACAGGAAAAAAGTTCATAAACCAAAACAGTCATAGTCACAGTAGCAATGGGTTGGCGAGGGAGAAATGGAGTGCCTGTTGTCAGCTGATCGGGCTGAATCCACCAATGAAGATCCTTTTAGCACGACTCTGTTATGAGGATATAGTGAGATGGAGGCAGTTGGTGAAGAGACCACTGGGAAAATAGAAGCCATTTAAGAATTTGCATATGCAATCTGGCCAGTGAGACTACATTTATGGTAGAGGCCATGGTCCCTAAGAGTTTCAGCACTGTCTTTGCTTTGACTTTCTGTAGAGAAGCAAACTCTGAATTTGTTGTCTGAGGTTTTGAATTCTGTCTGCAGGTAGACGAGCTAGCATGGTGACTGTGTCTATTTCTGCACCTATAAAAGTCACAAATTTAGAGGGCGATAAGGCAGACTTTTCCCAGTTTATTGTAATCCCCAGCTGGGAACAGAGCTGGATGGTCACATCTCTGGCTTGTATAAGTAGGTGCCTGGTGGTGGCGGTCAGGAGCCATTCCTTCAGGTACGGAAACACTTGGAATCCACAACGTCTCAGCTGAGCTGTCACTACCGCCATACATTTGGTGAACACCCTGGGGGCTGTGGTGAGACCAGAAAGCAGAGCACGAAACTGGTAATGACTGGCTCCCAGCCGGAATCGTAAATGACTCCTCGATGCCCTGTCCATTTTTATAGTACGCATCTTGGAGGTCTATGGGGCACATCCAATTGTTTTTCCCTAATAGAGGGAGTATAGACTGCAGTGTCACCATCTGGAACTTGCCCTTCTTTACGGATTCGTTAAGTTTGAGGTCCAAGATGGGCCTCCAGTCCCCTGTTCGTTTTGGCACTAAAAAGAATCTGGAGTAAGTTCCGAATCCTATCTGGTCTGCGGGGACGGTTTGGGTGACTCTTTGAAAGCAACTTTTGCACTTCGACAGTTGCTTGATCCCTGTGATTGGGTGGAACATCTGGGATCTTCTTGGGAGTGTGGAGTGGAAGAGAAAAGGTTATGGAGTATCCTCTGGTGATTATTCTTTGTACCCATTTGTCTTGGGTGATGTTTAGCCAGGCTTCTGCATACAAAGATAAGTGACACCCGACTAGCTCCAGAGAAGCACAGCTGGGCCCCACATCAGGAGCGCTGATAGGGATGGCCTTGAAAGGAATTGCTGCCACCCTGGTTTTCTGGACCCCCCTGCCTCTAGGGTGATGACTACCATTAGCTCCTCCTCATCTGCCTCTGAAGGAGGAATCACCATGTGCATCGGGGAAAAATCTCTGGGACTTCTTGAACCACATTTTACTACCTCTTTGACCCTTGGGATATGGTCTAGAAGGGACAGTAAAACGAACTCCCATGGCAGAGAGAGTTTTCCCTTCTTGTTCGCACCTGGTGAGTGTATCTTTTACCTTAAGTCCAAACAGAGAAGAACTGTCAAAGGGGGCGCTGATAAAGGTATACTTGAAATGCTCTGCAAAATTACATAAGCGCATCTAGGAGTGTCTCCTAAGGGAAGCTCCCAAACCCGCTGCCCTGTTCGCTCCATTGGCTGCATAGGAGATCAGCTTCATGGAGTGACGATGGAATTTAAGGCGGACAACTGAGGAGTCACCTTCTCAGGGACCCATTCAGTAGATGTACCTTGAAGAGTATCTCCTAACTCCTTGTGAAGATCTCTGAAGCCTAGTAAAATGTGTAAGATAGTTCAGCGATCTGAGAGTAAAAGCCACTTAAGAGAAGATACGCTTCCTGTATCTATCCGTCGTTCAAGACTCCTTGTTCGGCGGATGGAAAGATGAAGTCTCCGCTAGCTACTTCTTAGTGGCCGCTGCCACCACCATGGCATCTACATTCATTCCCTTGAACAAAACTCTTTCTCTTTTGGGGCCGAGAGAAATTTTTGGGACTTCTAGAGATCGCTCCACAGCATCAGGAGTTTCCCACACCTTTCGACTAACCACGTCTAAGAGTTTGTGAAAAGGTGGAGACACCCAAGAGGCTGAAGTTTGAGACCCGAAAGCCTTCAGGTACACTGACTCCTCATCAGAAGGGGTGACAGTGGGCCAGCCGCCTCTCTGCTTTAGGATCTCTAGAATGTCTACAAAGGAGACATCATCAGAGGATGACTTGGGGGACCATTCTGACTCCTCGAGGTCAGTGTTTAAGGTGATAAACTCATCCGGGGAGTGTACATGATTCCCCTTGCATGTCGTCTTCTGAGGGGGCTCCTCAGAAGGGTATTCCAGGGAGATCTCAGAAGACTGGGGACCACCCAACGGAGCTCCTGAGGCTACAGGTCTCTGCTGCCAAGGGAGAGAGAAGGTGCTGAGACAGAGATGAGTGCTTGAGGGGGAAGAGAATCGGTACCCTTGCGCAAAGGTGATGACCGAGACAGCACGCTCCTCATCATCTCAAAGGCAGATCTCTCTGGCTCCGAAGACAGCCCCGGTTCAGAGGAAACAGAGTCAGCCCTCGGCTCCAGAGCAACCGGATCCAAGATGGATGTAGGGTCCGCGCTCACCCTAGCCGATGCACCGAGAGGGAGACTCAACACTGAAGAGGTTCGGGTCCAAGTGTCGCTGTTGGGGCCGACTGGTGAGCTTTGGCTCCTAGACACCAAGGATGGCGCCAAAGGTGTCAGAGCGGAACTTGGCTCTGAGAAAGCCACAAAGAGAGCTGGAACTGAGGGTTCCACAACAAGTAGCATCGAAATCTACGGCTCTGAAGGCCCGAATCAGCTCGGAGGAGGAACCACAACAGGGAGAAAGCTTTGGCTCCTAGACACCAAGGATGGTGCCAAAGGTGTCAGAGCGGAACTTGGCTCTGAGAAAGCCACAAAGAGAGCTGGAACTGAGGGTTCCACAACAAGTAGCATCGAAATCTACGGCTCTGAAGGCCCGAATCAGCTCGGAGGAGGAACCACAACAGGGAGAATGGACTCAGATGGCTCTGGAACTGACTGGGTCGGAGGTAACAACAATTTGGGCAAAGCAGATGACTTCAAAAGTCTAAGCACTACTCTCTCCACATCTTCTTCTGATAGGTTCCTGGAGGATCTGGATGACAGGGTAGGAGACCTGGATCTCTTTGAAATGGGAGATCGGTTGGGGAGACCAGCAAAAGATCTCTGGACCGGATCCGATGCAATTTTTCAGTAGTCGGCTCCGAAACACTTGGGGTCGACACTGCAGTGTCAACATCGACAACGTCCACCAGCTCCAAGGACAGTGGAGCCGATGAGGTAGAAGCTTTATCTAGGTTTCAATGTCTTCTGAGGAGGTTCCGACAAACTAGTCGACGCCGGAGAATGTCTCTTGGCCGACTTGACCTTCTATTTTCTAGACGAATGGGACTTTGAAGATGATGAAGAGCTTGCTAAGTCTTCCTCGAAGGAAGGCTTGAGGAGACCTTTCAGAATTAACTTGTTCTCTCACTCCTGGAGAGCTTTAGAGCTGAACGAGTGACAGAAGGAACAAGCTTCATGCAGGTGAATGGCTCCGCGGCAATAAATGCATTTACTATGACCATCTGTAATCGACATCTTCTGGGAGCACTTTAGGCATTTTTTGAAACCCGAAGGTTTATGGTCTTTGGACTCTTTAGACATGGCTATAAGAGCTCTAAGCAAACAGTAAGAAGGAGGACAAGGTCCTCTAATTTAAACGGGTCTCGCCCTAAGACAGATACAAATCAACACAACGAGGACTAGGTTCTTTAACTTAAACGGACCTAGCCCTAAAAAACCACACACAAAGAGAAGAGAAAACAACAGAGGACTAGGTCCTCTAATGTAAATGGGCCTAGCCCTGTTATAAAGATTCAAAGTTAAAGCAGAATACTAGATCCTCTAACTTAAACAGACCTAGCTGGAAAGGCAGAAGCTAAGCTGGAAAAACCAGAATCTTAAGCATCAGGCAAAGAATGAAAGGCAACAACAATGCACACAATTACTAATCTATAAAAAAAGAGAGAAAAACAAGGTCCTAATACAAACGCGGACCTACGGAAATATAAACTGTATCAGAAAATGGCACACAACACTGCACACAATGTTAATGTATGAAAAGTGAAAATAAGGTCCTAACACAAACGCGGACCTACAGAATATTAACTTTATCAGAAAACTAGCACACAGGATGCCACACAGAGAACAATCAGGGCCCAACAGCCAACAAGTTCTTAAAACTAAGTAAATAGCTAAAACACTTCTATACACTACCTATAAAATAACTATCACTAATATCAAATATAAGTAGCCAAGTATAACAAGAAATATTAATAAAATACGAATAATAATTAAAAAGTTTTGAACTCAGCCACGGCCAAGCAAGAAGCACTTCTGAACATGTAGATGTGGCAAATGAGATCTGGGGATTGTACTAGTGCACTATGGGATACCTACCTAGCCACGAGCCAACTAAGAGACTTTGAGCTTTGTAATAGGCCGAATCGGAGCCCAGGATAGGCTCTGAACCCATATGTAAGAATGAAGGCGAGATAGTACTACAGAACATCTAATGTTACTGCTGCTGCTATGGATCCAAGAAGTTGTAGTACCAGATGAGCCGGAACTTTGTCTTGGGAGAGGATCATTTGTAATTGCGATCTTAGCTTTAACAACCTGTGATGAGGAAGGGAGGCCACACAGGATATTGTATTTAGTCTTGCTCCAATGAACTCCAGGTCCTGTGTGGGAGACAGTTGTGATTTTTCTTTGTTGACTGAATGACTAAAGGTTCGGCAAGATGAAGAACAAAGTCTATGGTGCAAAGAAGTAAAAGCTTGGATGGGGGGGGGGGGTTACGAGCCACTCATCTAGATATGGAAACACATGGAATCTCTGTAATCTCAAATGAGCTGCTATGACTACCATGCATTTGGTGAACACCCTGGGGCCTGTGGTGAGGGCGAAGGGCAGCACATGAAAGTGGTAATGTCTGGCTCCTGGCCTGAAGCAGAGATATCTTCTGGAGTGCTTGTCCATCTTTATGTGGTAATACGTATCCTAAAAATCTATAGAGCACATCCAATCATCCTTCTCTAGAAAGGGAAGGATAGACTGAACTGTGACAAACCAGAATTTTGTGTGTTGCACAAATTTATTCAATAGGCTGAGATCCAAGACTGGCCTCCAGTCGCCTGTCTTTTTTGACACTAAAAAGAATCTTGAGCAGAATCTAGATCCTATTTGGCCTGGTGGCACTGCTTGGATGACTATTTTTTGAAGCAGCTTCTGAACTTCTAGTCTGGCTAGATCCCTCAGACTGGGTGGAACACTGGGGATTCGCCTTTGGGGTTTGGGGAAAAGGCTGAAGAGAATGTGGTAACCTCTGGTGATTATTGTCTGCACCCAGGAATCCAGTGTTACTGTGAGCCAGGCAGAATGGTGCAGAGAAAATCTTCACCCGGCTGCATCCAGAGGTAAGCAATAGGGCCTCCACTCAGAAACACTGGTAGGGTTGTACAGAAAAAGAATCTCTGGAGCCATGGTTACATGGACCCCCTCAGTCACAGGAGGGACATCTTCCAGAAGAGTTCCCACCCTCTGCCTCAGGGGGAATATTCGACACATGTGTCCTGAAAAGGCCCTTGGGTCTTCTTGAACCACATTTTTCCACTCCTCTGATTCCTGGAGTAAAGTCATTGTGGAGTGGAAAAACGCACGCCCACAGCAGACAGGGTCTTTCCATCCTTTCCACATCGGGCTAATGTGTCTCTAACTTTTGGGCCAAACAATGAAGTAGCATCAACAGGAGCATTGACAAAAGAAGACTCGAAGGGGTCCAGAAAATCACACAAGTGCATCCACGCATGGTGCCTAACGGTAATACCTGTACTCGCTGCTCTAGACGTCCCTTCGGCTGCATGTGCAATAAACCACACAGATGAATTTGAGATCGACTCCAGGGTGGCAAGCTGAAAGGCAACCTTATCTCAAACCTTGTCAGACACTGCTCCTGCTAGGGTGCCTGAAAGCTCAGTTATCAGATCCCTTTGGAGTCTAGTGAAGTGTGCCAAAATGTTCAATGACAAAATAGCGAAGGTTATTGAAGCAAAGACCCGCTTCCCAAATCTGTCCATCATCTGCGATTCTTGGTTAGGAAGATGGACAGTTGAACTCTCTGCGTCAAGTTCCTTTTTGGTAGCTGCCACCACCAATGTGTCATCCACTGCTAGACCCTTAGACCTATGGGGCTGATCCTCTGAGGCTGAAAGAATCTTATCCAGTCTCTGGGGAATAGGTTCTATGGAATCAGGAGCTTTCCACGCTCGCTGAATGATCAATTTGATTATTTCGTCAGCAGGCAGGGTCACCCAAGTAGATGGATGGGCACAAAAAGCTTGCAAGAAAACAGATTCCTCAGAGGATAGGTTTGAGGGGTTCCAATCACCCCTATGTTTTAATATTTCCAGGCTGTCTCCAAAGGAGACAACTTTAGGGAGTGACCGTGGGGACCCTTCCCCTTCATCTTAATCTGTATCCTCAGTGACTAATTCTTCTGGAGAATCCAAATGCTTTCTCCTGCATGTTCTCTTATGGGGTGGCTCTTCAGGGGGAAGTTCTGAGGAAGACTCTGAAGAGGGGGACCCTGAACAAGGGTATCTTACAGCTAATGTGCCTGCTGTCCAGATGTAGCAGGTTGCAGCAGCTGTGAACCAGAGGGAACAAAAATATGGCATTCCAACAGGGATGGAACCAAGTGGCAGCTTGCTGAGGTTAAAGCCCTCTCCATAATCTGGAAGGTAGGCCTGCTGAAAGATGGATGGGAGCCTCAAACCAAAAAAGACAACCTCGGAACTGGGGCCACACCCCGCTCCCAGAGTAGGAGCCAAGAGAGGACTTGAAACTACCCTGGTCCCGAGAGCCACAGACGGCACCACAGAAACAATTGAAGCCGGTCAAAGGATCTTGGAACTGGCAGCCAAGTCTCAGTCCTGTGGGTGCGATGGTTTCGAAGGACCCAAAGAACACAGAGGAGATTCTGGTGCCGAAGTGAGATACACCGTCAGCATCGAGGCAGTTGGCACACGGAGCATCAAAGCAATGGGCTCCAAGACCTGGGAAGAGGTTGAAGGAGGAATATATGTAGGAGTCCTGGGAGAATCAGCCTCAGCTCTGGGAGGGAGGTCTACGAAAGTAGAGAAACCTAATCTGACTACATCCAAGTCTGAGAGAGTCCTGGAAGAAAAGATTGATATTCCCAAAGGGGACTCTGGTCTGTCCACAAAAGGACTCAGCTGCTGCCCCAAAAAGGGTCTATCGAAGGGAACTATATAATCCGTGGCATATTTAAAACATCGACCTTTGGCACCATGGTCTGCTGTATAGAAGGAGAAGATGGAACCGAATGGGGAGATGTAACTATTGTCGGTGCCAGACAGGTCGTGGTCAGTGCCAAAGTGGTTTGAGTTGGTTCAGTAGTTCACAGCACTGATGTTGATCTTGTTGTCTTTGGTGCGGGAGCAGAAGATAGTGACGTTTTAGGTATTTTTGCCTTTGGTCCCGAAGAAACTGTTGGAACCTGAGATTTCTGAGATTTTGTGTCATGTACCTTTGGGGAAGATGGTACCGAATGTCTCCGTTTTTTTGCCTCAGACTTTGGAGATTTTGAAGTCTCTGCCTCAGATAGAGCTTCACCAAAGGGCTATGTTAACAAGCCTTTTAGAATTAATTTATTTTGTCTCTCTGCAAGAGTTTGGGTGCTAAAACCCTTACAGATACTCTAAGGAATTTCCAAGTGAAGGACACCTAGACAGTAGACATAAGAAAGATGTCCATCAGAATTGGGCATCTTTCTGCCACAGTCCTTACTATGTTTAAACCCGGAGGTCCCTTTTTGTTTCTCTGCCATGTCATCCAGTTAGTGACACACAACATGCACACACACATACACTTGCTCATAGAAAAGGGGGAAAGGAAGATTATTGAAGGGTATACCAACTATGGTTATGAATAATACCCAAATGGGTAAAGGAAAAGAAAGAGAGAAGCACAAAAAAATACCAATGATTTTATTAAGGATTGTGAAGGCCACCAGCCTAGCTAGATATAATTTTGTAGATAATTCTATGTCATTGTAAATATTAGTATAATCCACAGGCATGTTTTTACAAATGTAAGAAAGCTAAATGTAAAAAAACTGTGTTATATGTTCTGAGTTTCAAAAATGCAACCACTGTACACCCTGCTGGAAGAAAACTGATAAGTGAAGCATTTTGTGACTGTTTGATCTCAAGCTCGGAGACAGGATGTATGGACTAAAATTCTTTTTATTGTCTTAGGACAAGAGTTAATTGCTAGGTTTTATATGTAAATTGTCCTTTATTGCTGTGGTGTCCTGGCAGGTGCACAATTACAAGCAAATGTTAAATTTTGAGTTCTGTGAGCCTGGGAAACTTCAGCAGAGGGGTCAAAAATGATGTAATGTGAAATGACTCAGCAGTAATGTGTATAGCAATTTAAGACTATCTCAGAGAGAAAGATTTGAGCATTTAGGATTTTGTCTGAAGCTGACATCAGCTCACCATCACTTGCTTGCTCTGCATGTAAGTAAAGATATTTAGAACTTAGTATTTCTTTTAGAGTTGGATAGGAATTTAGCCAGATTAGTCTAGTTCTTTTTTATATTTATGTCATACTATCCTACAATATTGTTTTAAAAGTTTCCTGTGATCTCTGAACTCTGTAATGGCACTATGCTGAATTGATGAGATTTTGTCTTGTGCTTTTATTTAATATTTTTTAACTTTTCAACTGTGGCTGTTTTGCGTAGAAATAATTTAAGCTCAAGAGTACTTGCATGTATTTGGTGATACTGTCCAAGCCACTCCAATAGTCTTGCTGCTCAATCACACTTACTATTTGGATAACAGTAATATTATACAGTGAAATTGGTCACCCTTTGGGAAGGACCTTACAGTAGCTGATATTAGTGGTTGGTGGCAGTGATTTCTACCTTATAGTCTGGGCAAAAGGGGGGAATAGCTGGCAAACCTGTGCCAGCCTTCCTCAGGAGTGTCTGTTTGTATACAACTCATATCTCAAAGTGTGTGTGTGTGTAAGTGTGTGTGTGTGTGTGTGTGTGTGTGTGTGTGTGTGTGTGTGTGTGTGTGTGTGTGTGTGTGTGTCAGCTACCTGGGCAGGGACATGAAGCACTGATTGGACAGAGCGTGCTGGAGGTTTTAGCTTGACCATTAGGCTGAGATCTGGACCCTATAGCTGTGCCAGTGGGAAGTCTTATTGGGGATCTGGAGAGAAAGGGAGAAACCATCCCCAGACTGACTGTGATCACTGTGTGCTCTTAAGGGAAATTGTACTTTACTGATTGTGTACTTGTTATTCCCCAATGTGCACGCCCCTCATTGGTGCTAGTGGTGAGGATTGAGGTTCCTTGATTACCAGGCCAGTACACGGGCATCATATATTAATTGTTTGGCAGTGGTGGGATATCCACATCAAATATTAATTGTTTGATAGTGGTGAGTTAGCCACATCGCATACTAATTGGCTTGTAGTGGTGTGGATAGTGAATTTCTGTAGCTTGTGTACAGTGATCACTGTAGGTGTTTTTGTACTCTAAATCAGCCATGCAGTGAATATTCAGAGTTCAGATCACAATTGTTTTATTTCTTTTGTTAGCTTAGTCATGGAGAGCAGGCAAGCATGTCAGCAGAGGAGTACGGTAAGGTGACAGAGAGCCAGATGACTGAGATGTGCCAGGCCAAAGGACTGGTGTATGGAAACCTAACTAAAGCAGACATGATAGCAGCTTTAGTCAGAGCTGCATCAGAAAATGGCAACCAGGAGGACAATCAGACTGGCCATGGAGATGTACAACACTCAGAGAATGGTCAGCTCAACCTTTCTGCAGAGGGCTTAAAAATACATCTGGAGCTAAAGAGACACGAGTTGGAGGCCAAGCATTTGGAAACATAAGCAGCAGAGTGACTGAGACATCTACAGACTGTGGAGAATGAGAAACTGCTATACCTAGAAGCTGAGGAGGAGAAGAAGAGTCAGAGGCAGCACGAAAAGGAGATGCTGACTCTTCGCCAGAGTCATGGAGGAAATGGGGGGGGGAGTAACCGGACCCCAGAAACACAAAAGGTCAGTAAATTTCTTTTGCAGTTTACAGAGGGGGTAATTTTGATAGTTTCATTCATATGTTTGAGAGGGTATGTAAACAGTATGATGTTGACCAAAGGCTCTGGGGGTATGGTTGCTGACCCCCTTACTCTATGGTAAAGCTGTAACTGTGCTGTCTAAATTATCTGATCGTGATTTTTTTTGATTATACTACTGTTACAAATTGTTTGCTAGAATTTTTTAAGCTAACACCTGAAGCTTATAGGAAAAAGTTTTGTGAGCATACACACAAGGCAGATGAAAGTGTGTGTGAATATGTTGCTGAACTAAGCACTTATTTTCATAGGCGGGTGAGTGGATGTCAGGTCACCACTTCTGAAGGGCTGGCAGACCTTTTGGTGAGGGAACAAGCCCTTAGCACTTTGCCTGAGGACATGAGGATCTGGCTAGCTGATAGGCAATGTGCTAATTCAGACGAGTTGGGGAAGAAGGGAGACCTGTACCTAGCAAGCAGGGCATCACTGCACAAGAAAGGGACACCCAGTGCTGCTCATGGGTCCAAAGGAACCCATGGTGGGCAGCTAACAGAATCTGTCAGTAGCAGGGGACACCACTAGTCCAGAAACACATCCAGGACTTAGGGTTAAATATTTTGAATGCAAGCAGTGGGGCCATGTGGCATATAGATGTCCACGGAGGCAAGGTGGGGAATAAAAGGTGAGAGAGCCAGTAAGTGGGAAAGTCAAAATGCCAATAGTAGGCTGTCTTGAGACAACAGGGGTATCAAACTACCATCCAGCAGATGTCCTGATAGGGAAGGATTTTGATGAGGCAGTACCATGTGTTAATGCAGTTACACACAGTCAGACTTGGAGACAAGCACGTGGGTCTGGTAGTCTGGGGGAGACACAGACAGACCCCAGACAGACCGCACACTTGCAGTCAGGACGGGTTCATAGGTTGGTACTAGGCTATCGGCCCTAGGGCCTATACAAGCCTAGCCATAACAATTCCCTGGATATTTCTTCCCACAATATTTACTTCCCTGGACCCCTGTCTAGCAGGGTGACTGATGTGATCACCGGGGTGAATTTCCTATCTCCCATCCAATCGTCAAGGTTCCTTTTGAAGAGGGCCAAGGAGATGCTCTGCTTAACATGTATGAGCAGTCTATTCCAGAGTTTGGGGAGTCTCTGGGTCAGGAACCTACCCCTCCAGCATGTTTTGTTCATTATGATGACAAGGTTTAGATCCCTGTAGCATGTAGAGGTCTCCTACCTGGGACACAGAGTGGGGAGTGGTAAGATCAGGCCACAACCTGCCAAAGTGGAAGCTATTCAGGCAAGGCATGCACCTATTACTGAAAAGCAGGTGAGGGCATTCATAGGTACAGCAGGGTACTACAGAAAGTTTGTCCCCAGTTACAGTACCATAGCTGCTCCCCTCACAGACCTGACAAAGAAAAACAGGCCAGATAAGATAGTGTGGACCACAGCATGTGAGCAGGCATTCCAGAAGCTTAAAGAAGCTTTGAAAGGACCCCCCTTTGTTAGCCAGTCCAGAGCACAGCAAATAATTTGCTTCGAACCATGGGGTGGGAACTGTACTTAGCCAGATTTCTTCAGAGGGAGAACACCACCCAGTGATTTATCTCAGTCGTAGGCTTCAACCTAAGGAGGAATGCTATGCAGCTGTACAAAAGGAATGTCTAGCCATAGGGTGGGCAATGCAGGAACTTCAGCCTTATCTGTATAGAAGAAATTTCACTGTAGTTACAGATCACAATCCCCTAACATGATTACACCGAGCCAGCCAGCAAAATGCCAAGTTGCTAAGATAAAGCCTAGGGTTGCAAGCTTATAATATGTCAGCGCAGCACCGCAGTGGGGTTAACACTGCCAACGCAGACGGGCTCTCAAGACAGGGAATGGGGTAAGGTATACTCAGATAGACCTAACCCACTCAAGCAACGTTTCTCAAGGGTCACTTGATAAACTAGCTTGAGTTCTCTAGGGGGGGGGTATATGTGAAGGCTGCCAGCCTAGCTAGATAAAATTTTGTAGATAATTCTATGTCATTGTAAATATTAATATAATCCACAGGCGTGTTTTTACAAATGTAAGAAAACTAAATGTAAGAAAACTGTGTTATATGTTCTGAGCTTCAAAAATTTAACTACAGTGCACCCTGCTGGAAGAAAACTGATAAGTGAAGCATTTCGTGACTGATCTCAAGCTCATACTGTTACTATGTTTTATATGTAAAGTGTCCTTTATTGTGTGGTTTCCTGGCATGTGCAAGATTACAAACAAATGTTACATTTTGAGCTCTGTGAGCTTGGGAAACTTCAGCAGAGGTGTCAAAAATGATGTAATGTGAAATGATTCAGCAGTAATGTGTATCTCAATATAAGACTATCTGAGAGAGAAAGATTTGAACATTTTGGATTTTGTCTGAAGCTGACATCAGCTCACCAGCACTTGCTTGCTCTGTATGTAAGTAAAGATATTTAGAACTTAGTTTTTCTCAGAGTTAGATGGGAATTTAGCCAGATTAGTCTAGCTGTTTTCTATATTTATGACAGACTGTCCTACAATATTGTGAACTCTGAACTCTGTAATGGGACTGTGTTGAATTGATGAGCTTTAGCTTGTGTTTTTATTATTAATAATTAAATATTTTAAACCTTGCAACTGTGGCTGTTTTGTGTACAAATCATTTAAGCTCTAGAGTACATGCATGTATTTGGTGATACTGTCCAAGCCACTCCAATAGTCTTGCTGCTCAGTCACACTTACTATTTGGATAACAGTAATATTACACAGTGAAATTGGTCACCCTTTGTGAATGATCTTACAGTAGCTGATATTAGTGGTTGGTGGCACTGATTTCTACCTTATAGTCTGAGCAGAAAGGGGGCATAGCTGGAGTGTGTGTGTGTTTGTATATAACTCATATCTCAAGTGTGTGTGTGTGTGTGTGTGTGTGTGTGTGTGTGTGTGTGTGTGTGTGTGTGTGTGTTTGTGTGTGTGTGTCAGCTACCTGAGCAGGGACACGAAGCACTGGTTGGACATAGAAGGTGCTGAAGGTTTTAGCTTGACCACTAGGCTGAGATCTGGACCCTATAGCTGTGCCAGTGGGGAGTCTTATTGGGGATCTGGAGAGAAAGGGAGAAACCAGCTCCAGGCTGATTATGATCTCTATGTGCTCTTAAAAGAAATTATACTTTACTGTGTGTATACTTGTTATCCACCCAATGTGCACGCCCCTCGCTGGTGCTAGTGGTGAGGACTGAGGCTCCTTGATTACTGGGACAGTGCATGGGCATCACAAAGATTAACGGTAAGAGGGGAAAAGAGGCCTGCTACCAACAATGGTAAAAGAAAACTACTCTAAGGAAAAAAAGGGGGTAGAAAGCTCCAAAAGGGCAACTCACTCAAAAAAGTATCAAACAACACTAACTAGTAAGGAATTAAAAAGAGTCAAACTATTACAATCAGAATAATAAGAAACATTTTTTTGGCACTTAGCTGAGAGCATTGGCTGACGCGTCCAATTTTCGACGTGGCAAACAAGATCTGAGGTAATGGGAAGAGAGGCAGTATGGGTAGAGCCTTAACTCAAGAGGCTTTGGCTGGGGCAAGCTTTATATAATGGCTGAGTCAGTTCTGAGGGATCAGAACCGAACCCATCAGTCAAGACTGAATGAAGATTGACAACATCTTATCTTTCACAGAAAACTCGAGAGCTGAAGGCAACCACATCTGAACTCTAAAGTGGCAAAAGAAATCTGGAGGATGTTAGGGGTTGTGCATTATGGGTAGGGAAGGAGCTCGAGAGTTTGTTGGCGACTACAAGCTAGAATAATGTCCGAGTCAGATTTGAGTATTGGATCCGAACCCATACTTTGAGGAAGAATGAAAATGAACAACATTGGATCTTGTTTTAATTCATTTTGCTACATGCCTTCTTAGATTTCTTAAAAATAAAATAGTAGAAAAAATGTACTAGGAACCATGAACAATTAAAAAGTATGTTTAATTCATTATCCACCAAGTTGGTTAAATAAGTTCAATAGAGGTTCTTTGCAAACATGCATCCAAATGCTAAAGCAGTTCAGTAAAAGTGCATACAGATCCTAAAAGCTGAAAGTCCAGATGCAGTTCAATCAAACATGCATGCAAAGAACAAAATTCAAGGTCCAAATGCAACAGAACTTAAAATCCAAATGCAAGTGTGAAATGCACTGCCTATGTCCATAGAATTATAAAGACAGGACAGAAACAGAAGAATTAGCACTCAGAATTTGAATTTGTGTAACATATATTATCCTTCTAGAAGATAAGGCCATGGGATGGTTGGGAGGGAAGGTGAGGAAGAATAAAAATGGACAATGCAGATACCAAGTTATGGTAAGTACATAACTCCTAAATCTGATGTTGCCCTTTTCATTCTTCCTCCCTGAAGGATAGAGTCCCCAGCTATGTAATGTTTGGAAAACCCTCAAGGAAGGATATGCCAGAGCACTGTTGAATCAAGGGAAGGTCTAATTCTGGATAGAATGCCCAGATTACAATACATCACAAGGTTATGATTATAAAAACAAGCGACTGTAATAGAAATATCAGCAAAGGAAACTGGTAGAAAGGCTGATGAGGTAGTTATAGAAGTGGAGAATGTCTCTGGGGTGACGGTGTAATTCTAAGCCACTCTGAGAATAAATCAGCGAAATATGAGCAGTAATCTATTTAGTCAGGATAATATATGGGACTGCTCAATGCGTGCTGTTAGAAATTAAATCAACTGAACAACTTGGCAGATCTTCTGTGCTGTTCTTCCCATTAAAAAATAAACACAATTCACAATTTCGAAAGGATGGCAAACATTGATTAACAATTACATCAATTTCTATTCTTCACTAAAGAAAAGACATTCTTGAAGAGAAGGCAGATGAAGTGGCCCTGGATCTGATAGAGTGAGCACAGGGAGAATGGGGCAATTGTAAACCGTTTAAGGAAATAAATAATAGAAATATAATCTGTAATCCATTTAGCTTGTATAACTTTGGAGACTGCTTAACCTAAGCAACTGGATGAAAAAATATAGGTATTTGATCAGGTATTAATTGAAGTGACTGGTTAATATTTGATTACATGACTACTTTAGGCAAACAGGTAGGATTGGTTCAATTTAATTATACAGAAAAAACTTGCCTTCTCCTGAAAAAAGTTAAGCAGAAAGGAAAAGGAGTAGTAGTTGAGAGAGGTCCACTGTTCAAAATGGATGCCCATGTGGGTAATTTATTAATTATCATTTATTTATGTCCAGATAAGCAGTGATATAGTAGACATCTTGAACTGCTGGCTAAAGTCACAAACAAGGGAAGTAATCCTGCACCTTCTTACAATCACTGGAAAAAGAGAAACCATACGGACAGTTTGAGGGCATGGAGATTGGAATGTTGGATTTCTTAAGGGTGAGATAAGAGATCCTGATTAGGCTCCAGAATCCATGAAGAATATCTCAGATAACACCTGATAGAGAGGAACTACACTAGCTGAGGCCAAAAAGGGGAATGAGGATGGCAGAGTCTTTAACCTGCTGGCTTTGTAGTAATTTTGAGGTCAAGGTAGATGGGGATAAGCATAAAGGAGACCAAGGGTCCAATCGTGAAACCAAGTATCCTTTGAAGATTCTCTGTATTTGTTGTTAAGGGGAAAAGTAAGAAGGTCGTAACAAGGCTGGCCCCAACAGTTAAAAATCAGGTTCTCAACTGACTGATTCAGGGCACATCCATGAGAAATTAGACTAGGCCTACTGAGTCTCTCTCTGTCAAAGCATTGGATTTCCATAGTATGTGAATGCAATTAGAAAACAGTATCTCGTTTGTCAATATATTAAGTTACTGAGATGTTATGGATGTGCATTGCAATACTCCCCAGAGGAAGAACATCCTGAAAGGCTTGCAATGTAAATAGGACTGCTCTCCTCTCTAGGACTTTGACATGCAACCTGGTCTCCAGGGAAGGCCATGTGCTTTGGACCACCTTGCACTTCAAATGCCCCCACTCCAGATGGGAGGCATCAGTGGTCATTGTGGCTGTGGAGGGAGGGGAGACATCTGTGGTCACTGTGGTTCTGGAAGGGGGGGGGGTAGAAGAAAACAGCCTGCCTAGGAAAAGGTCATCCGACCAGATCCACCAGCAAAGATGATGTTAGTAAATTAGTTTTATGGGAGCAGATAGAGGCTGAAAAAAGAAAGAACCACAAGCCTGCAAGATTAATCTTGCTGGAGGGGGACGAAGTGACAGGGAGTCCCACATTAGGTTTCTAAATGATGTTGTGCAGGGAAGAATAAAAGATGCTATCTGGTTTGTGGTATGCAAGTGAGAGCTTAAGAATTCCAATTTCTGTACAGGGGAGAGGTTCAGTTTTGCCAGATCTATAGTCATGCCCAGGAATCAGTAGATTTGAAACAGGTAATTATTGGCTTGTAACCATTGATACCTGGTTGTAGCAGTAACTAGGTGGACATTCAGATATGGAAACGGCTCACTATCAAAATCTCGCAACACACTTACCCAACTTTAAATGTCTTAAAATCCAAATGTCAAACGATCACATTGGTAATTTAGGAAAGTCAACAACTCAGGAATGTTGACTTTACCAAAACTATCTGGACTTCCAGTTATGTCCTCCTAACATTTTGCTGCACCCCACACCCCTGCTACTTCTATATGCAAACTCTGAGATCGCACTACAGTGACGGAAATTAGAAGTTATGTACCTACCATAACGTTCCATGTTGGTTGTCTTCTCTCGCCTTCTTTCTTGCTGGATGGGTTCGGAGCCGATCCTCGGCTCTGACTCGGCACTTGCTAAGCTCGAGAGTCACTTTTACCAGCTCGAGGCAGCCCCATATCCCATGATGCAAGGCGGTAAATACCCAGATCTCGTTTGGTACCTAGAGGGAAAACTACCTAGCATAAAAACTTTCCACTAAGGAAAGAAGAGCAATTAGCCTAAAAAGGCTGTAAGGGGAAACCAGATAACTAAAACTAGAACTAACTGGTGCCCAAAGAAGCAATCTTCAACAGACAAAGGAGATCAAGGTCTGTCCAGGCAAGGGGGCAGGAGGGAGGGTCGCAAGAAAGAAGGCGAGAGAAGACAACCAACATGGAACGTTATGGTAGGTACATAACTTCTTAATGTTAGGTTGTCAATCTCGCCTTCATTCTTGCTGGATGGGACCGCGTCCCTAGCACCTCTATCCTGGGTGGCTCATTGGAGCAGACTCTTGAGAACCGTAGAACCAAAACTGGCTCTATCCCTGGAGGCCAAATCCAATTTGTAATGAGAAACAAAGGTATGAGGAGTGGCCCAAGTGGCTGCTGCACAAATAGTATCTAAGGGTAGTCTAGCCTGAAAGGCTGTAGAAGTGGCTAAGCCTCTAGTGGAATGTGCCTTTGGTTTTGAGCACAGCTGTTTGCCCCTAAGTTGATAGATTTCGGAAATGGTGGAAGATAGCCATCTAGATAAGGTCACTTTGGAAACAGGGAGGCCTTTCTTATTTTCAGCAGAGGAAAGAAAGAGCTGATCAGACTTTCTGAATTGTTTTGTTCTGTCCAAATAGTATCTGAGTTGGCGGTGAACATCAAGATCATGTAATTTTTGTTCCGATCTGTTGGAGTAATTGGGAAAAAATACAGGGAGATCAATAGATTGGTTTAAATTTGTTTTCGAAGCAACCTTGGGCAAAAAGGATGGATTAGTTCTCAAGGATACTCTGTCCTTGTGGAAGACCAAATATGGGGGACGAACAGAAAAGGCATGAAGTTCTGACACTCTCCTAGCCGAGGTAATAGCGACAAGGAAGAGCGTCTTCCATGAAAGAAACTTTAGTGAGCATGAAGCAGCTGGCTCAAAGGGAGGAAGAATTAAGGATGTCAGCACTAGATTTAGGTCCCATTGAGGAGGAGGACTCCTGACAGGAGGTTTGAGGATAAAAACTCCTTTTAGAAAGGCTCTACAAAGCTTGTGGGACATAATGTTGTGATCTGCAAAACCGACATGAAAGTTCGAGATCGCAGCCAACTGAACTTTGACCGTGGAAGATAAAGAACCCGAGTGAAAGATTTCCGCTAGAAAATCCAAAACTGCATGAACAGGGGCAGTAAAGGGATCTATGTTCCTTGATTCCGCCCAAAGGGAGAAGCGTTTCCACTTGCTAGTGTAAATCCTTCTAGTAGAGGATTTAAGGGAAGCCACTATGATATCCCTAACAGGGTTAGAGATAATAGGAAGCCTGGCTAAGGAAGGAAGTGGAGCAACCAAGCTGTGAGGTTGAGAGAAGGAATGGACCGATGCAGCTGATCCGAATGGTGGATCAGAAGATCTGGCACTGGGTCCAGATGCCAGGGCTGCGCCAAAAGGTAACGATGGAGGAACGGAAACCAAATTTGTCGAGGCCAATACGGGGCAATGAGAATCATTTTGGCTCTCAAAACGGTAGCTTTCTGGAGTACCTGTGGTATCAATGGAAAGGGAGGAAAGGCATAAAGAAGTCCCTGGGGCCAATCTTGGGTAAGAGCGTCTCTGGGGGGATGGCTCGGAAGTGGGAAGAGAGAGAAGAAGGCTGGGCATTTGCTGTTTTGGGGAGTAGCAAAAAGATCGCAACATGGGCGGCCCCACTTCTGAAAAATCTCCTCCACTATAGATTGTTTGAGAGACCACTCGTGAGGCATGAGTATAGCTCTGCTCAATCTGTCCGCTAAAATGTTGGTTTTCCCAAGGATATGCGTTGCTACCAGAAACCGATGAGAGGAGATCGCCCATTGCCAAAGTCTGAGAGCCTCTCGACACAAGGGGTAGGATTTGGTTCCGCCCTGCTTGTTGATGTACCACACTACGGACATAATGTCCGTGTGAACTGCAATTGTTCCCAAGGGAAGAAAGTCGTTGAGGGCTTGCAACGTTAAAAGCACTGCTCTCATCTCTAGGACATTTATGTGCAGGTGGTATTCGAACGGTTGCCACGTCCCATGAACCATCCTGCCCTGATAATGACCCCCCCACCCGATCAGGGAGGCGTCCATAGTGACTGTGGCTACCGGGGCCGGGGAAACAAAGGGTCTGCCCCGATGAACCTGGGGAGAAGAAATCCACCAGGATAGGTGGTTTTTGCAAATTTGTGTCACCAGAATTTGGTGACGCATGTGAAGTTGTTGGTAGGACCACTGGGTGAACAACATCCACTGAAGGAGACGCATATAAAAGCGGGCCAAAGGAAGAAGAGTAATGGCAGCTGCCATGAGGCCCAATACTTTTAGGACCAGTCTGGCTTGCACCTTTTTGCTGGCAAGGATGATCCGCACATGGTTTTGGATATCTAGGATTCTCTGGCTTGTGAGGTTTGCTGACATCCGAACAGTGCCCAAATTTGCACCTATAAAAGTAATAGACTGGCAGGGCAATAAGGAGGATTTTTCGTAGTTGATCGAAATTCCTAATTGAGTGCAGAGATTTAGGGTGTAATCCCTGGCTTGGAGAAGTTGATGCCTGGTGGTGGCTGAGAGGAGCCAGTCGTCGAGATACGGAAACACCTGGAATCCTTGACGTCTCAGGTGAGCCGTGACTACTGCCATACATTTGGTGAACACTCTGGGGGCTGTAGTGAGACCAAAGGGCAGGGCTCTGAATTGAAAATGACTGGACCCCAGCCGAAAGCGGAGAAACCGTCTGGAGTGTCTGTGGATTTTTATGTGATAGTACGCATCCTGAAGGTCTATTGAGCACATCCAGTTGTCTTTGCCCAGGAAGGGCAAAATCGATTGAAGTGTGTCCATCCGAAATCTTGTCTTTTTCACAGACTTGTTGAGCCTGCTGAGGTCCAATATTGGTCTCCAATCTCCCGTCTTTTTGGGAACCAAAAAGAACCTTGAGTAGATTCCGGGCTCTGGATGGTCTGTTGGAACTGGTTGAATGGCCCTTTTGTGTAGAAGCTTTGATACTTCTAATTTTGCGATTTCCCTTAAACCGGGTGGAACATCTGGAAGGGAATTTTTGTGAGAGAAGGGACTTTACTCGAAAGGAATCTTGTAACCCTCGGATATGATCGACTGTACCCATTTGTCTTGTGAAAGGGAAAGCCAGGCTTCTGGGTACAGCGATAATCTTCCCCCGACTGCCTCCAAGGATGGACAGTCGGGCAACACCTCAGGGATGCTGGAAGGGCTTGTCAGAGAGAGGCTCTCTGCTTCCCTGGTTTTGCGGACCCCCTCTGCCTCTAGGGCTGCATCTGTTATTATTACCCCCTCTGCCCCTAGGGGTAAACTGACCACGTGTGTCCGGCGTGACTCCCTGAGATTTACGGAACCACATCTTTCCACCCTTCTGTCCTTTAGGGTAAGGCCTAGAAGGGGTGGAAAAACGGACTCCTACGGCAGAAAGAGTCTTGCCGTCTTGCTCACACTTGGTCAACGTATCCTTCACCTGAGGACCAAACAAAGTTGATCCATCGAAGGGAGAGTTTGTGAAGGATGCCTTAAAGGCATCTGCAAAATTACAGAGCCACATCCAGGACTGACGTCTAAGAGCCACTCCTGTCCCTGCAGCTCTACTCGCTCCATCTGCTGCATACGAAATCAGCCGCATGGAGGAGTTGGTTATGGAGTTAAGGATTCCTAGCTGGGAAGCAATCTTGTCCTGAGCCCCTGCAGCTGTAGGATCCTGTACTACTTCACCTAATTCTTTAAGGATGTCCCTTTGAAGTCAGGTGAAGTGACATAAATAATTCAGCGAATGCATGGCAAAGGTCGCTGAGGAAAACATCCGCTTACCATACCTGTCCATGGTCCTAGAATCCTTGTTAGGAGGATGGACTGGTATGGAAGGATCTGCAAGTTCCTTCTTGGTGGCGGCCGCCACCACCATGGCATCAACAGGGACACCTTTTGTAAGAAATTGTTTCTCGGAAGGGGCTGTAATAAATTTAGAAGGCCTCCTGGGAACTGGTTCTACGGAATCAGGAGATGCCCACGCCTTCCAAGCTATCACCTCCATGAGGGGGTCGAAAGGCGGAGACACCCAGGAGGTGGAGGGTCGAGATCCGAACGCCTCTAGGTATACCGACTCATCCTCGGAGGGATTTATGGAAGGCCAGTTTCCCCTCTGTTTTAGGAGTTCTAGGATGTCTGAAAAAGAGACATCCTCAGAGGGGGATCTAGGGGACCCCTCCGACTCATCTAAGTCGGTATCTGAAGTAGTAGACTCGGGGGAGTTTAGGTGCTTCCTCTTACAGGTCCTCTTACGCGGAGGATCTCCTGACGATCAGGAGAATCCTCGGAAGAGGGAGTTCTTCCCAGTGGGGAAACCTGAGGCGGTGGATCTCTTGGTCCGGGAGCAAGAGAGTGAGAAGAGACATCTACAGGCACCGTAGAGGGAGGAGCTAAGGGGATAGACTGCTGACTGAGCCCAGGGGCCAGCACACTCCTCATTACCTCGAAGGCTCCCCTCCCAGGGAGATCAGAGAGACCCCGCTCCGAAGAAACAGGGACTCCCGGGCCCACCGAAAGGGAAGGCTCCGAGGCAGATGTCGGGGCCGAGCTCACCAAGGCCGAAGCCCCGAGGGGAAGAGCAGGGTCGGACAAGGGTCCGATGCCACTCACCTCCTCGGAGCAGACCAGGGAAGCCCGACCACCGGATCCCTCCAAGGAAGGTTTCGAGGAGGAGATAAGAGTAGAAGCTGAGGGAGCAGAAAGGAGAGGTATCTGCCCCGCAGCCATAGCAGTGACTATTCCCATAGACTCCGGCTCCGAGCTCTGGGGGAGAATCGAAGGAGGAACTTGAAGAGGGTGTGGACTAATAGTCGTCTGTTGAGATGGACTATGAAGCATTTGGGCTAGTGCCTGTGATTTTAACAATCTGCTTACCACTCTCTCCAAATCATGGTCCGAGAGCCTGGAAGACCTAGATGATCGGCTCCGATGGCTCCGCTCTGAAAGAAGAGGAGAGGCCGGAGCCGACAGTATCGACTCCAAAGAGGGAGACCTGGACCGCTTCCTCGATGGAACCATCGGAGCCGAAGAACCCTCAGTTCCAGACGGAGCCGACAACTTCTCGGCTCCAAGTCTAGTCAAGGATGTATCGGCTCCGTCCGGAGCCGATACAGGCAAGGAAATAATGGTATTGGAGCCGGTTGGCGCCGATACCGAAGCCTTAGTCACATGGTGATGGGAGCCGGTCGGAGCCGACACCAATGTGGCAGTTAAAGTATCGGCACCGATAGCCATCGGTGCCGAAGATTTAGCCAAAATAAAATCAGCTCCAGCCGGAGCCGATCTCGACTCCAAAGGAGTCGGAGCCAAGGCCGGAGGCTTAGAAGCAGAAGCCTGGGCCTTGGAGGTCTTAGAGGGCTTGCCCGACGCAGACTTGGTCGGGGAGCCCTCCGGTTTGAGAAGTCCTCTCAAAATTAATTTATTTCTCCTTTCCTGCAGGACTCTCTGGCTGAAAGAGTGACAAATTTCACAGGAGTCCTGCAGGTGGAGAGGTCCCAGGCAGTAGATACAAGAAGTGTGACCGTCTGTCAGAGACATCTTCTGACCGCATGAGTCACACTTCTTGAAGCCTGAGACCCTCTGTTCTTTGGACATAGTGCTATCCACAAAACACACAACTCACACAGTCCCAGAATCAGAAATATTTAACTTAAAAGTGTAAAAAATAAACCCACACACACACCCTGACAGGAAGGGATGGGAGGGAATGAAGGCCCGACTAAATAAAAAGAACTAGGGAAATAGTAAAACTAGCTAAAGACCGTACAACTATCTAAAAGTGACAAAAAATCTAATAAATGAGAGAAAATTTAGGAATGGGGTGACTAAAATGTGTATAATAAAACACTTACCAAGAGCTGGTAAAAGGAGTACCTCATCAGTGAAGCGGCAAACGAGATCTAGGTATTTACCGCCTTGCATCATGGGATATGGGGCTGCCTCGAGCTGGTAAAAGTGACTCTTGAGCTTAGCAAGTGCCGAGTCAGAGCCGAGGATCGGCTCCGAACCCATCCAGCAAGAATGAAGGCGAGATTGACAACCTAACATGGGTAAATTTCCAGATCCTCACTATAGTGCAATCTCTATTCAAAACAACAAATCCACAACAGTGAATGCTAGTGTGCATTCACTGTTGTGGATTCATACATTTAAAAATCAAAGTTACAAAACCTTGGAAGTTTGACATTTGACTTTACAAGTCCGCGTAACTGTCTTTTGACACTTTGATGGCAAACCTATGGAAAAATCAGACATCCTTTGAGCCTCAGGTGAGCAGCCACTAGTCCCATGCATATGGAAAGACATCTTGGAGTGTGGTGAGTCTTAATAACAGAGTTATGAATTGGTAGAGACAGCCTGCCAGGCAGAAATGCAGATTTGCTTTTCTTTGGAGTGTCTGCTTAATTTGATGTAGTAGCACGTGTTCTGAAAGAGTATAGACCACATCCAACCGTCCTAGCGCAGAGGAGACAAGATGGACTGAAACATAACCATCTGGGACGTCGACTTCTCAACATATAGATTGTCTAGATCCCAAACACAAAAAGAAAACTGCAATAATCTCTGGATATTATGCTTGGCAGCCATTGCACTGATTGTTAGGATAGTCCAGGCACTCAGATGCAGTGATAAAATACATAGGTTGGCAGTCGGACGGTGCTTCAGGAGCACTGATAGGGTCCTGAAGCCCTGGTCCTGCAGGGCACCTCTACTTTAGGGACCCAAGCTCCAACATCTGATCTCTTAGTAATGCCAGCAACAAGACATAGACAAGCAGATTTGGCAGGTGTCTCTCCAAAGCCACCAGAGTGCAAAAAAAGGCAAGAAGTCCAAGTGGGTCCAACTCTGAGAACCAACGCACCACCACAGCTTCCGAGACACCCTGTTTGTCAAATAAGAAGGGGAGTAGAAATTAACCCAAAGGGTATGTTGTAGCCCAGTACTGTATTTGGTATATTGTGTTGGTCTAATGGAATGGGCCTGTAATAAAGAGAATGGCCAGCAAACAAAAGCCTACAAGGAAGGAAGGCGGGTTAGTTCTGGAATCCTAGTTGAAAGTCCATGGTGAGAAGAAAAAAAGGTATTCTGAGCTAGGGAGCCATACTGGTTGAGCTCCTGTACAAGCCATGATAGGGAGGAACTGTCCAGACCTCCATGCTGAAAGAAAAACAATATACAATCATGCTGTCAGACTGAAGGGGGAGCTTTGGATCTGAAGAAGTTGCATTGGCTCAACAGTCATCATCTTCTTTCAGCTGCTCCCGTTAGGGGTCGTCACAGTGGATCATGCGTTTCCATTTATTCCTGTCCTCTGCATCTTGCTCTGTCACACCAACTACCTGCATGTCCTCTCTCACCACATCTATAAACCTTATCTTAGGCCTTCCTCTTTTCCTCTTACCTGGTAGCTTCATCCTTAGCATCTTTTTCCCAATATACTCAGCATCCCTCCTCAGCACATGTCCAAACCAATGTAATCTTGCCTCTCTGGCTTTGTCTCCAAACCTTCCAATCTGGGCTGACCCTCTAATATACTTATTCTTGATTCTGTCCACCCTCGCCATACCCAGTGCAAATCTTAACATCTTTAACTCTGCCACATCCAGCTCTAACTCCTGCCTTTTTGTCAGTGCCACTGTCTCCAACCCATATAACATAGCTGGTCTCACTACCATCTTGTAGACCTTCCCTTTCACTCTTACTGGTACTAGTCTGTCACAAATCGCTCCTGACAATCTTCTCCACCCACTCCATCCTGCCTGTACTCTCTTCTTCACCTCTCTTCCACACTCACCATTACTCTGAACTATTGATCCCAAGTATTTAAACTCATCCACCTTCGCCACCTTTACTCCTTGCATCCTCACCATTCCTCTATCCTCCCTCTCATTCACACACATATATTCTGTTTTAGTCCTGCTGACCTTCATTCCTCTTCTCTCTAGAACATATCTCCATCTCTCCAGGGTCTCCTCCACCTGTTCCCTACTCTCACTACAGATCACAATGTCATCTGCAAACATCATAGTCCATGGGGACTCCTGTCTGATCTCGTCTGTCAACCTGTCCAACACCATTGCAAATAAGAAAGGGCTTAGAGCTGATCCTTGATGTAATTCCACCTCCACCTTAAACGCATCCGTCACTCCCACCACAGACCTCACCGCTGTCACACTACCCTCGTACATATCCTGTACCACTTTTACATACTTCTCTGACACTCCCGACTTCCTCATACAATACCACAGCTCCTCTCTAGGCACCCTGTTATACGCTTTCTCTAAGTCTACAAAAACACAATGCAACTCCTTCTGACCTTCTCTGTACTTCTCCATCAACACTCTCAGAGCAAACATCGCATCTGTAGTGCTCTTTCCTGGCATGAAACCATACTGCTGATCACTAATCTTCACCTCCCTTTTTAACCTAGCTTCCACTACTCTTTTCCATAACTTCATGCTGTGACTGATCAGTTTAATCCCTCTGTAGTTACTACAGCTCTGCACACATCACCCTTATTCTTAAAAATCGGCACCAAAACACTTTCTCCATTCCTCAGGCATCCTCTCACTTTACAAGATTTCATTAAACAATCTGGTTAAAATCTCCACTGCCATTTCACCTAAACACCTCCATGCTTCCACAGGTATGTCATCTGGACCAACAGCCTTTCCATTCTTCATCCTCTTCATAGCTATCCTTACTTTCTCCTTGCTAATCCATTGCACTTCATGATTCACTATCCCCACATCATCCAACCTTCTCTCCCTCTCATTCTCTTCATTCATCAACCCCTCAAAGTACTCTTTCCATCTGCTCAACACACTCTCCTCACTTGTGAGTATATTTCCCTCATTATCCTTTATCACTATTACCTGCTGAACATCTTTCTTAGCTCGGTCCTTCTGTCTAGCCAATCGGTACAGGTCCCTTTCTCCCTCCTTAGTATCCAGCCTTTCATACAACTCTTCATATGCCTTATCCTTAGCCTTCGCCACCTCTCTCTTTGCCATGCACCTCATCTCCTTATACTCCTGTCTACTTTCTTCATCTCTCTGACAATCCCACTTCTCCTTTGCCAGCCTCTTTTTCTGTATACTCTCCTGTACTTCCTCATTCCACCACCATGTCTCCTCGTCTTCCTTCCTCTGTCAAGATGTCATACCAAGCACCTTTCTAGCTGTCTCCCTTACTAGCTCTGCTGTAGTTACCAGCTATTTGGTAACTCTTCACTGCCACCCAGTGCCTGTCTTAACTCATCCCTGAACTCCACCTCACAATTGCCCTTTTTCAATTTCCACCATTTGAGCCTTGGTGCTGCCCTCACACTCCTCCTCCTCCTCTTCTTGATCACCAACGTCATCCTACAAACCACCATCCTATGTTGCCTAACTACACTTTTCCCCAGTCACCACTTTACAGTCTCAAATCTCCTTCAAACTGGCCCTCCTACATAAGATATAATCCACCTGTGTGCATCTTTCTCCACTCTTGTATGTCACTCTATGCTCCTCCCTCTTGTTAAAATACGTATTCACTACAGCCATGTCCATCCGTTTCACAAAATCCACTACCATCTGACCTTCTGCATTCCTTTGTTTAACACCATACCTACCCAACACTTCCTCATCCCCTTTGCTCCCTTCACCAACATGCCCATTGAAATCCGCTCCAATCACCACTCTCTCACCCTTGGGTACAGTCATCACCACTTCATCCAACTCGCTCCAATATTTTTCTTTCTTATCCATCACACACCCAACTTGTGGAGCATATGCACTAACAACATTCATCTTTAAACCATCAATTTCCAGCTTCATAAACATCACTCTAACCGACACTTTTCACCTCCAAAACACTCTTAGCATACTTCTTTCTGGTCTCTAGCACACACAATATACCAGCCTTCCTTCTGTCCATCATATCAGCTAGCTCTCTCCCTATACCAGTCATACTGCCAACATTCAGAGTTCCGACTTTCACTACCACAGTCCTAGCCTTTCTCCTCTCTTTCTGCCTTCGGCCATGTCTTCCGCCTCTTCTCCTCCTTCGGCCAACAGTAGCCCAATTTCTGCCAGCACCCTGTTGGCGGTCGTTGTTAACCCGGGCCTCGACTGATCCGGTATGTAAATATTAACTGCTGTCCGCAAGAATGAGTTGGCTAAGTTTTATGCCAGATGCCCTTCATGATGCAACCCTCCCCATTTATCCGGGCCTGGAACCGGCACAAAGAAATGCACTGGCTTGTGCATCCCCAGTGGCTGCATTGGCTCAACAGTACAAATCCAAAAGAGGTTCGGATTCGTGAGGTGTCTGGCACCTGTCTGTGGGATCCTAGACTTAAGATCTAAAAAAGATTTTGTTAGAAACTGACTGACTCAACAGGGTGAATCTGATGGGGGTTCGGATTTGAAAAATGTATGACACATACCTATTGGATCCTAGGCTTAGGATCTGAAGAAGTTTTGTTAGAGACTGCACTAACTCAACAGTTCAGAACAGAAGGGGGTTCAGATTCGAGAAATGCCCAGCACTTGTCTGTTGGGTCCTAAGCACAGGATTGAGGCAGAAAGGATTATTTAAGATGACTGGATACAAGGAAAAGTCAGGATCCAAAGGAGTTTGTTGTTAGATGCCACTGTCGCTCAGTGGCTCGGATCAGAAGGAAGTTTGGATCTGAGAATGGCTGGCACTACTTGTAGGATCCTAGGCTCAGGATCCGAAGGGAACAGAAGTTCAAAAATAAGGATCATTTTGTAGTATAGCTCTTACAACGTACAAGTTGATCGAATAAGAAAATAAGAAGTTATGTACTCACAATAATGTTCCATCTGTATTGTTGATTTTTCATCTCTCCTCACATATGGGTGCAGATCCGATCCAAAGGATCCAACTTGGCCATCATCACGTTTGTGGCAACCAAAAAGCTCTTAGGTACCTCCTCTTACCCACAACGCATCTCTCCCAATTACTTCAGATCTTGTTTGCTATAATTACATGCATACAAAAAAGGTCAAATTGCAGTATTTAACACACTAGAAGATCTTAAAAGAGACAATTTCTGGGGTATAAGGAAAACCAACCTAAACCTTTAGAATCTCTTCCCGTTCAACCAAAAAACCCGTGGAAGGAGGTTGGAGGGGGGGGGTGTGAGGAGAAAAATCGACAATACAGATGGAACATTATGGTGAGTACATAACATCTTAATCTGAAATTGTCAATTTTTCATCTCATCCTCACATATGGGACTGAGTCCTCAGCTTCATTTACCTCAGGTGGACTCACTGGAAAATACTCCTCAAAACCATCACACCAAAGGAGGCCCTTCCCTGGAGACCACATCTAATTTGTAACGCGTGATAAAGGTATGAATGCTTGCCCAAGTGTCAGGCGCACAAATATCTTCCAAGGAGGCATTCGTCTGAAAGACTGCAGATGTGGCCATTACCCTAGTAGAATGAGCTCAAACAGACTTGTCAGGATTCATGTCTTTTGAGTTGTAAATAACAGAAATACAACTAGAAAGCCATTTTGATAAGGTAACCTTGGAAACTGGTAGGCCTTTCCTGGTTTGCTTTCCAAAACTCTTTAGCCCTATGCAAATAGAAATACAATTGTCTATGAACATACAAAAAATGTAGAACGTATTCACCCTTATTATGAAAATTAGGGAAGAAAACAGGCAAATGTATACTCTGATTTATATTTGCTTGAGAAATTACTTTGGGCAAGAAGGAAGGGTTGGCACGCAAAGATACTGTCTTCACAAAAAAACAAATACTGGGCTTGGAAGGATAGTTTCTGGATTTCAGATATCCATCTTGCTGATGTGACAGCCACCAAAAAGACAGTTTTCCATGAAAGGAACTTAATTTGACAAGATGCAGCAGGTTCAAAGGGTGGTTAAACAATCAGACATAGAACTATATTCAGATCCCAAGGGCAAGAAGGATCTTTGTGGGGAGGTTTTAACAACACAGTCCCTTTCAAAAAGGCTTTGCAAAGTTTGTAGGAAATTAAAGATAAGTTGTCTATCCCAATGTGGAAATCTGAAATGGGTGCTAACTGTACCATAACAGTCGATGCCTCAGCTCCATTATTGAAAAAGTGGGCTAGAAATTCCAGAACAAAGTGAATGGGAGCCATGATGGGATCCATATTGTGTTGTTGTGCCCAGATTACAAATCTCTTCCATCTACTCCTATATAATTTTTGAGTGGATGACTTATGGGAGGATATCAAAATATGACGGACCAGAGAGGAGAGCATAGGTTATCTGGCAACCAACAGAACTTGAGGAGCCAAGCTGTCAGCTTGAGGTTGTGAAGGCTGGGATGAAGCATTCCTGTTGGATGCGTCAACAGATCTGGAAAGAGTTCCAGAATGCAGGGTTGCTTCTGTAGATGAGGCCAGAGGAAAGAAAAACAGATTTGTTGAGGCCAATACAAAGCAATGAGGATTACTGCTCTCTTCAACTTGTTGGCTTTCTGAAGGAATATGGGAATCAATGGAATGGGAGAAAAGGGATACATTAGTCAGGGTGACCACTTGTAAAACAAAGCATCCCTCGGGGACTGCCCTGGTCAAGAATTAGGGTGAAGTAGCTGCTGCACTTATTTTTCAGGGGACAGGCAAAGAGGTCACAGCAAGGCTAGCCCCATGCGCAAAAAATGTTCTCAGCTACGTTCTAGTTGAGGGACTACTCATGAGGCATGACAATGTCTCTGCTCAACTTAACCGCTATGACACTGGACCTCCCCAGAATATGCATTGCTATCAGAAAGCGGTTGGATGAGATCACCCATTGTCACACCCTGAGTACTTCTCGCCACAGAGGGTACAATCTGGTTCCTCCTTGCTTGTTTATGTACCATACCATCGACACTGACTGAATCACTACCATTCCTAGAGGAAGAACAGTCTGAAATGCCTGCAATGCTAGAAGCACTGCCCTCATCTGCAGGATGTCTATGTGGAGCTTGTTGTGGACCAGGTACCTTAGACAGTCTACTCCAGATAATGCCCCCCCCCATCTGGGAAGCATCCGTGGTCACCGTAGCCTGTGGTTGAGGGGGAACAAATGGTTGACCCTGTGTCACCTGTTCTGAACGAATCCACCATGATAGATCCTTTTTGTATATATTCATTATGAGAATCTGATGAGGCATTGGCTGATGAATCACTGACTGTTGAGAAGCCACTGCAAAATTTGCATGTGATACCTGGCTAGTGGCACCAGCACAACTGCAGCAGCCATAGATCCTAAGGCCTGTAGAACATTATGGACAGCTACCTTCTTGTTTCTGATTAGCCTTGAAGTTTGCCTTCTGATTGTTAGAACCATGGAAGGAGGAAGTTTTGCAATCATCTGACTGCTATATAGCAATGCTCCTATGAACTCTAATGCTAGAGTGGGTTCCAGATGGGATTTTTGATAATTTACAGTTATGCCTACTTCTGAACAAAGCTGAGGAACAGAATATCTTGTGTGGACAAGCAGATGCCTGGTCCCGGTGGGAAATGAGCCAGTTGTCTAAGGAAATGCCCGGAATCCTTGACATCTGAGGTGAGCCACAACCACTGCCACACAATTGGTAACACTCTGGGGACAGTAGTGAGACTAAACGACAGTGCTCTTAACTGGTAAGGACTAGGTCCCAGCTGGAAGTATAGAAATCCTCTGGAGGTTTATCCATTTTTATATGGTACTACGCATCCGGAAGATCTACACAGCACATCCTATCATCCTGTTCCAGAAGAGGAAGTATGGACTGTACCGGGACCATTCAGAACTAGCACCATTGAAGCAACTTGTTCAATCTGCTGAGATCCAAGATTGGTCTCCAGTCCCGTTTTCTTTGGAACCAAAAAGAACCTTGAGTAAGTTCCGAGCCCTCTGTGATCTAGGGGGACCTCTTGGATAACTCTTTTTTCTAGCAGTCTTTGAATGTGAGTGACTGCTTGATCCCTTTGACTGGGTGGAACATCTGGGATTTTTTTTTGGGAGGGGGTTGTTAAGGGAAGAGAATTTGGTAATCCCTGGATATTATCCTCTTCACATACACATTGGAAGTTATCTTTTGCCAGGCTTTCCAGTGCTGGAACAGTCGACCCCTAATTGCCTGCAGAGATGGACAATCAGGCCTCCTTTCAGGAGCCTTGAAAAGGCTTCCCAAAGAAAGATTCCCAGGAACCTTGGTTTTGTAGACTTCTTCTGCCTCAAGGGTGACATCTTCCGTTACTGTTTCCCCCTCTGCCTCTGGGGGACAACTCTCCAAGTGTGTCTTGATAGGACCCTTGAGACATCTTGAATCATATTTTTCTGCTGCCTCTCTCAGCTCTCTCAGCTACTGCTCCTTCAATGGTATTTGAGAGTTCCTTGATCAGATCCCTTTGCAACTTGGTAAAATGAGAAAGGTAATTAAGCGACCATAAGGCAAAAGCCACTGACAAGAAGACACACTTTCCATATCTATCCATCATCCCAGAATCTTTATTAGGAGAATGGATAGCTGAAGTCTCCTCGGAGAGTTCCTTCTTGGTCACTGGCGCCAAGACCTAGGCATCTACTGCAACCCCTGTTGTCCAGAAGGCCTTATCTGAGGGGGAAATTATAATTTTATTTGGCCTCTGAGTAACAGGCTCGATGGAGTCTGGGATCTGCCACACCTATTCTGAGATCAAACCTATGAGCTCATTGGTAGGTGGTCATCCAGGATGTAGATGGGTGGGAAACAAAGGCAGCCAGGTACACCGACTCCTCAGGTGAAGGACTGCTGGACTGCCAGTCACCCCTCTGTTTCAGAATCTCCCCAAAGGAAATGTCCTCAAAGGGTGACTGTGGGGATCCTTCACCCTCATCGAGGTCAGTGTCTTCTATGGGTGACTCCTCTGTGGAGTGTAAATGCTTCCTCTTGCATAATCTCTTCCTAGGGACTTCCTCAGTGTGGTAGTCTGAGGAGGTATCATAAGAGTTGGGGGTACCTGGATGGGTATCCTGGCACCTGAGGTCCCGGTGTCCCTGTGGAACTTGGTGATGAGAAGAGGCACGTAGGGTATCCTGTTGGGATAGTGCATCCAAGGGGGACAGGTAACTTTTTTAGTTCCAGTGGCAGCTACAGCATTCTCCAAGGCCCTAAAGGCTGACTGCTGCTGAATGGACAAGAAATCTAGCTCCGCCAAGCCATGCTTTCAGGACGGGGTCCCCTCCAGTTCAGCAGACAGCTCACATGGTGTTGACGCCAGAGCTGAGCTCACCATCGCCAAAGCCCTGAGGTGCATCAACTGCTCCGAAGACCTGGCAATCAAGCGCACTTGAGGTTTGTGAGGTTCACTATGGCTCTGAGAACTCTCCAGCTCTGAAAAGGCCGATGAGCTCCAAGTTAAAGTCTGGTATGAAGAAAAAGACATCTTTGGAGTAGACAGTTCAGACAGACCTGGTACTGTAAGGGTTGAGGTCGAGGGAGACTTAGTGATACCCTGCGCCCACAAAATCTTCTGCACCATCCATTCCACATCTTCTTCAGTTAGGCTCCTGGCTGAACAGGAGGAAGAGGCAGATGGGCATCTTGGTCTTGACAGAAAGGGAGATGGTACCCTTGATGGAACTGGATCATAAGTGGGAGATTACGGTGTACTTGGTAAGGTCAAAATAGGATTAAAAGGACTGAATGTTGGATCCAACATCAATGGATCCAATCCATCCTTACTAGATAGGATTGGAGCCAAATAAGTCAATTCCAATGTAGTAAAGGTCAGTGCCGAAGGCTCCAATCAGATCATAGACTTGCCAGACCTGGGAGATTTCAATATTTTTGGTTTCGGCTCTGAGGTATCTGTTGGCACCGAGCAGGGTCTCTTTTTTACTTTCTCTGAAGATCTAGAGGACAAAGTTGAAGTTAGGCTCGAATGAGCTGATTTTGTCGTAGAGGCCGAACCAGATTTCTCTTTACTTCTAGAAATAGCCTCTCTAAAAGCTGAAGGCAACATACCCCTTAAAATTGGCATATTTTTACATTCAACTAAAGCTCAATGATTAAAGGAATGGCATATCGCACAATCCTCTTGCAAGTGAAGGGGTCCAAGGCAATACACACAGAGAGTGTGAGTCACTAACTGGGATTTTATGCTGGCACTTTGAACATTTTTTTTAAAACATCTCCTGTTTCTTTGCCATGGTGGAAAGGACAGGCAGAGAATCCACTCACACAAACACAGAGAATATGTGACAGCAAAAAAGAGGGCTTTTTTTCTTTTTTGTTTGACTAGAAAGAGACAAAAAAGGGGGGAAACTACTAACAATAGTAGTCCAAGAGTTAAATAAAAAGGTAAAAAAGGAGGGGAGTAATCTATAAAAAAAATGGTTACTGGTGGGAAAAAGAATGGAGAGGTATAACCTAAATATAAAGCAGTTACTGCAAGAAATGGTTTTAAACTACAAGGGAGAGATAGTAAAAATTAATTACACTCAAAAAATAAGAAAATGGAGGTTATTAAAGGAAAAGATTTATAAATATATGACCTGACACTAAAAGCTAGCTGATTGGACCACATCTTCGCAAAGCGGCAAACAAGATCTGAGGTAATTGGGAGAGATGCACTGTGGGTAAGGGGAGGTACCCAAGAGCTCTTTGGTTGCCAGAAGCTTGCTAATGGCCTAGTTGGACCCAATGGATTGGATGTGGACCATATGTGATGATGAGATGAAAAACTGACAATATCAGATTTTATATTCAAATGATCTTCTGAAGGAGGCACAGACAAGGAACCATAAAAACGCAGGATCCGAGAAGCGATTTGAATACGAGAATAGACAGACCAGAGGTATGGTAATAAAGACAGTTCAGGACTAGGAGAAAGTAAGCTATCCTTCAGATCCAAGGAATGCTCGGGATCCAAAGGAAGTCACTCCAGTGTAGTATCTCTCCAGACCCTAAAATGTTGGATCCAAGCAAGGTTCAACCTTGTGGGGAAACCTTGAGTAAACCAGATCTGAAGAGTAATTTATGATCCCTGGAGTTCTCTGGACATCTCTGGTGCAAAGCTACTGTATAATGCTTGCATCGATAGCAAGGTCCTTGTCAGTCGAGTCCGAAGGCTTAAGACCTGAAGATAATCTGCAAACCACAGAAACATTCTCATGAAAACATGCCTATCAGATCTAAGGTGAACTAAGGATCTGAGGGAGGCTCTAGGAAATTCAGAGGCATTGGATCTGAGAACCTGGTATGTGTTGATCTCTTTCTTTAAGGTGGGGGCGTTGACCCCAAAAGTACTGAACAGGGTAGTCTAAAGCAAAGATATAAGATCATGAGGAGACAAAATCTGTGCCAATTAATACCTACCAGACATATTGGTTTTAATCACTGATATTCTGGCAGTCTAAAAGGAAAAAACATAAGCTTACGTAGGTCTTAGGGACTTCGGATCTGAGTAATCAGATCTGAAGCCCTGTATGGTAATTCCATTTTGTTGTCAGACACTTGCTAGAAAATCACAAATTAAACAAGACACCTCATAGATCACCACATAAATCCCAGCATGAGCAGCAGTGAACTCTATAAAAAAATTACTCCAACAGTCAGCAAGATGACCTAGCAGATGGCTCGACAAGTGCAGCTTCTTGGCAGCTGCCCGCCATACCTCTCAACCTCTTAGTGCAAGAAATCTGGACAGAGCCTGACAACATGGGGGATTTTTTTTTTTACTTAGAAAACTGCTAGAACAACAGAGTTTGTTTAACATACATTTTCTGAAGAATTTGAAGTCTGAAACTCAAAATTAAGTCATTATAAAGCCGCGGTGGTACAGCTGTAGCATTGTTGCTTCACAGCAAGAGGTTCTCCTGTTCAATTCTCGGCTGGAATGCTTTCTGTGTGGAGTATGCATGTCCTCCCCGCGGTCGAGTGGCCTCTGAAAGACATGCATGAATGGGCGTGCCTTCGCTGAAGGTTGGGCGTCGGGCTGGCAACTCAGCACCATAAAAAAAATCTACTGCCAATCATTAGCGGACTGGAGTTCCGCTGTGGCGACCCCTAACAGGGAAAAGCCGAAAAGACAAACATATTGTGAAAAGCCAGGACACCAGAAATTTTAGATGAATGGGCCAAAAAATCTAGGCCCTCTTCAAAAAATTGGATGGTAGAGACATATGCTGCTCGCAACACACATTGGTACATGGCCCACCCCCAAGTAAAGGAACACCTGGTGGATGGCACTCTTGCATGCTTTAGCAACAATTCATCAATGGGACAAATGGAGATGACACCATTCCTGCACTTTTAATCTTCAGAACACCACAAACAAACAAATTGAACTAGTAAAAGACAGCAACAGGCTCAAACGGCAGTAAAAGTACAATTACTTTAATACAGGTTAGCGCGTTCATCTGGTGACCATCACCAAACTTTTAATCTTCACACTGGAATACTCTACTGCCTGTCCAGAACAGGCTGCTCACAGCTCATTGTCCCAGTGTTGCAGAAGGCAAGGTGAGAAAATGACAGAAGCACCAGACAGGGAAGGCACTGTAGGGACAAAGAATATCGGCATTCTCAGTCAGAGAAAGAAGGAGAAATCCCTGTTGAGAGGCAGAAGGCTTCCACTGCACCACGGTGACAATCGAATGCAAAAACAATCAAGCAGGTCAAACCAGACAATCCCCAGTCAAAGGGCACCAGCCCTGAGACTGCCAGTATCAAACACCAGAAATAAGTATGAGTGAGTCAAAACGACCAAGGTCCAGCCAAATAAATGTCCAGAAGATATGTAAACAGCAAACAGTTTATTGGAAAAAGGTTAATGCTTTCACGGGGTTACCGCTTCATCAGACAAAATACAAAATGAAAATAAAAAACACACATTTTTAAAAAAGTACTCAGCCAATCAGTAAAAAACAATTAAAACTGAACCAATTAAAAAACAAAAATCATCTTCTGCCTAATAAGGCAGGCTTAAGGGAGGTGCCACTGCTAAGGCCTGGAGGTTCATAAGCCCTCATAGAGATAATCCACTTTAGTTCACACAATTCAACAGTGTTGTTAAAATCACCTTGCAGAACCCTAAACAAAAAGGTACTATGACCTGGATAAGATAAGGCATGATGGGCATTAGGGCATTAGATATAACCGGATTGCGTATGTTTCCTAAATGTTCAAGAATTCTTTCCCTCAGCTGGAGTGTGGTTTTACCAATGTAAAAAACATTACAGGAACAGCATGTAGCAAGATAAAGTAAGTTCCTGCTCCTACATGTTGCCACAAATCTAGGTGTAAAAACACATCCGGTGACAGGGTGTGTAAAACAGGGATCTGGAGATATAGCAGAACAAGCTTTACAATTATAACAGGGAAGTGTACCAACCTTCCCTGAGGGTGTGGGACATACAGACCTTGGGTCATAACATAAAAGCCTTTTAAGTGACATGTTATTCCTGAATGTAAAGGAGGGTTAGGATAGGAACAGGCCTGTTCTTTTAGCAGATGAAAATGTAAGATGGGTGGTGGGAGATTAAACTTTTTTTTTTAATTGGAGAAAGTTGCTACATTCACATAAGCTTGATGTAGTTACCGTTTGTGAAACATGGTTAAAGAACAATGTCTGGAAATCAGTTATGTCAGGGTATAAACAATTTTACAGCAACCACTATTCTAACAAAAGGGATTAAAGATTGTTGTCGGGTCTGTGATTATGACATGTTTAATGATAACATCAATACTGTAGATTGTGCCACTGTAACAATAAAGACAACCCTGGAACAGAATACAATTGCCAGAGCGTATACACCACTAAAATCAATTGATAATGACCTGGAGGAATTTATAAATTTCTTGCATGAAACACAGGAGGGAAACAGTAAATAGGGACTTCAAATCACCAGAAACAGACTGGAAAGACATTGAATCTGCAACATTAGAAAGGAAATTATTTACAACCTATATTCAGGAAAAATGTTTTTAATGTAAAATTAATTTTATTTACATATTCAAGTCCTTCTGCAGTTTTCAAAAATTTAAAGCAATTAATATTTTATTTATACAAAAAATGCTGCCACAAGTATCAAAATACAATCCAGCACCTGGTCCATACCCATCTTGGCTAGGTATTTCAAGTCCAAATAGAGACAACATTAAAAAAATAAAGTACTTATCTACTAAGTGAAGTCATTTTAAGAAACAATCAATATAATTAAAAATTAAAAGTAGACAAAGATTCTAAATTCAATGTCTAAATGTGCAAATGAACAATACTATTAAAACAAAGTTCCTGAAGCTCTTTTGTTGCAGCTGATCAACTGTGTTAAGAAAAGTAGTGACGGGCTAAAGCTGTGCATTTAACTGAACAACTAAAAGTGCATGTCTTCTCTGAAGATCATTTGAAACATGCTAAGCCTCTACTAGTTCTGGAGGAAGTAGTGTCTTTGGATGTTGTAATTGTTGCTTAAATATCTTGGGATCCGGCAAGCGAGTCATACAAATACTGCAGGTACAGATTAGGGATGATTTTGCTGCACTCTCCTGACTGTGACTGTTTTTTCTTTTGTTCTTGGCGGCTTCCTGTTGAGACTGAATTTTCTGCTGTCCATGAGCCATAGCTGAGAAAACAAGCCCTAAATGATGGAAGGGTTTATGCGTTTACTTCCATCAGTTCATTGTCTGTTCTGGAACAACTGCTACAGATTGTAGATAAGCCTACCAGGGAACAGAATATATTGGAAATTGTTTGTGCTCCTAAGGAGATGATTGTTACTTCATGTAAGATTTTACCACCTTTGATGTGTAGTAATCATAGGGTTATAAGAGGTAAACTACTGCTAAATAATTTTGACAGGCTGGCATCTAAACCAATGCAGAAGAAGATTAGATGTAAGCAAAACAGTCACTAAGTAAAACTAATTGGAATAATGCAGTCAGTGGAAAGACTGAAAAAGGAATGTGGCAAGATTTGAAAGGGAAATTGAAAAATGCAAAAATAAATGTTTATCAAGATATAGACAAGCGCAATACCAGGAGGATATATTTCCATTAGAACAAGATACTTAATTAAAGATAAAAGATAAAAAATATAAGACATGGAAATAAGGTTGAACTATAACTTTGAAAACTGAAATAAACAAACTGGACAGGCAAATTAGACATAGTGTGAAACAACATCAGGAAAAAGTTGTAGAAAATGTATATACAGTTATTCAGCTTATTGGAAAAACATTCTATAAATATATATGATGTGGTAGGAGTAAAGACATACAAATTTATGAACTGTGAGAAGATTCTAAAATGTGCTCTCAAACACAACAGATGACAAATATATTTTAAAAAAATGTATGTAGAATAGTTTGGCTCCACAGAGAGGGTGATAAAATGTGATAGTAATAATAAGATAACTTCAGATACTCAAATTAGATTATATTGAAAAAGAACTATGCAAACTGGATCTAAACAAAAAATAGGAGACAGAATTAGTAATAATGACATGAAAAAACTTCAGCATGAACTTGCAGTACCATTATATCTGTTAGTCACTTAGTCATTTAAGTATGGGGAAATTCCTCAAGACTGCAAACATGCACGTGCTAAACTCATCTTTAAAAGTTAGAGAATAGAACAAACCCATAGTCACACAGATCTGTAAGTTTACTTTCTTACCGTAGAAAAATAATGGAGAAGGTTGTTTTGGATAAATTACTGTCAGAAATAGAAAGGCTGGGACTTGAAATCATACATATCATGTTTATCCTGAAATAGATCTAAAACTACCTGTAACATGTTCTACAATAACAATAATAATATAGTAAAATAAATAAATTAAAAATTGTGCTGTGACATAATGTATATACACTTAACTTCAGTGTCTGACAGGGTAATGCACACAAGTCTGATGAATAAATTAGAACAACTAGGTATGAATGTAATCATGATACAATAGATAGCTACATGGCTTAATACTAGGACATGGCAAGTATCCCACAACATCTGGAGAATTGAAATTCTAGGATACACTCAGGGTGTCCCACAAGGCTCTGTCCTAGGTCCATATTTATTTTTTGGATCTTTTTCTTCTGAGGTGTTCTATAGCCTGTATGCAGATGACTGCAAAAGGGGTAAACTGATTACATCTGTTACAGATAGGGCATGTCAGCAAAAGAACTTGACTAACTGATCATTTAGGCAAAGGAGAATAACATACTGATAAATATATCAAATACTAAGCATATACAATTGTGGAGATATAGACTGAAGAGTGAATATTTGACAGAAAATACAGTGACTGAAACTGTGGATTCATTTAAGGACTTGAGTATACCGGTAGATAGAGTTTGAGTTTATTCTGATTATATCAACAAGGCAGTTATAAAAAGAGTATACCGGTAGATAGAGTTTGAGTTTATTCTGATTATATCAACAAGACAGTTATAAAAAAACTATAGGCTGTATAAAAAAGATTTATAAAGTCTAGAAAATCAGAAAAGATGAACTCATTGTTTGTAAATTGCATTAGAGACTAAATGGAGTGTGGAATAATAATAATATGGAAAATTTATAATAAAACTGGCATGAGTAAATAATAAAAGTACAGGGGAACTATACCAAGGGCATCCATGGATGTGAAAGTTTAAGTTATTATGAAATTTTACAATATCTGACTTTGTACAGTGTCTCATACAGATATTTAAGAGAAGACTTTTCCAGGTATAAAGAGTATTTAGAGTCAGCTACCACTGGGAATGTTTTGGGTTATCAAAGAATAGTAGAGAAGCATCAGATAACCTGTATAGGAGAGAAAAATTGGCTACTTACCTGAATGGAGAGAGAAAATCTGCAAGCAAAGGAGAGACGTACTGCTGGAATTGAATTCCTCCTCAAGTCTAGGTAAGTACCTTCACAAGGTGGACCCTGTTTTTACAAAATCTAACCAAGACGACACTGATATACAGACTGTATTTATATAGCATATATCATGGACAGAAGTACGTTAAAAAAACCCAAAAAAGACAGCTGGGTGCACAAGTCCCATGATAAAAAAGTGCCCAATCCTGGTAGGCACACTGGTGCCAGGACTGGAAAAAATGACAGTGTAGAATACACAAGACACAGAAACATTCCTACAATGGAGTTAGGCCAGGCTCGGTGGGAAGATGGTCCCCCTGTTGTAGAAGGAAGTAGTAGTCCACAAAAATCACAAAAACTTCTTTTTTCTTTTTCTTTTGGCTGTTCCCATTAGGAGTCACCACAGCAGATCATCTGTTTCCATTTCTACCTGTCCACTGCATCTTGCTCTGTCACACCAACCACCTGCATGTCGTCTCTCACCACATCCATAAACCTTATCTTAGGCCTTCCTCTTTTCCCCTTACCTGGCAGCTTCATCCTTAGCATCCTTTTCCCAATATACCTAGCATCCCTCCTCAGCACAAGTCCAAACCAATGCAATCTTGCCTCTCTGGCTTTGTCTCTAAACCGTCCAACCTGGGCTAACCCTCTAATATACTTATTCCTAATCCTGTCTACCCTCATCACACCCAGTGCAAATAAACTGACAGGCCAAAAAAGAGCCATAAAGATGATAGAGTGGACTACTGAGGATAAGAAAGAAGTTATGTATTGTTACTATTATGCAAGAACCCCAGAATTTCTGTCCAGGAGATATACAAAAAGATTAAGAAAGAAATTAAGAGGAAAGAAAATATTTGCACAAGAAAAACTGTAAAAAGCTTCAAATGCAAATTTGTGTACATTAATACAACAGATTCATGAAAAACATTACAGAGACCAAGAAACCTTTGGCCATTTGGAAAGAGAAGCAACTGAGGAAGTGTGGAAATATAAGGAAAAAATCTAGAGATTTTTGAAAGGTATAAAAAAGAAATATTGACATGGGAAAGAAAGAGAGATCTGATGTGGTGCGATATTTATGCAAAGGAGAAAGCCAAATTAATTAATACAAAAAATCAGCTCCAAAAGATATTCAAAGAGAAATGCAGGCAAAGGCACCCAGATATGAAAAATTTCACAATACAAAAAATAAGATCACAAAAGGGGACGTAGAACAGAAAATTAGTAAAGTAAAAGTAAAAAAAAAATAGAAGCTGAAGTTATGGAATACCTGTGAATTGAAGGATTTAGTGTAGAAAGTCTACCTGTGGAGTGAAGGATTTAGTGTAGAAAGTCTAACACAGGTTATGTCACAGCATGATGGAATAATGAGTCCCCCAAGTAAGAAGAAACAGGAGGAGACATATGAAGATGAAGTATGGACATGTGAAAAAAAGAGATTTAATATGGGGCAATATTTATGCAAAGGAGAAAGCAAAACAAACCAATAGAAAAAAAAAAGCAGCACCAAAGATATTTGATGAGAAATACAGGCAAAGACATCCAGATATGGAAAATTTTACAAAACAAAAAAAAAAAATAAGGAAAAAAAAGGGGGGGAGTAGAAAAGAGGATTAGTAATGTAGAAGTTAAACAAATAGAAACTGAAGTTATGGATTACTTGCAAGGTGAAGGATTTAGTGTAGAAAATCTAACTCGATAAAATCACAGCATGATAGAATAATGAATCCCCAAATTAAGAGAAACCAGTGGACAGGAAAGCATCTGATTAGTTGCAATATGAAGATACTTCAATCTCTTCAGTAAGAAATCAGTACAAAAGTTCAGTTGGAGTTGCACAGCAAGCGAAGGAACAGAAAGCTGTGGCAACTCTGATGCAGTCAGTATTGTGGAGTGACAGGTCAGTGAGTTCCCATATGAAAGAGCAATGGATAACATGGGGCGAAACTGAGGAGAATATGGCACAGGAAGATTTTCTGGAACTTTCTGTAGAATGCCTGCAGGAAACAAAGAACGAAGAATGCGCCCTTAGTTTAGAAGGAAATGATCTAAGAAAAGAATTACTTGATTTAATAGACATATTAAGATCAACGAAAGAAATAGAATACAGAAAGTCAATAAGACCGAAAATGTTAGAAGTTTGATAACACGAACACAGTAATCAAGATTGTTCGTAGAAATTCATGCGATATAACAGAAGAAAACAGAATACTGTACAGCTAAATTAATAACAGGTAAAGTTTTAACACAAAAACACAGGGCAGTAAAGGAAAGGAAGGAGAGAAATCAAATGCCATTATGAAAGTATCAAACAGAGAAAACTATTAAGCAATTAAGACAAGAACTATCATTGTAAGAAGAGCACAGAAGAGGGAACAGATCAGCAAAAAATACTCATAAAACAGTGTAAGAAACTTCTCTGTGTGGAAGATTTTCAGTCCATATATTTCTAGTTAATCACTGTATATTAATCAGATCAGACAATAGTAGTAGAAGTAGCGAACGTAAACTCAAGTCAAAAAGTAATAATAGAAAATATATAATTCTACAGCATTACTAAGTATTCGAAAGTAATCCAAGCAAGGCAGGCAGTCTGTTTCCAATCGAAAATCCTTTATTAAGTACACAGACAAGCGATCCAAGTAAAACAAAAATAGAGTAATAATTTCCTCACAAACTTTCTAAATATATATATATTTTTTATCGGGCATGGGAGTGGTTTATTGTGCTGTAAAACAAAGTGTTATTGGTACACATGTTAAATTCACATCCCTTCCACCATCAGTGTGACATTCGAGCTGGTCCTGCCCTATCTAGTAGCTGTCATAATAATATATAGCCCTAATATACTTTAATGGTACATCTTATTTAACCAAATTATTAAGTAGATTATTAAGTCTGTGATTTTATACAAGGCAATATACTACATGGCTGGAAATATATCAACCTTAGTTCATTTTGCGATCAAAAGTTATATATAAATATATACATATACATTTTGCATGTAAAAATCAGTTTCTATTTTCATAACCTATTGTTAACAAAGATCGCTTTCGTCCTTCTAGACGTCTTCAGGTCTGTGTACAAGAACCCTAAAAACCTATATAATTGTATAATTAGTTAGTATTGTTATTACCATCATTTTGAATAAAGTGGAAAAAAGAGAACCAGAAAAAAAATGTATAAAAATAAAAAAAATATATATATGTATGATGATGGAAACAAAATATACACCTAAATTTCAAATGATTTAAAATGGTATTTAAAACCAATTTGTAGAAAAAAATTGGTTTTAAATACCATTTTAAATCATTTGAAATTTAGGTGTATATTTTGTTTCCATCATCATACATATATTTTTTTTTTTTCTGGTTCTCTTTTACTTTTACATGCAAAATGTATATGTATATATTTATATATAACTTTTGATCGCAAAATGAACTAAGGTTGATATATTTCCAGCCATGTAGTACATTGCCTTGTATAAAATCACAGACTTAATAATCTACTTAATAATTTGGTTAAATAAGATGTACCATTAAAGTATATTAGGGCTATATATTATTATGACAGCTACTAGGTAGGGCAGGACCAGCTCGAATGTCACAATGATGGGGGAAGGGATGTGAATTTAACATGTGTACCAATAACACTTTGTTTTACAGCACAATAAACCACTCCCATGCCTGATAAAAAGTATATATATATATTTAGAAAGTTTGTGAGGAAATTATTACTCTATTTTTGTTTTACTTGGATCGCTTGTCTGTGTACTTAATAAAGGATTTTTGACTGGAAACAGACTGCCTGCCTTGCTTGGATTACTTTTGAATACTTAGTAATGCTGTAGAATTATATATTTTCTATTATTACTTTTTGACTTGACGAGTTTACGTTCGCTACTTCTACTACTATTGTCTGATCTGATTAATATACAGTGATTACCTAGAAATATATGGACTGAAAATCTTCCACACAGAGAAGTTTCTTACACTGTTTTGTTTTTAGACCCACTAAACTTTAGTGGGTTGTTTTGAGACTTCGGGGATACCACGGAGATTACTTGTTTTTTTTTTTTTTTCAAAAAATACTCAAAGATATATGTGATAAAAGCAACATGCAGCATCAGAACGGACCATGATTTATCATACACTATTGCAAATACTAAAGATATCAGCACTGGCAGAAAAACTTAGAAGATATGCAGATAAATATAAAGGAATAATGTAAAATAAGCAACTTATTGACAAACCAAAAAAGTTTTATAGAGAATTGGGAAACAAGGCAAGGAATAGAAACACCACCAAAAAAAAAAATAGAAGAAATAGACACATTTTGGAGAAATATCTAAAGATGCTGAATAGACAGAAGAAGTAAAAGAAAGAATAAAAATAGTCAAATGTACAGGATATGATATGGGATGAAGTAGCAGCCAGAGAAATTGAAACAACATTAAAAAAAAAAAACTCCTAACTGGAAAACCCCAGGTCCACATGCAGAATCTAACTTCTGGCGAAAATATTAACATCTTTACATGAAGATTTAGTCATGAGTAAGAACTATTTATACATGCTCCCTGAACAGATGCCAACCTGGCCAACAACAGGAAAAACAATACTCCTTCTTAAGAGTGAATTTGCAAGATATCCTAAAAACTTTAGACCAATAACTTGCCTTCCAACAATGTATAAACTATACATCAGAATCAATGCCGATTGAGTTTTCTTCTAAATTACTGTAAACTCTATCGTGTCAATAGATCAAAAGAGTAACAAATGAAAGTCATATGGAACAAAGGATCATTTGTTGTTAAGTCATAATGGAGGATTGTAAAAGGGGGAAGAATCTAAGTATGGCATGGATAGACCACAAAAAAAAGCATTTGACACCATCCTACGTTCAGGATAAAAGCGTGCTTACAAATGTATAAGATACACCCTACATTGAACAATTACATTATAGTGATCATGAAAGAGAGGCAAACTGCTTTGTAGCTAAGCCATGATAAGGGAAAAAGTATTATTCTTGGGATAAAAATTCTAAGAGGGATATTCCAGGGTAACTTTTTGTCACCACTCCTCTCTTGTCTTGTCCTTAACCCATTAAGCTGTCTACTTAATAGATCAGGTCTTGGTTACAATTTGTCTGTCAAAAAACAACAGTGTAAAGACTTCTCATCTTCTTTTTGTGGGTGATTTAAAACTGTATAGCTCATCAGATGAGGAACTGAAAGCACAACTGCAAGTGGTCAAAACTCTCAGAGATGAGAAAAGAATGTCATTTGGTCCTGATAAATCTGAAAAAGCAACTTTTAAAGCAGAAAAGCTTCAGCACCAAGAAAATATAAGTCCGGTACAGGAATGTGATATAAAAGAACTTGAGCAAGTGGGAGTGTAAAAATACTTGGGAAATGATGAAGGATCAACAATAAAACACGAACAAATGCAAATAAAACTTAGTAAGAAATATTTTAGAAGACTAAAATTAATACTGAAGTAGCTCTGACATCAAGGAACAAAGTCCAAGCTATAAACCAATTTGCTCTCCCTGTTGCAACTTACAGTTTTGGGGTGACTGACTGGCCCTAGGAGGTACTGGATCAGTTTTACAGGAAAACAAAAAAAATGTTTTATGCTTATCAAATGATTTATAAACATTAGTGTATACCAAGATTATATATTCCCTGTTCTGGAGGAGGTATGAGCCTCCTCGAAATTAATTAATTGTATAGATCTGCAGTCGTAGGACTGCATACATACCTGCTTACCTCACAAGATCCAAATACAGAGAAAGTTTTAAAACATAAGGAGAATAAGTCTAAGATGATTTTCCTGCTTAGTTTAACAGAAGCATATCAGTGTTAAGTGGGAATGGAAATCAAACCAGAAGTAGATAAAAATCAGGCAGCAAATAAATGTGCTAAAAAACAACAGAAAGAACATAAGGTGAAAGATCAGATGAAAAGGCAAGGAATGTGGAAAATGTATAAATATAGTTGCAAGTACAAAAACACTCCTGAACAACTTCATGTCAATAAGAATCTAATGCAGGATTGATTAAGTAGAGGTGAATTTAAACCAAAAGACTAGAGGTTAATATTTGGCAGCCCAGGTTAATGGAATACATAGACATTGGTTTACAAAGTCCATTGAACATGTTAGAGAAACAAACACATGCAGGTTTTGTAAAACAGCAATGGAAACACTCACACATCTTGTTGCTGGGTAGGATATACTAAGATCTGTATACTGAAAGGCATTATAATGTGGTAAGACTGTTGCATTAGGGATTGTGCAAACATTATAATATTGAAGTAGTTGAGAAGTATTGGAAACATGAGCCACAAAGCAATATAAAAAATGCCAAAGTTTATATCACATGCGATCACCCATTGCCAACAGTTCAAAAAACAGATGCAAGAAAACCAGATATAGTAATCCAGGAAAAGAAGACAAACGTACCATTGATCATTGAAATTGCTACATCCAGTGATTACAGTGTCTTACATACAGAGAGAGAGAGATACAAAGTTATAAAATACCACGATTTGCAGACAGAAATGAGGGCAATGTGGAAGAAAGATACCCAGACAATTCCAACAGTAGCAGAAGTAATGGGTGTCATTAAAATAAAGAATTAACAGATCTGATATTGTCAGTTTTTCTGATCTATCAGATCCGACTCTGCCATTAGCAAGCTCATGGCAACCTAAAAGCTCTTGGGTACTTCCCCCTTTCCACAGTGCATCTCCCACCATTACCTCAGATCTCATTTGTCAATTTGTTAAGACATTGTCCGATCAGTAATCTAGCCTTTGGCCACCACATGTCTACAGTGGTAAGGAAATCATTTTATGCTGCGCAACTTTTAAACAAAGGTATGGCATCTAAGTCCAAGGAAGTCATTTTTCCACTGTATTCAGCATTCATCACACCTATCATTGAATACAATGCCCCCTTTGGTATGTACCTAACCAGTCATATCCAACAACTGGAACATCCACAGAGGCTCCTCACTAAAAGAATAAAGAGAGTAAGTAAAATGTCTTGTGCAGATCGTCTCAAGGCCCTATCCGTGTATTTCATCTCCTACAGGCTTTGGAGGAGAGATCTAGGACTGGCATACAGAGCATTGTCAAACCCCACTCTGGTGGACCTCCTGCATATCCACAAAATAAACAGCACCAGAATTACCCATTCTGAAGACTTAAACCTTGCCTGTGATATAAATAGGACCTGCTGGAGAGACAGGTAAGTATCCCAGAGACTACCCAATCTATGGAACAGGCTCCCCATCCATGTGAAGCAGAGTTCCTCCCTAACCCAATTCAAGTGCAACTTAGACAACTGAATTGGAAACCGGAAATGTATCCCTGGTTTGGCACCTATGTCTCTAATGGACACAGGTAACCTGTAAATGGTTCATCTCCCAGGCTCATGCTTACACTTATCAAGGGTATCAGAACTTGTCAGAGTTTTGGGATGCATGGCTAGGCTTAAAAAGGCCATTGTGGTCATTAGCCTAGTAAACACCTATGAACCTAATCAGCTAGCTCTTGGTGTCAGGTCATATATTTAGAAATCTTCTTCATTAATAATCTCTATTTTCTCACTTGAGTGTAATTTGCTTCTCTATCACTCCCTTGTAGCTTAGAACCTTTTCGTACAAGTAACCGCTTTTTTTATTTAGGTTACTTTCTCTTCTCCCTTCCTTTCCCGCCAGTAACCATTTTTTATAGGTTACTCCCCTTTTCCCCTTTACCTTTTAGGTAACTCCTGAACTATTATTGTTAGTAGTTTCTCCCTTCTCTGTCTATTTTCCAATAAAAAAAAAAACAATCATATTTTTGCTGTCCTTTTCCCTTGTGTGTAAATGTTTGTTTGAGTGATCTCTTGGCCTTCCTCTTTCAGTTATGGCATAGAAACAAGAGAAACTGGCCAGTCTCAAAAAAATGTTCAAATTGCAGGCATAAAATCCTAGTGACTCTGTGTATATTGCATTGGGCCCCTTCACTTACAAGACGACTGTGCCATATGCCATTCCTTTAATCATAAAGCTTTAGCTGAACATAAAAACAAGCTCATTCTAAGACGTATGTTCATAGGTTCATAGATTAGTACTAGGCTAACTGCACTTGCGAGCCATTTCAAGCCTAGCCAATTATCCCTTGTGAGACTCAAACCCCGCACCCTGTGTTTATAAGGCAAGCATAAAAAGAAGCTCATTCTAAGAGGTATGTTCATAGGTTCATAGATTAGTAATAGGCTAACTGCACTTGCGAGCTATTTTAAGCCTTGCCAATTATCCCTTGTGAGAGTCAAACCTTGCACCTTGTGTTTATAAGGCAAACACCTTAACCATTAGGCCACCCTCAAAACCCCTTTAGCTGCCTTCAGCTTTCGGAGAGGCTATTTTGGGAAGGAAAGAGAAATCAGGTTTGGCCTCTAAAATTAACTCAGCTCATTCGAGCCCAGCCTCTTCTTTGTCCTCTAGATTTTCAGACAAAGCTAAGAAGAGACCCTCTTCAGCACCGACAGATGTTTTGGAGCTGAAGCCAAACATTTTGAAATCATTCACTTCTGATGAGTCTGTAATCTGATCGGAGACTTCTGCTCCTATCTCTACTCTACTGGATCCAACTCCTTTGGGCCTGATCCCATCTGGTAAGGATAGATCAGATCCGTTGATGTCAGATCTGACATTCAGTCCTTTTAAACTGATTTTGACATTACCAAGGACTAGATACTCTCCATCTTAAGACCCAGTTCCATCGAGGGTACAGTCTCCCTTTCTATCAAGACTGTGATTCCCTTCCGCCACGTCCTCACGTTCAACAAGAAGCCTAACTGAAGATGATGTGGAACAGATGGTGCAGGAGATTTTGTGGATGCAGGGTATCACTAAGTCCCCTTCGACCACCTTGACCCTTAAGGTTCTAGCCAGTCTAAAACATCCACTCCCCCCTCTTACTCCTCCTCTGACTTCAGGGCAAGCTTCGGAGTTGTCAGCTCCAACATACCTGGTGCCTTTTAGCTCTGATCCAAATATGTCTTTTTCCTCATATCAGATTTTTGCTCAGAGCTCACTGGCTTTATCGGAGCCAGAGAGTTCTCTGAGCCATAGCAAACCTCATGAACCTTATGTGCACTTCACTCCAACATCTTTGGAGCAGTTGATGTGCCTCTGGGCTTCCACGAAGTTGAGCTCAGCTCTAGCTTCATCCCCAGGTGAGCTGTCTTCTGGACTGGAGGCAACCCCATCCCGGAAACAAGGTTTGTCGGAGCCAGAATCCTTGTCCATTCAGGATCAGTCAGCTTTTGGGGCCTTGGAAAGGGCTATAGCTGCCACTGCAACTAAGAAGTCACCTTCCCCCTCAGATCCACTATTACAACAAGATACCTTGCCTGCCTCTTTTCATCACCAGGTTCCATAGGGACTGCAGGACCACAGGCACTAGGACACCCATATGGGTACACCCGACTCTTACGATACCTCCCAAGACTATCCCACTGAGGAGGTCCCTAGGAAGAGATTATACAAGATGAAGCATTTGGACTCCATAGAGGAGTCAGCCACAGAAGACACTGACTTCAAAGAGGGGGAAGGATCCCCATGGTCTCCTTTAAGGACTTTTCCTTTGAGGAGATTCTGAAGCAGATGGGTGGCTGGCAGTCCAGCAATCCTTTTGCCTGAGGAGTTGGTGCACTTGGCTGCCTTTGGTTCTCACCCATCTACTTCCTGGGTGATGAGCTCATAAGTTTGATCTCATGGTGGGCGTGGGAGACCCCAGACTCCATCGAGCTTGTTCCCTGGAGACCAAATAAAATTATCACCACTCCCTCGGATAAGGCTTTCTGGGCAAAAGGGTTTGCCATGGTTGTGGCAGCAGCAACCAAGAAGGAACTCCCCGAGGAGAGGTCAACTATCCCTCCTCCTTATACGGATTCCAGGATGATGGACAGATGTGGGAAGCATGTCTTCTCATCAGTATCCTTTGCCTTGAGGTCACTGAATTACCTTTCACATTTTACCAGATTGCAAAGGGATCTGATCAAGGAGCTCTCATATACCATTGAAGGAACAGTAGATGAGGGAGCTAAAAAGAAGTAGCTTCCCAGTTAGCCACCCTACATTCGGTAGCCAGCTCATCCATGAGGCTCATACCACATGCAGCCAAAGGATTGAGCAGAACGGCGGGCTCTGGCATCTCTATGAGGAGGCATGCCTGGATATGCCTTTGACATTTTGCAGAACCTTTTAAGTCTTCGTTTGTTAATGTCCCATTTGACAGCACGTCCATTTTTGGTCCTAATGTTAAAGATACACTATCCAGGTGTGAGTAAGGAGGTAAGACCCCATCTGCCATGGGCATATGTTTTTCAGCTGCTTAAAGACCTTATCCCAAGGGTCAGAGAGGCCGTGGAAAAATGTGGTTCAAGAAGTCTCAAGGGTCCTACCAAGACACACATGGTGAGCTTTCCCCCAGAAGCAGAGGGGAAACAGTAATGGAAGACGCAGTCCTCAAGGCAGAGGAGATCCACAAAACCAAGGTTCCTGGGAATATTTCTTTGGGAAGCCTTTCTCAGAGCTTCTGAAAGGAGGCTTGATTGTCCACCTCTGGAGGCAAGCGAGGGTCAACTATCCCTGCACTTAAGAGTCTGGCAAAAGATAACTTCCGATGTGTGGGTACAGAGGATAATATCCAGGGGTTACCAAATTCCCTTTTATGAACAACCCCCTCCAATCAAAAAAATCCCAGGCATTCTACCCAGACAAAGGGATCAAGCAATTGCTGAAATACAGAAACTACTAGAAAAAACAGTCATCCAAGAAGTCTCCCGAGATCAGAGATGGTTCAGAACTTACTCAAGGTTGTTTCCGATTCCAAAGAAAACAGGGGACTGGAAACAATCTTGGATCTCAGCAGACTGAACGAGTCATTTTGACGTCTCAAGTTCCGAATGGTCATGGTGCAGTCCATACTTCCTTTTCTGGAATAGGATGATTGCATGTGCTCTATAGATCTTCAGGATGCATTCTACCATGTAAAAATGAACAGATGCTCCAGAGAATACCCACATTTCCAGCTGGGAGCCAGTCATTACCAGTTCAGAGCACTGCCCTTTGGTCTCATTACCGCCCCAAAGTGTTCACCAAATGCATGGTAGTGATTGCAGTTCACTTGAGATGACAAGGATTCTGGGTGTTTCCTTATTTAGATGATAGGATCATTTCCGTCCAGACCAGGCATCTACTTATTCATGGAAGAGACTCTGTTCATCAGCTTTGTTCAGAACTAGGCATAACCATAAACTACCAAAATTCTCATCTGGAACCCACTCACACATTAGAGCTCATAGCAGCACTGATGGATACCGATCAGATGATTGCCAAACTTCTTCCTTCCAGGGTCTTAACAATCAGAAGACAAACTTCAAGGTTAATCGGAAACAAGAACATGGCAGCACATCATTTTCAACAGGTCTTAGGATCTATGGCTGCAGCAATTGTGTTAGTCCCTTCAGCCAGGTATCACATGCAAATTCTGCAATGGCTTCTGGCTTCTTAATGGTCAATAATTCTTTAACCAATATCTCTTCATATTCTCATAATGAACATATGCAAAAAGGATCTCTCATGGTGGATTCTTTCAGAACAGGTGACTCAAGGTCAACAGTTTGTTCTCCGTCAACCACAGGCTACAGTGATCATGGATGCTACTGCATGCCTTCCCCCCATTCTGTTGATTCCCAAATTCCATAAGGAAGATAGCAGGTTGGAGAGAAGAGTAATCCTCATTGCCCTGTATTGGCCTCCACAAATCTGGTTTCCCTTCCTCTGGCCTCATCTACGGAAGAAGCCCTGCATTCCAGAACCCTTTCTGGACCTAGTGTCACATCCAACAAGAATGCTTCATCCCAACCTTGACAACCTCAAGCTGACAGCTTAGTTCCTCAAGTTCCATTAATTGCCAGACAACCTATTTTCTCCTCCCCGGTTCGTCATATTCTAATATCCTCCCATAAGTCATCCACTCAAGAACTATATAGGAGCAAATGGAAGAGGTTTATAATCTGGGCACAACAACAATGCAGATCCCATCACAGCTCCCATTAACTTCATTCTGGAATTTTTTGGCTCATCTTTTCAATAACGGAGCTGCAGCATCTACTATTAAGGTACATTTAGCAGCCATTTCAAATTTTCACATTGAGATAAACAACTTATCTTTAATTTCCCACAAACTTTGCAAAGCCTTCTTAAAAGGCACCATGTTGTTAAACCCCACTTACAAGGATCCCTCTCCTCCTTGGGATCTAAATATGGTTCTATGTCTGATTGTTCTACCACCCTTCCAACCTGCAGCATCTTGAGGTATTAAGTTCCTTTCACAGAAAACTCTCTTTTTGGTGGCTGCCACATCAGTGAGATGAATATCAGAAATTCAGGCACTATCTTCCCAGCCCCTGTATTTGATTTGTCATAAAGACAGAGTCTGTTTGTGTACCAATCATTCTTACATGCACAAAGTCGTTTCTTAAACAAATATTAATCAGACTATACATTTGCCTGTTTTCTTCCCTAATTTTACTAATAAGGGCGAATATGTTCTATATTTGTTGGATGTTCATAGACAGTTACATTTCTATTTACATAGAACTAATGAGTTTCGGAAAGCAAGACAATTGTTTATTGCATTTGCAGGTCCTAGGAGAGGCTTACTAGTTTCCAAAGTTACCTTATCAAATTGGCTTTCTAGTTGTATTTCCTTTATTTACTCCTCAAAGGGCATGAAGCCTGACAAGTCCATTTGGGCTCATTCTACCAAGGCTATGGCCACATCTGCAGTCTTTCAGAAGAATGTCTCCTTGGATGATATTTGTGCAGCAGCCACTTGGGCCAACCATCATACCTTTATCACTCATTACAAGTTATATCTGGTCTCCAGAGGAAGGGCCTCCTTTGGTGCGATGGTTTTGAGGAATATTCTCCCGTGAGTCCACCCAGGGTAAAGGTAGCTGGGAACTCGGTCTCATATCTGAAGATGAGATGAAAAATTGACAATATCAGATTAAGAAGATATGTACTTACCATACTGTTCCATCTGTATTGTCAGTTTTTTCAACTCTCCTCACATTCCCACCCTCCACCCCCCTTCCACGGGTTTAATGGTTAAAGAACAGATTCCATATAATTAGAGTAATCTTTCTTGTACTCCAGAAATTGATACATAGATAGATAAATATATATATATATGTGAATATATATAGATAGATAGATATAGATATATGTGATTACAGCAAAAAAGATCTGAGGTAATGGGGAGAGATACACTGTGGGAAAGGGGAAGTACCCAAGAGCTTTTTGGTTGCCATGAGTTTGCTAATGGTCAAGTCGGATCTGATGGATCAGATCCGGACCCATATCTGAGGAGAGATGAAAAAATCGACAATACGGATGGAACATTATGCTTAAGTACATGAATTTTTATTATATTTAGATATTACCAATACATGTAATTTTGAATGAGTTGCAGAAGGAGTGAATTCTGGGCACACTGTGGGTCTGAAACAATACTAATTTCATGAACTTAATCATACTTTGACTTAGGAATGGATGCATTCCTGTCACAATGTTAGAAACCCCAAAGTCTTGGAGAATTTAAGAAGAAAGAGAAGCAAAAAAGAGGAAACAGGCACATTTTGGAGAAATAGTTATGAGGCATGTGAAACATAACAATGTTGCTGAATGGATAGAAAAATTACTGGAAATAGTAAGGAGTTCAAATGAACAGGATATGAAATGGGATGAAGTAATGGCCAGAGAAAGTGAAACAAAATTTAAGTAAAACTCTTAAACAGAAAACCCCAGGCCCAAATGCAGTACCTAACTTCTGGCTAAAAGTATTAAGATCTTTAGACAAAGATGTTACCCTGAGGTAAAATTACTTATATGTGCATCCTGAACTGATAATAACCAGGTTAACAACAGGAAAAAAAATACTCTTCCTTAAGAGTGAACCTTTAACCCATCCAAGGGCGCCTGCAGGCAGGTGCAAGGGGGTGCACTCACACACCCCTGGAGCCAGCTGGCTGAGAGATTAATTTTCTTTTAATTAAAAAAATGTTTCTTTTTAAGGGCATTCTTCTTTAAGAATGCCCTTTACATCCAGTTGCACAGACAGTACAGGTGTTTGCAATCTGTTTTCGTCTTCTGTGTTTGTGCGACCAATGGTTTATATCTTCATCTTCCACACCCGCACTGAATTTGAATTCTAGAAGACGTCTGGACTGCAGACGAGTGTACAAGTGAGAGGTAGGTGTGTGTGTGTGTGTGTGTGTGTGTGTGTGTGTGTGTGTGTGTGTGTGTGTGTAAGAGGGAGGTAGCATACCCCTCAGCTGTCCAGGTTTTTGCCCCATATTCCTCCTAAACGACTGAAGTTGCTACATAATGACAGACATTTCAGTTTTAGACATATTATCCTTTAGAAAAATGCATACCAACACAAATCCTGTTATTCTAGCATTTTTCTGAGTTCATGAGAGCATTACTTAAAATCTGCCCTTTTTATTTTAGGCTTTGTCCAGATTTCTTGCACTAAGAAGTTGAAGTGTGTGTGTGTGTGTGTGTGTGTGTGTGTGTGTGTGTGTGTGTGTGTGTGTGTGTGTGTGTGTGCGCGCGAGACTGAGACAGACTGAGACAGAGCGAAATGCCCTAATTAGAGTTAGCAGGTGGAATTTATTTCCAAGTGCATTTTTCAAGGAATTGTGAGCTTCAAGGGAAGAGAAGTTTACTGTTGCTCATGCTAAGTCTGCTTAAAACATGCAACTGTTTTATTTAGCAAATGGTATCACTATTGTAGTAGAGAATTTTAAAGAAGTGTTAGCAGCACACCAGGTTAGCATACTTGCATCTGGATTCATAGGGCTATAGGTTCTACTCTCCCAGGATGTAGATTTGTATTTTAATGGGGCAGGGTGCTGCAGTCCTGAGTATGTCCTCCTTTGAATTAGATGCCTAGCAACTATGAACCTGTTTTTCAGCTTGCCACCCATTCCCTATTGCAATATACCAGCTTACCATTTTTTTTAATGTAGCATAGACAATTTATTCTTCAAGGGCAGCAGGCACTGAATTCGTAGATGAAACACTGACATATAAAATTGTTTTTTGCAACAATCTCTTCATTAGTTTCAGATTTCTTTAATGTTGAAATATTCAGATGACTTTTACTTCTGCAGAGATTGTGAATATTGACTGATATTGGTGGATTGTAACGACAGAAGTTTCAGTGGCCTTTTATGGTTGAAATGTTCTGAACTGGGCAGTCTGTCATTACTGGTTCATATGTTTTGTTTCATTGCTTACTGGAAAAATGTTCAAAAGTATAAATTTAAAACACTCTAACAAGTGGTGCTGTATTATACAAGGGATATAATTCAATTATATATTATAATTAATGCAGTCATGAAGGTGGATCAAATAATGTTTGCATGGACCTAAAAATGTGTGAAAGGGGCCTATGATTTGAAAACAGCCCAAAGGTAAACTTAACCTGGCACTGGCCACATGCATTTTCTTTGAATGTGGCTTTTAATGCTGTTTAAGTGAATGTGAGTTTAAAGGTAGAGAAGTTTTAATGCTAAGTCTGTTTTCATTTTAAGACTATTGTTTTGTGTAGCAAATGTCTATCAGTGTTTCTGCTATAAAATTTGAAATAAAAGTTGTAAATTAAATCCAAATATCTGTAACCATAGCAGAAGTAAAGTATAAAACAGTATGCACACTGAGAGTTTTGAACAGTGTTTATGGCAACTGGGGATAAATAGCCAAGTAAAGGGACACTGGAACGGCTGCATAGGGGTGAGCTGCGTGGGAGGGGGTGAGAGGGGGGCTCTGGGTTTGCACTCCCCTGCAAAAAATCCTGCGGGCTCCCCTGAACCCATCCTAAAAACTATAGATCAATAACTTGCCTTGCAATGATTTACAAACTATATACTAGAAATGATGAAGACAGAGTTCATAGTCATTCAGAAGTAAACTCAGTCATGGCCACAGAACTTAAGGGAAAGAAAGAAAGTTATATGGAACAAAGGATCATTTGTTGCTAAATAAAGCCATAATAGAAAATAATAAAACGGGGAAGAATCTAAGTATAGCATGGAGAGATTACAAAAAAGCATCAGACAGCATGCTACATTAATAGTTAAAGGAGTACTTACAGATGTATATGAAACATGCTACATTGAGGGAGGATGGCATAATGGTTAAGGGTGTTTACCTTACAGACACAAGGTGCAAGGTTTGATTCTCACATGGGGTAACTGGCTAGGCTTGAAATGGCTCACAAGAGCAGTTAGCCTAGTTCTAAATCTATGAACCTATGATCAGTTACATTACAGTGACCATGAAACAGTGGCAATCCACTTTGCAGTTAAGCCATGACAAATGGCAAATTATTATCCCATGGATAAAATTTCAATGGAGGTATTCCAGTGTGATTCCTTGCTACTGCTATTACTTTGTCTTGCCCTTAACCCACTAAACTGTTTACTTATGTCTTGGTTACAATTTGGCTCTCAGAAAACAATCTTGATTAACTCATTCACTACAACAGAGCTCAGGAAGTTGCACTGTAACTTCCAATGGGTGAAGCCTAAGCCTTTTGACAGAATCAAATTATGTCCTCACATTTCAAGCAAATGTTCATATTTATGGAACCATAGGTGTTATGAAAGAAGTATAAATGGCAAACCCTTTAGCACAAACTATTTTATAGTGGTAGTATTCTTTATGTTCTAGGTCTTAAACTGAATTTTATATGTCACGGTAAACACAGTAACTATTATGTTTGTTATATTTTGTAAACAACTTACAATATCTCAGCAACTGCTCAAGTTGCACACATACTATCAGCAGCATTTTATTCACCTAGCTGAGAGCTTTCATAAGAGGCTAAGGAGTTTCGTCTGTGTTACTTGGTTGCTGAGATATTTTGAAAAATGTGAAAATTATATCACTATAAATTAATATCATTATTATTAATTATGTACTTACCATAACTTGGCATCTGTGTTGTCCTTCTCTCATTCTGCTTCACTGATGGGTTACAGATCCAATCCTCAGATCTAACTCAACTGTCTTCCACAGACTTTCGCTTCCAGGTTCGAGCTCCTCCCTTACTCATAATCCTATGCCCATAGCTCAACCTCCTCAGATTGAGTTTGCTATCCCCTTGCAGAAAGAAGTCAGAAGGAACCAAGGGCTCATCCTGGAACAGAGATTCCAACAAAGGATTTTCCAGATCCTCTAGAACAAAATATTTGGAGGGGGTGGCTGGGTGGGAAGGTGAAGCAGAATGGGAGAAGGACAATACAGATGCCAAGTTATGGTAAGCACATAACTAATAAATATGATGTTGTCTTTCTCATTCTGCTTCACTGATGGGTCAGAGTCCCTAGCTACAGGATTTCTTGGGTGGTCTCAAAGAAGGATATGCAAGAGCACCAAAGAGCCAAAGGATGTCCTGCTCCTGGAGATCATGTCCAACTTATAATGGGCTACAAAGATATGAGACTTAGATCAGGTAGCTGCAGTACAAATATCATCAATAGGGATTCTGGATGAAAAAGCTGCCAATGCAGCTATGGATGATGTTGAATGGGCTTTTGAAAAACTAGGCAATTTCAAACCATTTTTCTCATAAATAAATGATATGCAACTGGTTATCCACTTTGCTTTTGTCACTTTGGAAACTGCTCAACCCTTACAGTTGGACAAGAAAAAGATAAATAACTGTCAAATATTCTGAATTGTTTTGTTCTATGCAGGCAGAAACGTAACTGTGAACATCCAAGGAATTTAATAAGAAGTTATATACCTACCATAACGTTCCATGTTAGTTGTCTTCTTCTCGCCTTCCTTCTTGCTGGTTGGGGACTCGGCCATCTTCAAGAGCTCGAGAGCTGCTTACTGGCTTGAGGCCCCCTCCTATATCCCATGATGCCTGGCGCTAGATACCCAGATCTCGTTTGGTAACCTAACTACAGACATAATAACAATAATCATGATAATACAGTAACTGTATCAGGATACAGGAACCTACTGGAGAGACTGACAGTCACAAGTAACAGCCAGAGAAGACTCAGCCAGTGATAAAGAAGCCTGAGAAACTCTTCTCGATCTACGAGGATAGGGGGATGGAGGGTGGGACGCAAGAAAGAAGGCGAGAAGAAGACAACTAACATGGAATGTTATGGTAGGTACATAACTTCTTAATGTTAAGTTGTCTATCTCGCCTTCATTCTTGCTGGTTGGGACAGCGTCCCTAGCACCTGAATCCTAATGTGGCTCATCGGAACAGACTCTTCAGAACAGTGGAACCAAAATCAGCTCTGCTTCTGGAAGCCACATCCAGCTTATAATATGAAATTAAGGTATGTGGATTAGCCCAGGTAGCTGCTGCACAAATAGTTTCCATTGGCAATCTAGCCTGAAAAGCCACAGAAGTAGCTAAACCTCTGGTGGACTGGTGGAGTGACCTTTGGGTTTAGCAGGAAGGCCCTTGTTTCTCAACTGATATATAAAGGTAATAGTAGAGGACAACCACCTAGATAAGGTGACTTTTGGCACCGGTATGCCTTGTTTTCCTTCAGCGTAAGACAGGAACAACTGGTCTGATTTCCTGAATTGCTTGGTTCTATGCAAGTAAAAGCGTAATTGTCTATGGACATCCAACTGATGTAATTTGTATTCTGCCTTGTTGGAATAATTTGGAAAGAACACACGCAGTTCAATGGAGTGATTCAAATTACAATCAGAAGTAACCTTTGGGAGAAAGGAAGGATTAGTCCGAAGAGAAACTCTATCATTGTGAAAAACTAGGTAAGGAGGATGAACACAAAGAGCCTGAAGTTCAGAAACTCTTCTGGCCGACGTAAGTGCAACCAAAAGAAGGGGTTTCCAAGAAAGAAACTTCAAGGAACAAGAAGCTGCCAGGTTCAAAGGGGGGCAGTATCAGGGGAAGCTAAAATCAAATTCAGATCCCACGGAGGCGGGGGATCCCTTACTGGGGTCCTGAGTAGAGTGGTCCCCTTCAGAAAGGCTTTACAAAGCTTATGGGACATGATGCATGAATCAGATAGGCCCGTAGGAAAGTTAGAAATTGCAGCTAGCTGAACTCTAATTGTGGCAGAAGAGGATCCAGTTTGAAAAAGTTCTGCTAGAAAATCTAAAATATGGTGCACAGGGGCTGAAAGGGATCTATATTCCTGTTCTCTGCCCATAAGGACAAACGTTTCCACTTGCTAGCATAAGTTTTTCTAGTGGAGAGACTGACTTATGCGAGGATAAGATGATTTCACGCACCGAATGGGAGATGTTGGGAAGCCTGGCTAAAGTCAGAAGTGGAGAAACCAAGCAGTGAGCTGGAGAGATTGGTGCAGCCTGCTCGACTGATGGATCAGGAGATCTGGAATTGGGTCCAGGGCTGCTCCAGAAGGTGATGATGCAGGAAGGGAAACCAAATTTGTCGAGGCCAGTAAGGGGCAATGAGGATCATCTTGCATCTCAGTGTGGTAGCTTTCTGAATTAGTTTGGGAATCAGGGAGAATGGAGGGAATGCATAAAGAAGTCCCTGGGACCAATTGTGAATTAGAGCATCTCTGGGGAGGTGTCCAGGAAGAGGTAGAAGAGAGAAAAAGTTGTCGCACTTGCTGTTGAAGGGGGTGGCAAAAAGGTCGCAGCAAGGCTGACCCCATTTGCGGAAGATTCTGTCCGCCACAGTCTGATTGAGAGACCACTCGTGAGGCATGAAAATTGCTCTGCTCAGCCTGTCTGCTATAACATTGGACTTCCCAGGGATGTGCGCTGCTATCAGAAACTGTTGGGAAAGATCGCCCACTGCCGAAGTCTGAGTGTTTCTCGACATAAGGGGTATGACTTGGTTCCGCCCTGCTTGTTGATGTACCATACCACTGACATATTGTCTGTTTGAATTGCAATGGTCCCGGTGGGAAGAGAGTTCTGAAGAGCTTGCAACGCTAAAAGCACGGCTCTCATCTCCAAGACATTGATATGCAGATGGTACTTATGAGGCTGCCAGGTGCCTTGGACTGTTCTGCCCTGATAATGCCCCCCCCACCCGATCAGGGAGGCGTCCGTGGTCACTGTAGCTACTGGGTGACGAAGAACGAATGGTCTGCCCTGGTGTAATGATGGGGAAACCATCCACCAAACAAGTTGGTTTTTGCATGACTGTGTGATCATTATCCTGTGAGACACTGGGAGTTGCTGGAAAGACCATTGTGTGAACAGCATCCACTGAAGAATCCTCATATGAAAGCATGCAAGGGGGACTAGTATTATAGCCACTGCCATGAGACCCAATGTTTTAGGACAAATCTGGCCTGAATCTTTTTGCATCCTAACAAGACCTGCACATGTCGTCGAATGGCTAACACTCTGTCTACTGGTAGAGTTGCTGACATGTCCTTTGTTTTTAAGTTTGCACCTATAAAGGTGATAGATTGACAAGGCGACAATGCAGACTTTTCGAAATTTATTGTGATGCCTAGAGTGGAGCACGTTTGGATGGTGTAGTCTCTAGCTAGCAGCAGGTGATGCCTGGTGGTTGCAGTTAGGAGCCAGTCATCTAAATATGGAAACACCTGGAATCCTTGCCGTCTCAAGTGAGCGGTGACTACTGCCAAACATTTAGTGAACACCCTGGGGGCTGTGGCGAGATCAAAGGGCAGCGCTCTGAACTGATAATGACTGGCTCCCAGCCGGAAGTGGAGGAATCTTCTGGAGCGTCTGTGCATTTTGATATGGTAGTATGCATCCTGAAGATCTATGGAGCACATCCAATTGTCCTGACCCAGAAAGGGTAAAATGGACTGAAGCGTGACCATCCGGAACTTCGCTCTTTGAACAGACCTGTTTAGTCTGCTGAGATCCAAAATGGGTCTCCAGTCCCCTGTCTTTTTTGGTACCAAAAAAGAACCTTGAGTAAATTCCGGATCCTTGTTGGTCTGCTGGGACTGACTGGATGGCTCTTTTTCTTAGCAGTTTTGAAATTTCTTGAACTGCTTGATCCCTTAGATTGGGTGGAACATCTGGAAGGGATATTCTGGAAGAAAGTGGAGTGCGAAAGAATGGGATTTTGTAGCCTTCGGATATGACAGAAAGTACCCATTTGTCTTTTGTTATACTTTGCCAGGCTTCTGGGTACAGTGATAATCTTCCCCCGACTGCCTCCGAATGTGGACAGCCAGGCAGCACTTCAGGGATGCTGGAAGGGCTTGTCAGAGAAGGATTCTCTTTGGCCCGGATTTTGCGGACCCCCCCCCCCGTGCCCCTAGGGCAGCGTCTATTGTTGTTCCCTCCTCTGCCCCTGGAGGGGAACTCTCCACGTGTGTCAGGCATGGCTCCCTGGGATTTCTGGAACCACATCTTCCCACTCTTTTGACCCTTGGGATACGGTCTTAAAGGAGTGGAAAAACGGACTCCAACGGCAGAGAGAGTCTTGCCTTCCTGCTCACACCTGGTAAGGGTGTCCTTCACCTGTAGTCCAAACAGAGCAGAACCATCAAAGGGGGTTTTGGTGAAAGACGCCTTAAAGGGTCCCGCAAAGTTGCATAACTGCATCCAATTGTGTCTCCTCAAAGCCACACCTGTGCCTGCGGCCCTACTCGCTCCATCGGCTGCATAAGAGATGAGCCACATGGAGGAGTTTACTACAGAATTTAGAGTCGCCAGCTGGGAGGCAATCTTAGCCTGAGCCCCCACAGCTGATGGATCTTGAAGGGTGTCTCCTAACTCTTTAAGGAGATCCCTTTGAAGGCGGGTAAAATGGCACAAATAGTTCAGAGACCTCATGGAAAAGGTCGCTGAGGAAAACATCCGCTTCCCATATCTGTCCATCTTCCTAGATTCCTTATTAGGGGGATGGACAGACAAAGAAGTTTCAGCCAACTCCTTTTTAGTGGTCGCTGCTACCACCATGGCATCAACGGGACCACCCTTGGTCAGAAATTGCTTGTCCTGAGGGGCGGTGATGAATTTTGTGGGCCTACAGGGAGCTGGTTCCATTGTGTCTGGAGCTGACCACGCCTTTTGAGCCAGCACCGACATCAGTGGATCGAAAGGCAGAGACACCCAGGAGGTGGAGGGTCGGGAGCCAAACGCATCCAGGAATACTGACTCATCCTCGGAAGGGTTAAGGGTAGTCCAGTTCCCCCTCTGCCTAAGGATTTCAAGGATGTCTGAGAAGGAGACGTCCTCAGAGGGAGATCTCTGGGACCCTTCCGACTCCTCCAAATCGGTATATGAAGTGACAGACTCAGGGGAGTCAACACACTTCCTCCTGCATTTCCTCTTTTGAGGGGGCTCCTCTGAATGAACAGGGGAGGCCTCAGAAGAGGAAGATACACCCAATGGGGTGCCCTGGAGTGCTTGTTCCCCACGCTTGGGGTCTGGAGGAGGGGCAGAGGCAGGAGCAGGCACCATGGGGGGAGGAGCCGATGAGGCCGACCGTGAGGCTGACTCAGATGCCAGCACACTCCTCATGACCTCAAAGGCGCCCCTTCCCGATGCCAAAGAAGGCTCCAGCTCCAAAGAGACGAGAATCCTTCCTGGCACCAAGAGAGACGGCTCCGAAGCCGATGTAGGAGCCGAACTCACCTGCGCTAAAGCTCCGAGAGGGAGAATGGGGTTGGACAAGGGTCCGATGCCACTCACCCCCACGGAGCCAACGAGGGAGTCTTGGCACCCAGATTCCTCCAAGGACGGCACCATGGAAGAGATTGGAGCCGACGACGGCACCAAAAGGGGAGGTATCAGTGCCAACAGACCCACGGTTCCGGCCACAGCATGCTCCGGCTCCGAATTCAAGGGATGAGTCGAAGAAGGAACTATTGGAGAAACAGGTAGAGCCGAATCCTGGTGAGGGAGCTGGAAAGCATTTTTGCCAGGGCCTGCGACTTTAAAAGCCTGCTCACCACTCTCTCCAAATCATGGTCAGATAGCCTAGACGACCAAGAAGAGAGGGATCGATGACTCTGCTCAGATTGCAATAAGGGTGACCCTGGAGCCGAGTGTATCGACTCCAATGATGGTGACCTGGAGCGTTTCCGACTCCCTGACAGTTCCGAAGGAAGAGTCGGAGCCGAGTGAGAGATAGGTACTTCGGCTCCAGTCGGAGCCGAAGTTGATGTAGATATAGGTACTTCGGTTCCAGCCGGAACTGAAGTTGAAGCAGAAGCCATACCCGGCGACGGCTCCGAGCTGGGAGCCGACGGCTTCGATGGCATAGAAGGTTTCACTGACTGAGTCTTGGCCGGTGATCCTTCAGGTTTAAGCAAACCCCTCAGGATAAGCTTATTCCTAAGCTCCTGCAGGACTCTTGGACTAAAGGCGTGACACACCGAGCAAGAGTCCTGCAGGTGTAGGGAGCCCAAGCAGTAGACACAAGAAGTGGGACCATCTGTCAGAGACATTTTCTGACAGCATGAGTCACACTTCTTGAATCCCGACACTTTTGTGTCTTTAGACATTCCTGTAAAGGAAAATCAAGCACAAATAACAAGTAAAGTGGAGAGTAGGTAAATGAAAAAAAATTACACACAATTCACACACGTTACCACACCCTAACAGCACACACACACACTATAATAATATAAGACCTACAAGCTATCACAATTTACTAAAAGGAAACTTTTATCTACCTTAAAAATAAAACAATGATAAGCCTCTAACTAAAACGGCTTACTTTGAAAGGTAAACGGGGGTGGGGGAGGGAAAGGAAAAACTCTCTAAGGAGAAAACAAGTTTTGAAGGGGGGATAAACACTAACAAACTACTATAGAACCTACTCTAAGCTATAATAATAAAGGTATACCTGACAAAGTACAAAAAAGTCCTAAATATAAGAACAAAGTGAAAATTACGACCTGAGCCAGTAAATGCAACCTCGTAGCAGAAGCGGCAAACGAGATCTGGGTATCTAGCGCCAGGCATCATGGGATATAGGAGGAGGCCTCGAGCCAGTAAGCAGCTCTCGAGCTTTTGAAGATGGCTGAGTCGGAGCTGAGGATTGGCTCCGAACCCAACCAGCAAGAATGAAGGCGAGATAGACAACTTAACATCATATATTCTCCTTTATTAGAATAGTTAGGAAAGAACACTGGTAACTGAATGCACTGTTTTATGCTAGATTCTGTAGCCACTTCTGGCACGAAGGATGGATTAGCACAGAGAGAACTCTATCCTTGTGAAAAATAATATAAGGAGACTTAGACGAAAGTGAATGCAATTCAGAAACTCTTTTTGCTGATGTAATGGCCAAGAGAATAGCAGACTTCCAGGATAAACATTTCAAGTCACAATCATTAGCTGGTTCAAAGGGTTTTTGGGTCAAACCTTGCAGAATGAAAGTCAGATCCCACAGAGGAGTGGGGTCCTTGATCGGAGGCTTGAGAAGAAAAACACCTGTCATAAAGGCTTTACATAACCTGGTTGAAGCAATAGAACCCAAAGGTAATCCCGAATGAAAATTGGAAATGTCAGCTAACTGGAGCTTAACAGTCGCAAAACTAGAACCTTATTTAAATAAAGACTCAAGAAATGAAAGGACTAAAGAAACATGTGATGTAAAGGGATAAATGTGATGATTTAGCAGCCCAAACAGAAAATCTTTTCCACTTGCTTTTATAGACTTTCTTGGTGGATGCTTTCTGTAAAGCTAGAATGATAGCTTTGACTGGCAAGGAAAACCTGAACCCTCTAGCAATCAAGAGAACTGGAGAAACCAAGTGGTTAACTTGAGTGAGGGAGATGCGGGTGGAGTCCTACTGTGAGGTGGTAGAGGAGGTCCGGTTTGGGATCCAATACCCATGGAGGATATCTCAGGTGAGACCAAAGGAAGGGGAACCAAATCTGATGAGGCCAAAAAGGAGCAATGAAGATCACAGTACTCTTCATCCATTTGCCTTTCTGATGAAATTTTTGGAACAGTGGAAGAGGAGGGTAAGCATAAGAGAGTCCAGGGGGACAATTATGGACTACAGCATCCCTTGGGGAACTTCCTGAAGCAGGGATCAGAGTGAAATATGTGCTGAACTTGTTGTTGTGAGGGGATGCAAAGAGATCACAGCAGGGGTGACCCCAACAGACAAATATCTTGTTCACTACTAACTGATTCAGGGACCACTGTGAGACATCAGAATGGATTTGTTGAGCCTGGCTGCCAGTATGCTGGATTTCCACGGTAAATGTGTTGCAAGTAGAAAACAGTGTGAAGAGATTGCCCATTCCCAAACCTTCATGGCCACTCTGCACAGAAGTTATGAATGTATTCTTCCTTGCTTGTTAATATAACAGATGACTGACATGCTGCTCATGTGAATTGCAGTGTTCCCCAGAGGGAGAATATCCTGATATCCTGAAAAGCTTGCAATGATAGGAGGACAGCTCTCATCTCCAGGACATATATATTCAATTCTGGTCTCTAGGGGAGTCCATGTGCCTTGGATCATCTTCCTGGCAAATGCCCCCCCCCCCTTGCTGGAAAGTGCTCGTGGTCATTGTGGCTAATGGGGGGGGGGGTGAAAGGTCCGCCGAAAGACAGATCAGAGCAAATCCACTATTCTAAAAAACTTCCGGAAATATTGGTCAACCTGACAGGAGCAGATAGGGAATGATGTATAACTAACCATTGAACAGCCGGTGTCCATTGCAGAATGCACATATAGTATCTGGCTAGAGGTAATCAAGATTATAGCAGCTGTCATAAACCCTAAGGCCCATAGATTCAATCTGCCAGGAGGAGAGGGGTTAGGTAATATAGCTTGGACCTGAAGAGTCAAATTGTTGATGGGATGTTGGGGCAAGGAAGCTACCTGCATAACGGTGTTCAAATCAGCCCCGATGAATTCCAAAGTTTGTACCAGCAATGGTTGTGACTTTTCTGGATTTATGGTGATGCCTAGGATATGGGATATCTGGAAGAGACAGTCCCTGGCCTGAGATAGTTGACATTGGGAGGGGAATGTTAGGAGCCAATCGTCTAAATACGGGAATACTTGAAACCCTTGCAGTTGGAGATGAGCTGTGACCACTGCCATGCATTTGGTAAACACCTGTGGTCAGACCAAAGGGTAGGGTTTTGAACTGGAAGTGATTGGCTCCCATACAGAAGTGCAGGTGACATCTGGAGCGACTGTCTATTTTTATATGATAGCACACGTCCAAGTCCACAAAACACATCCAATCATCTTTCCTTAGTAACAGAAGGATAGACTGAACCATCATCATCCGGAACGTCTCTTTCTTTACATATAAGTTGAGTTTCCTTAGATCTAGGATAGGCTTCAGGTCCTCTGTTTTCTTTGACACCAAAAAGAAAGGAGAGTAAGTTAAGGATCTTCTTCGTTTGGCTGGGACCACTTGGATGACTCTCTTTTGCAGTAATCTTTTGATTTCTAGAACTACCAACTCCCTTTGGCTGGGTGGAACACTGGGGAGCTTCTTTTGAACTTTTGAAGGGGTTAGAGAAAAGGGAATGTAGTAGCCTCAGAATATTTTGCTTTGCACCCAACCATTTGTCATTATTTCAACCCAGGCACATAGATACGAGGAAAAATAGCCCCCAACTGCCTCCAGAGTCGGACAGCTAAGCAGCACTTCAAGAGTACTGAAAGAGATTGTCAGAAAAGGGTTCCCTAAAGTCTTGATTTTGGGGGGCACTCTATGCATCTAGGGCAGCGTCTCCCATTAAAGCCTCCTTCCCTGCCTCAGGAGGAGTACTCTCTGTTTTGATCAGGAAAGGAACCTTGTGATTTTCAGAACCAAGTCTTCTTAGACCCTCTTTGATTCCTTGAATAGGTTCATTGATGGGTGTAAAACTTGATCCCCATGGCAGACAAGGTCTTACCGTTTTGCTTGCTGTGGGTCAGGGTGTCCTTAACTGATGGTTCAAACAAGGAGGAACCATCAAAAGGGGCATTAACAAAAGACGCCTTAAAGAGCTCCATGAAATCACAAAGCATCATCCATGCATATCTGCATATTGCAATGCCGGTGCTGGCTGTCCTCGAGGATCCTTCCGCTGAATGGGAAACTAGCCTCATGGAAGAATTTGCCAGGGAAGTAAGAGTGGTCAGCTTTGGAGAAATTTTATCAAGCTCCTCCTTAGGCAAGCACCAAGGACTCAGAGTTCCTTAACCAGGTCTCTCTGTAGGTGAATAAAATGTGCCAAGTAGTTAAGTGCTCTAAGTGAAAAAGTCACCAAGGTGAAGGTGCACTTCCCAAACCTGTCCAGCACTCTGAACTCCCTGTTTGGCAGGTGGACAGTCAAGCTCTGTTGAGTGAGCTCTTTCATTGTAGCAGCCGCCACTACCATATCATTAATGGGGATGCCCTTACACCAAAAGGTCTGATCTTCGGGGGAAGAAAGGATTTTGTCTGAGCACTTTGTTACAGTTTCTATGGTGTCTGGCTCCTTCCAAGCTCAATGGGCAACAAGATCTATAAGAGCATCCACCACAGGGACTTTCCAAGATGTAGAAAGGCCCGCCCAAAAGGCCTACAGGAATACAGACTCCTCCGAAGAAGGATTTTTAAACAACCAGCCACCTCTTTGCTTTAAAATTTCTAAGATGTCTGCAAAGGCGACATCGTCTGGTGGTGATTTGGGAGATCCTTCTCCCTCATCATAGTCTGTATCCTCAGTGAGGGACTCCATAGGAGAGTCCAAGTGCCTCCTCTTGGATGTCCTCTTCTGTGGAAATGTCCTCCATTGGATATTTAAGTGAGGAGTTGGAAGAGGAAGGGGACACCTCAGGTGGAAGAGTCTGGAGGTCCTTAGAGGCGGGCTGACCCTGGACATAAATGGAAGATTCAAGGCCCAGACCAGGGAGGAGCAGAGGTCAAAGGGCACAGTTAAGGACACCCTGACCCACAACGAGCAAAAAAGATAAGACCTTGTCTGCCATGGGGATCAATTTTTACACCCATCAATGAACCTATTCAAGGAATCAAAGAGGGTCTAAGATGACTTGGTTCTGAAAATCACAAGGTTCCTTTCCTGATGAAAGCAGAGAGTACTCCTCCATAGAAAGTATTTTCTAAAGCCCGGAAAGTCAAAGGTCCTGGGGATACCCTTCGCCATTCCCCCAGGGCCGAAGTCCCCAAAGAAGTAGTCAGAAGCACCCCAGAATCTCAACTCCCAGACAGAACTGGACCCACACTGTCAAGGGCCAAAGCTCCAAGAGGAAGGGAAAGATCCAATAAAACCACAGCTGAAGCTCACCCCTCAGATCCTGCTCCAACATCATGGATCTGGCACTCACTTCGATCACAGGATCTTGGAGCAGAGGTAGTCAAGGTCACAGTCGGTGTCGAGGAGCAAAGGTCCTCTGATCTGACCTCAAATCCCTTGGGAGGCTGCTGTCCTGTGGCTCCAAAACTGCTACTCGGATCAGAGAAGGAGAAAAAGAAGTGGCAGGGAATCTCTCGGATCCATGAAAGGAAGGAGCTGGAAGTACCCTCATCTGGATCTGAGCCTTGATAATGGACCTAACCATTTTGTCAATGTCAGTGTACAGGCTTCTAGAGGATCTGGAAGAAGTCACTGAAGAAGGTCATGAGTGCCAAGCGATTTGAAGTATCTTAGGCACCATGGGAGACACGGATTTGATAAACCTCCAGGGTGACCGAATCCCGGATCTGGGATCCAGGGATTTTTGAAGTTGAAGTTGAAGTCCTGTCTGAATTTCTGTTTCTAATTTGGTAGCATGCAAAGAAGTAGTCTGTGCTGATCTAGAAATTTCTGGTCTGGAAGAAAGCTCAATTGGAGCCATCAAGTCTATCAGATCTGAAGAAGCCGACATAGATCTCTGTGCCGACATTCTCGGATCCGACTCTTTAAGAACTTTAGTAGGAGGCTCCAAGGATGCCTTGGACTCCTTATGGCAGTGCTTCTTAACATTTGAACCCTGCAAGTCTTTAAAGGGGGGTTGAGCCCCTAGAGAAAGTAAAGGAGTGGGCAGAAGGCCCTTCAAAATCAGCTCATTCTTCCTTTCTTGGATGGCCCGAGGATTGAAACCCTTGCAGATACTGCAATTGTAATCCAAGTGGGCCACCCCCAAACAATAAACACACTTATTATGTGTGTCTGAGTGTGGAATCTTCCTGTCACACACAGTGCACCTTTTTTAAAACCTGTTGGTTTATCCATTCTGCAGAAGAAAAGAAAACTACTAGAAAGTTTTAATGTTTATATATATGTTTTTTTACTAAGAAAAAGAAGGGCCAAGGCCCAAAGGGATAGGAAAGGTGGAGGAAGAAGAAACAATGCCCTCACACACTAAAAAGGAAAGGGGGGAAAATATATAAGAATTATAAGATTAAATATATAGAGCAAATATAAAGATTAAGTATAAAGATTAACCACTTATCTTATAGAGTAAATATAAAGATTAAGTATAAAGATTAGTTAACCACTTATCTGACTCAGAGCACTGGAAATCACATCTGTATGCACTGACGACAAACGAGATCTGAAGAGGTTGAGCTAGGGGCAAAGGACTATGGGTAAGGCAGCAGCATGAGCCTGGAAGCTAAAGTCTGTGGAAAGCAGCCGAGTCGGATCCAAGGATCGGATCCATAGCCCATCAGTGAAGCAGAATGAGGACAACATCAGATGCAACAGTTAAGATGCAACAGTTAATATCTCTTTACCTGCACTAGAAATAGATCAAATATTAATGCAGTTGAGTTTGCCATTGAGTGAGCTTTAAGTTGAAATCTTTTAAAATGTTGTACATACATGGTTTTGGAATTATTGGTGCAAATATATGAGCAAACAATATTTGACGCCTAAAGGCGTCAATAAGAGTTAACTGCAGATGCACCTGGAGGCATCTCTTGGATGTAATGAGTTAAAGACCTCTTATCTACTTTTTGAAATTAGGAGTCAAAAGCACAGCTTCAAGTAGTTAAAACTTTCTCAGATGATATAAGAATGTCATTTGGTCTTGATTAATGTGCAAAAGCAACATTTAAAACAGGAAAGTTGCAGTACCAAGAAAATATCAATCTGAGACAGGAATGTGATATAAAGGAACTTGAGCAGGAGGGAGTGTATACTTATTTGGGAAATGCATTAAGGGTAATCAATAAAACATGAACAAATGCAAATAAATCACTGTAAGGAACACGTCAGAAGACTAAAATATTGAAAACAACCTTGAAATCTCGGAATAAAGTCCAGGCTATAAATAAATTTGGTCTTCCTGTTCTAACTTACAGCTTTGGTGTGAATGACTGGCACAAAAATGTATTGGCTCATTTGGAGAGTAAAATAAGAAAAATGCTTCACCCTTATAAAATGATATATAAAAATCTGTGTATAACAAGAGTATATACTCCACATTCTGAAGGAGGCAAGGGCCTCCTCAAAATTGATTACATATACAGATTGCAGTCAAGGGACTTCATCAGATCCAAACATGCTAAAAGTTTTAAAACATGAGCAGAGGAAGTCTAACATGACCTCTCTGCTTAGTTAAGCAGAAGCATTCTGGTGACAAGCGGGAAAGGAAATTAAAGCAGAAGTAAACACAAAAATCAGGCAGCAAATGAATATGTAAAAAAAGAAAAAAAAAGAATATAGGGAGAAGGATCAAATAAGAAGGAAAGAAATATAGAAAAGTCATAAATATAGTGTTACATATAGAGATTGCTTGGAACAACTACTAAAAACTACAAGAAAAACCCAGCCAATTTAGTGTGTTCACTGTATGATACTTTAAATCTCCTGTAATAGAGGTCCATGGGATATATGCAAATGACAGCTTAAGGAAATCAAGTATTTCAGCTATTTTGCTTCTGAAATTCCCTGACTTTTTACTTTTTCTTTTTAAGTCTTTGTGGATGCATTCAGGCCAATAAAGCCAAATCCCATGAAAAAGAAGTTATGTCTTACCATAACGTTCCATCTGTGTTGTTGATCTTCATTCATTCATTACTGATGGGTTATCGGTTCTGTCCTCAGAACCGAGCCGGCCTTCTATCAAGCTCGCGTCAGCCAAAAACTCTCGAGCCAAGATCCTACCCACAATGCTCTGGTCCTTGTTACCTCAGATCGAGTTTGCAAGTTGATAGACAAATGTAGAGGCTACCTCTGGGCATAACAGACCTACAAGAATGGAAGAAAGACCATATGAAATCCACCAGGAACCTCCGGAGGGGGACGGAGGGTGGGGAGTAATGAATGAACGAAGATCAACAACACAGATGGAACGTTATGTTAAGACATAACTTCTTTCTCTGATGTTGTTAACCTTCGTTCATTCCTTACTGATGGGACAGAGTACCCAGCTACCTGTATCCCTGGGCGGCCCTCATGGAAGTACATTCCTGAACACCATGGAACCAAAAGAAGCTCTTCCTCTGGAGGCCAAATCAACTTGTAATGAAGAATAAAGGTATGGGGGTTGGCCCAAGTCGCAGCTAAGCAAATGTCATTGAGGGAAGCCGTAGCAAGGAAAGCTGCTGAAGTTGCCACTGACCATGTAGAATGGGTTTTCACTTTGTGAGGCAAGGTGATGTTGTTCTTGTTGTAGATGAAGGTAATGCAATTTCTCAACCATGATGGTAATGTAACTTTAGAAACAGGGCGACCTAGTCTTGGTCCAGAAAAAGCCAGAAATGATTGGTCTGATTTACGGGTATATTTTGTTCTGTCCAAATAAAAACAGATTTGCCTGTGAACATCTAGGGAGTGCAGGCAATACTCTCCCTTGTTAGAATGATTAGGAAAAAATACTGGGAGGTCAATAGAGTGATTGATAGACCACTCTGACACGACTTTCGATAAAAAAGGAAGAATTAGTTCTGTGAGAATCTATCTTTATGGAAAATAAGGTAGAGACGTTTGATGCATAAGGCTTGAAGTTGTGGTAGACGTCTGGCTGATGTGATAGCAACCAGAAACAAGGTTTTCCAAGAGAGGTACTTTAAATCACATGAAGATGCAGGTTCAAAGGGGAGTGCTGTTAGGGCTTGCAGAACCATGCTTTTAGGGATTGCAGAACCAAAGACAAGTCCCAAGGTTGTACTGGTTCTCTAAAGGGAGGTTTTAGGTGAAAAACGCCCTTCAAGAAAGTCTTACAGAGTCTGTGAGACATGAGTGAAGAGTCCTGGAAGTCAATGTGGAAATTAGAAATGGCAGCTAAATGAACACGAACAGTAGAGGCTGATACCGCAGATTGAAAGAGATCTGATAAATATTCTAATACCACCGAAACTGGGGCTGACAAGGGGTCCAATTGTTTGTTCACTGCCCATAATGTAAATCTTTTCCATTTGCTGAGATAAATTAGCCTGGTGAATGATTTATGAGATGCAATAAGAATATTGCACATCAGGGAAGACAGGATATCTTGCCTGGCAATCATTGGAAGTGAAGAAACCAAGCTGTCAGCTTCAGGTTTGTTAGATTGGGGTGGGTCAGACCCTGCGGATGGGAGATCAACGTCAGAGATGGACTAAGAATCCATAGTCGATCTAGCAGGTGAGGCAGGAAGAAGGGGAACCAAACTTGTTGAGGCCAATACGGAGCAATAAGGATTACTTTGCTCTTCAACTGCCGTGCTTTCTTCAAAAATTGGGAGATGAGGGGTAGAAGAGGGTAAGTATAAAGCAGACCCGAGGTCCAAGCATGGACTAGACCGTCTCTCAGTGACTGTCTCCAAGGGGGAATCAGGGCAAAGTAGTTGCTGCAATTGTAGTTGATTGGGGAGGCAAACAGATCGCAAGGCTGGCCCCAGTGGTTGAAAAGTTTTGCTGCTATCACAGGATTGAGGGACCACTCATGAGGTTGTAGAATGCACCTGCTCAATTTGTCCGCTATCATGTTGGAGCGCTAGGGAATGTGCATTGCAATTAGAAAGTGGTTGGAAGCTATCGCCCATTGCCATATTCTCAAGGCCTCTCAGCATAATGGGTAAGATCTGGTGCCCACTTGCTTTTTGATGTACCAAACTACTGACATGTTGTCTGATTGGATTGCAATAGTCCCTGACGGAAGGATCGAGTGGAATGCTTGCAATGCTAATAGCACCGCCCTCAGTTCCAGGACAATGATATGCAAATGAGCCTCTATCTCCGAACAGGTGCCTTGGACCGACTTTCCCTGATATAGCCCCCCCCAGCCCATCAGGGAGACATCTGTGGTTACCGTGGCTTTTGACTGATGGGGGCTGAAGGGGCAAGATCATTGTTGGGTATTTTGTGATGTTCACCAGACCAAATCTTGTTTGCATCTCTGAGTTACACTTTCTGAAAAGACAAAGGATGTTGTAGAGGGTACCACTGAGTGAATAGTAGCCACTGAAGTCATCTCATGTGGAACCTGGCCAGAGGAACAATGGTGATCGAGGCTGCCATCGACACCAAGAGCTGGAGTACGGACCAAGCAGAAGATTTCTGGTGACAGATTAGCAGCTGAACCTGTTGTCTTATTCTTTGAAGTCTATGATCCAGAAGACATCCTGTGCAATTCCTTGTGTCTAACAGAACTCTGATGAATTCTGAAGATTGTGCCGGGGTCATGTTGGATTTCTCCCAGTTTATAGTGATTACCAGGTGCTGAGCTGTGAGAAGAGTGTAATCTAGGGCTTCCTCCAGCAGATGCTTGGTGGGGGTGGTAAGGAGCCAGTCACCTAGGTATGGAAACATCTGGAATCCTTGAAGTCACAGGTGAGCGACAACCACTACCATGCATTTGGTGAACACTCTGAGGGCTGCAGTGAGACCAAAGGGCAGTGCTCAAAATTGGTAGTGACTGGCTCCTATGTGGAAGCGGAGGTATCTTCTTGAGCGCTTGTCCACTTTTATATGGTAATACGCATCTTGAAGATCTATAGAGCACATCCAATTGTCTTCTTCCAAAAGAGGAAGGACAGACTGAACCGTGACCATCTGGAATTTCTCTGTTTTAACAAATTTGTTTAGTGTGCTGAGATCCAGAATCGGTCTCCAGTCCCCTGTCTTTTTTTGGCACTAAAAAGAATCTTGAGTAAAAAACGGATCTCATCTGGTCTGGGGGGACCATTTGGATGACTCTTTTATAGCAGCTTTTAGATTTCGTGTGCTGATGCTTCCCTTTGACTGGGTGGTACGTTGGGTAAATTTCTGGGTGAAGTGGGACAGAGATGGAAGGGAATGTGGTAGCCTCTGGATATTAACCACTGTACACAAGAATCAGTGATTATGGTTTGCCGGCAGAGGAGTATAAGGAAAAATGACCCCCGACCACTTCCAGTGGTGAGCAGTCAAGCAACGCTTCAGGAGCTCTGGTAGGGTTGCCCAGAGAAAGAATCTCTTGAACCCCGATTTTGTGGACCACCCCTGCCCTGAAAGGGGTGTCTTTCATTAGGAGTTTCCCCCCTCTGCCCTTAGGGGAGAACTCAGCACATGCATCATGGAAAGAGCCCTGTAATTTTCTGTGCCGCATCTGCCCGCTCCTCCGATTTCTGGAGTAGAATCGTTGAGGGGTGGAGTGTCGGACACCAACGGCAGACAGGGTCTTACCATCTTGTTCGCACCTTGCCAGCATATCTTTAACCTTTGGGCCAAACAACGAAGTGGCCTCAATGGGGGCATTCATAAAGGAAGCTTTAAAGGAGTCAACAAAGGCGCATCCAGGCATGATGTCTCGTGACTGTGCCTGCGCCGGCCGCTCTAGCCGCTCCTTCCGTTGCATGTGAAATGAGGTGCATGGAAGAATTGGATATCTATTCCAGGGTCGCTATCTGATAGGCTACATTGTCACGCACCTCATCAGAAACAGCTCCTGCCAAGGCTTCCGAGAGTTGGTTCATAAGGTCTCTCTGGAGTCTCTTAAAGTGTGCCAAGTAGTTCAAGGACCTTACAGCGAAGGTTGATGAAGCAAACACATGCTTCCCGAGTCTGTCTATCACCCAGGACTCCTTGTTGGGTGGATGCACAGTCTGGTTCTCTTCTGCCAAATCTTTTTTGGTTGCAGCCACCACCACCATGGCATCTACTGGAAGACCTTTGGGCCAATGAGGATGTTCAGCAGGGGGAGATAAAATTTTGTCAGGCTTCCAAAGTGTCAGGAGCCTTCCATGCATGCTGGACTATGAGTTGCATAAGATCATCGGCTGGTGGGGTAAACCCAGGAAGTAGGGGGCCGGACACAAAAGGCCTGCAGGAATACAGATTCCTCTGAGGAAGGGTTGGAGGACTTCCAATCGCCCCTCTGTCTTAGGATCTCGAGGATGTCACCAAAGGACACCTCATCAGAGGGTGACCGTGGGGACCCTTCCCCGTCAAAGTCCATATCTTCGGTTAGAGATTCCTAAGTGGAGTCCATGTGCCTCCTCTTGCATGAAGCCTTGCAAGGGACTTCCTCAGTGGGAAGCTCTGGGGAAGACTGTGAGGAGGGGATCTCCTGAGGGGGAGAAACGAGGCCCTTGTGCCCGGGGTCCAGTAGTTGTGGCTTGCGACAGATGCGGCACAGAGGGGGGGCAAGGACTTTGACAGGGATGTTTTGCCAGCAGAGGCAAGTTCCCTCTCCATGGCCTGGAAGGCCAGACCACCCGAAGAGGGATGGGAGCCCAGAACCGAATACGACAACCTCAGAACCGGGGGTCACACCCCACTCCGATGAGTCAACCCCCATACCAGAAGTCTCAGGACTGTGAAGAGTGAGGGGAGGAGGATTCCTGAAAGGTGCCATAGAAAAAAATTGGTGTTGAACCAAGAACACCTACCCCCATGGCACAGCCACTAGCCTGAGAAGGGCCTGGTGCCCAATGCACAGAGGGCCACAAGGATGACTCCGGCTCCAAAGTGAGGTCCACTGTTGGTGCCAAAGGAAGGGAAGCTGCTTTTCGAGGAAGGGGTTTCGATGCTTAGCTGGAAGTCGAAGGAAGAATGTAAGTAGGAGTCTGTGGAGAAATACAGTCACCTGCAAGAGGGAGCACAGCTTTAGATGGGTGAGAGAGTCCCCTGGCCGCAAGCAACTGATCGACAAGCCGCAACACATCCTGTTCTGAGAGGCTCCTGGTTGACCTCAGAGAGAGACCTGATGGAGATTCTGGCCTGTCTAAAAAAGGGTGGTACTGACTTCCCACAAAAGGATATAAGGAGGGAGAGTACTTAGTTCTTGCGAGTTCATGTGGTGCAGAGCCAGGAACAGTGGGTGTCTGCACTGAGGAGAATGGTGCCAAGGGTATCTGCGCTGACAAAGGTGGTGCAAAAGGCATCAAAGGTGTCTTCACCATGAAGGACGGTGTGGCAGATGTCTACAACGATGAATACGGTGCCGTCGACGAAGGTGTCTGCACTGGTAATGACAGTGCCGAAAGTGACTGCACCAAGCAGGTCGGTGCCGAAGGCATCTGCACCTTAGAGGGCAGTATCCCGGAAGTTGAATGCATCAGCAAGGATGGAGCCGAAAGAGTCTGCACCAATGGTGCCGAAGGAGACTGTATCTGGAGAGGTGTTGCCAAGAGGGTCTGCATTGATGTCAGCGGTGCCAAAAAAGGTTGTGATTAAACTGTTGGAGCCGTAACTGTCTGCACCGGGAACTCTGGTGCCGGTGGCAATGGTGGCCGCTGGGGTGAGAATAAACTGGGTTGGTGCTGAGGCTGGGTCCGAAAAGACCACAGATTGCAGTGCCGGGCCCGAAATTTTTACCTTTTTGTGAGTCGACTCCTTGAGATCTGCAGAGGGAGATGAAGTGAGCGACCTTGATGAGGAAGAAGAAGAACGCCTCTTACGGGGTTTAGAAGGAGGGAGTGAGCCTTCCAACCCAGAGATAGCCTTGCAGAAAGGAGTTTTAAGGAGGCCTTTTAGGATAAGTTTATTCTTCCTTTCACTCAGAGTCCTAGTCAAGAAATTTCTACAAATCCCACACGGAGGGTCCACTGAAAGGTGGGAAACATTCAGACAATAAGCACACAAATCTTGGCCATCAGAAAACGGTAACTTATGGCTGCATTCTGTACATTGTTTGAAACCAACACTACTTTTCTTATCCGACATTGTGATATCAAGGAGAAACTATGACACTACCAAAAGGTTAAGAAACTACCCAAAAGGGTAAGAAAGGGAGAAGAAGAAGAATTACCAATGATGGTAATGGAGAATTACCTCAAAGGTAAGAAAAAGGAAAATGCTATAGGGAGAGAGTCTCAAAGTTGCAAATGGGTAGGAGGATAAAGATAGTGAAGAACTGAAAACTTTCTAAACACTAATAATAGAAAAACTTCAAAAATATTGAACACTTAGCTGAGAGAGAAGGCTTGACATGGCTGTACAGCAATGCGGCAAATGAGATCTGGGGTAACAGGGAGCAGATCATTGTGGGTAGGATCTTGGCTTGAGAGTTTTTGGCTGACATGAGCTTGGTATAAGGCCGGCTCAGTTCCGAGGATGGAACTGATAACCCATCAGTCAGGAATGAATGAAGATTAACAACATCAGATTCATAGTTACTCCCGCCATTTACCTGTCCTTCTCTTTGTTTTAATTAAACAGTCAGATTCCCCAAGTCCGCATCAATTCTAAGTCAGCTGCTAGCTGTTGGACGATGCAGGACACCGGTTGGGGTTGCGGCCCGCCACAGCTGAGGTGATCCACAGGAAGGGCCCGGCGCACATCCAGAGCTGCTGTCACTGGCCCCCAACTCCCTCCGGGGGAGGAGCGGCGAGGGGGCAACACCTTGTCCAGCCATGGCACGCACCCAGCCCTGCTTCATGCCTGAGCCCAACCAACCCAGTCCTTGGAGCCAGTCCTTATCCCAAAGTTACGGATCTGGCTTGGCAACTTCCCTTACCTACACTGTTCTAACATGCCAGAGGCTATTCACCTTGGAGACCTGCTGCACATATGGGTCTCCAATAAAGCCAAATCCCATGGCCTGAATATATCCACAAAGACTTAAAAAGTAAAAAAGTTATGGACATTCAGAAGCCAAATAGCTGAAACACTTGATGTCCTTAAATGGTCATTTGCATATATCCCATGGGCCTCTATTACAGGTACTTTAAGTGAAAACTCTAGATTGGCTAAGTTTTCCTTGTAGTGTTTACTAATTAGTTTGTCTGTGTGACCTTTTTACTTTGTGGTTTGGATCTGTAGGAACAACCTCTTGTTGATCAGGATTTGATGCAGAATGGTTCAAGAAAGGTGAGATGAAACCAAAAGATGAAAGCCTAGGATAGTGGACAGCACACATCTTGGTTTACAAACTCTATTTAACATGTGGGAGAAACAGACAAATGTAGGTTATGTAAAAAGAATTGGAAACAGTCTCACATCTTGTTGCTGGGTGTGATATACTCATGGCAGAGGGCCTGTAAACTGAAATGCACAATAATGCGGCAAGATTGTTGCACTGGGAATTGTGCAAACACTACAGTATAGAAGTAGTAGACAAGCACTGGAAACATCAACCACAAAACATTATAAATAATGATGAAGTGTACCCCACATAGGATCACCCATCACCAAGAGTTAAAAAAAATGTGTGAGAAAGCCACATATAGTAGTCAATTATAAAAATGACAAAGGTAGCATTGTTCATTAAAATTTCTATACCTAGTGATTACAGTGTCTTACATACAGAGAGACACAAAGTCATAAAATATCAGGATTTGCACCCAGAAACAAGAGCAATGTGGAAGAAAGATACCCAGCAGTTCCAGTAGTAGTAGGAGCAATGGGTCTTATAAAAAAGAATCTACAGTCTTATTTAGATATGCTACCAATACATGTAACTTCATATGATTTGCTGAAGCTTTGAATTCTGGGCACATTGCAGGTGCTGTGAAGAGCACTTTTGGCTAACATGAAAGACTTAGGTTCATAGATTAGTACTAAGCTAACTACCCTTGCGAGCCATTTTAAGCTTAGCCAATTATCCCTTGTGAGACTCAAACCCTGCACCTTGTGTTTATAAGGCAAACACCTTAACCATTAGGCCACCCTCCCACTGAAACAATATTAATTTTATGAACATCAATTATACCCTGACTTAGGAATAGAGTCCATTGCCATCATGATATTAGAAACCCAAAAGACCTGGAGAAATTAAACCGAGAGTATACAGGAATGAGAGACATACTAATAAGTTCTTGGATAGAGTAGTTGATGAATGGAATCTGCTACCAAATTATATTAAAGCAAGCTCTAATTTATGTATTTTTAAGAACAGCTCGGACACTTATGAAAATTACTGTTTTTGTATATTGGCAGGCTAGAAGGGCATTATTGCCTTTTCTTGAAATATTTGTATACATGTAAGCAGTTACACATCTGTTCAGTTCAATACTTTTAAAGTGTAAATTTCCTTCTGACTAGAATACAGAAATACTGGCAATTATACTGAAAACAGAGATAAAGAGCTGGAAAAATATTATACAGTCCTATTCACACACAGCTACTGGCCATTTCTGTAGGGTAAAGTGGCCCTGATTCACCTAGCACAGACCCTGACCATTGAAAGGCATAGATGTGCTCTGCAAGAATGTTGTGCATGCTTACACCTTTAGATCCCTGCCTGGTACTTGCATTGCTCAGGCATCTATGAAACATGTTCGCAAGTTCATAGGTTCATGAGTATATACTAGGCTAATGACCATCAGGACCTTTATAAGCCTAGCCATGCAGTTCAACCCAGTTGTGTCCCTATGTATCATGGGCATTTATTAGGAGACAGTATGTTGGCTAATACGTTTCTAGAGCCTACTTGGAGGGTTATTTTAGTTTAGGCACTGCTGTATGCCTCTGTCTATCAGAGGCATGGGGCCAGACCCAGGGTGAATTTCTGATTTCCCATCCACTTTTCAAAGTTGTACTTAATGAGGGTTAAGGATGTATTCTGCTTCACATGGATGGGGAGCCTGTTCTAGAACATGGGATCCCCTGAGACACATATCTATCTTGCCAGCATGTCTTATTTATGCCATAAGCAAAATTTAAATCCTTGAATCTAGTGGTTTTGATGCTATTCATTCTGCAGATGTGCAAAAGGTCCATCAGAGCTGTATATGTGGATGACTTGTATGCCAGACATGGATCACCTGTCAGTAACCTGTAGGAAACAGAGTATAGAGATGGGGCTTAAAAGCGATCTGTACAGGACAATGTGTTTATGCCATGGAATTTCCTAGTAAGGAACCATTTTGGGGCATTACAACTATTAAATATGTCTGGTCAGGTATATGCCGAAGGGGGCATAATACTCAATGATGTGTCTGATAAGGGCCAAATAAAGTGGCACTATGACATCCTTAGACCTACATGCCATGCCCTTTATTATAAGCTGGGTGACTGATTTTCTTACTACCTTGGCCACATGGTGGTCAAAGGCCCCACCATTTTTCTCTTCCAATCTCTCTCAACTCCCACTCAGTCAGTACTGTCTTTCTGTCCCTTAATTATCACCTAGTCTATACTGTTAAACTGTTAACTCAGAGGGTTGTCTTATCAATGGAGTAATTAGCCTGGGTGGCAGTTCTCCCAAAAAGCACTATAATTCATTTTCTTGGCATAGAGTTTTAGTCCATGACTTTGGCAACAGTCATTTGTGTTAGACCATCTTGTAAGATGTTTGTGTCATGGGGGGAATCTAAGAAAGCTCCCAGTTTGCAGTCATCTGTGAACCTGGTCAGCCAAAGGCCCTTGACATTAGCCTTTACCTCCGAGAAGTAGATGACAAATAGAAGCAGTCCCAGCACAGAGCCCTGAGGTACCCACTGTTAAGTAGTCTCTTAGTGAAGATGGTATCACCAGTCTTGACTTCCTGGGTCATGTCTGTGAGCCAGATAGCAATCCAGTGAGTTATGTATGGGTTTCTGCCCACTTCAGTGAGTTTTTCAACTATTCCCAAGTAGGGTATCATATCGAACTGCTTAGCCAGGTCTAGGTAGGCAGTATGCACCATTTTACCCTCATCCACTGCTTTGGTGACGTTTTCAAATATGTCCTCCAGATTTAGCAGGCATGACCTTCCCTTGACAAAGCCAAATTGGGTTGGGTCCAGTATATGAAGGTTGCCTATGCCTTTGCTTGATCATTTCCATGATAATTCGTTGCATGGCTTTGCATATTAGACTAGTCAGATAGATGATAGGTGTATACTATCCAGTGTTGATTGACAGTCCACCCTTCTGAAGTGGGATAACCCTTGCAGTCTACCATTGTCAAGATACAAAGCTTGTTCTGTGGCTATAGTTAAAAAGTGACTGAAATGGGGCTGATAGGTCATGTTTCGAGCTATTTAGGAGGCATTCTGGGATACTGGCAGGGCCTACCGATGTTGTTTTTGGCCTTAGCAACCACTATGCAAATCTTCTAACTGGGAAGTGCAGCAGGATAATTGTTTAGACAGACCCTTCCGAAGGACCAGTGGCAGCTAGTGCTATTGGACTGCAGGACTGCAGCTCCCCCCCCCCCCCAGCTGTGAACCACAATGGTACAGTCCTAATCCTCCTAACCTGCACATGGAAAGTGAATCTGGACTGCTGCCTTACCAGTCCGGATTCAGGAAGAAGGCAGCAGACTGCTGATGCTCCAGAAGTCTATGCAGTGCTAACCGCATAGACTGGAAGGGGATCAGACTGCAAGGTCAGCAGTCTTGGTACAAAACAGAACAAAGGAAACCGGAAGTGAGCATTCTGGCGCTGGGTGTGGATTTGTATTTTATGTTTAGAAGCAGTCCATGAGCATTATGAAGCTGGGTGTGGATTTGTATTGTATTTTAGATCTAAAAGCAGTTTGGGTGTGGATTTGTATTTTATTTTAGAAGCAGTTCATGACAGCCGATACTCGGCTGCTGCTGTGGAAGCTGTTCGTGAACGCAAAGACAGCCAATACTTGGCTGCTGATATCTGTGCTACTACTTCTGGAAGGGTATCTTCATTTCCTTTATCAGTTTTAACTCTCTTTTAGAAACTGTACTGTGTGCTCTGCTGCTGAAGCTACAGGATTTAACTGGGGTATATGCCAAAATGTTTTAGCCCTTCGATCTGTGTGTGTGTGTTTTGTGCCTTTGTGTATTATAGGCATAAAGGGGTTCCATGAAGTGTATTTGCAGTAAACTGGTTCTGTTATCTACCACACTAAAGTCACGTGACTTGATTTTTCCCTTGAAATGTTTCAGATTAATGCAGCCCCTAAAATCTCTGTAAGCAGCTTTTTAATCCTTTAGAGCACTTTGCAAGGATAATTAATTAAACTGTGCTGAGTAAAATAACTGTACTTCAGTAGGAGAGTTATGCAGCGGCTCTCGTGTTTAATAAAGACCTATAAAAGAGGAACAGCTAGAAAGAGAAAGAATTAAATGAACAAGTGCACGAATATTGTGCAAATGGACAGCATATAATTAACAGATGATTATGTTCAAAAACAGAGAGGCAGTAACAGTGTCCCACGTTTTGGTTTTACAAAGTAGATTCTCTGCAAATTTAGAGCTGTTTGCACATTGCCAAAACATTAACCCTAAACTCATTTGATTTACTTTACAAAAGTTTCTGTTGGTAAAGTTTAATGCACAGATGAACACCTGTCAAATAAAAACGACATTAATAAATTGTTTGAATGTAAATATAATCACGTTTCTCCTACTGCATTAAACACTTTTTTTCCTGCTATCTCTGATTTAGAGATAATACACTGATTTGATTTCTACTGTTGGTTAAAGTGGAGACGTTATCACTGCGAATGATCTGTAATTCAACAACATTCGCTTATTCCTTTTCTGATGCCAGTTTATCCTCTTCAGAGTAGCAAGGGAGCCAGATGCATTCTGGTACTTTGCGTGTGTGTGTGTGGGGGGGGGGGGTTAAGATAGAGAAACACTTCTGTACCGGACATCAGCCAAAGTACAGTTTTGTACCTACCATAAATGTAGATGTTCGAGTGTTCACCCTGCTGCAGTCATCACACTTGGGCTATCCTGTCGTCAGGCGGTCCCGCAGTCGGCCTGAGTTCCAAAGTCTTGGTCCAGCGTCGGTTGCTGTCGCTTCTTCCCTGACGTCAGTGCGCCAGGGGTACATAAGAGGCATCCAACACCATTTTCTTCAGTTTTTCTTGCCCCAGATGTCAGGTACCCCCCCCCCCCAATAGGAGGTCACTACATAGTACCAATAATAAACAAAACATACCTCCAGCTATAAGCAAATACACCCCAAAGGTTGTATCAGATATAAAGGCATAGAAAGGTTTCAGTTAGATCAGAGGGGATGGAGGGAGGGTAACCTGGACTGCAGCAGGGTGAACACTTGAACATCTACATTTATGGTAGGTACAAAACTGTACTATGATCATCGTGTTACCCTGCTGCAGTCATCACACTTGGGTTGAATCCCACAGCTAAGGATGGGAGGAGGAATCAAACAGGGTTAGAAGAGGGTAGTAGGCCCTGCAAAACTGCAGTGGCGAAGCCAGCTCTAGTCTTAGAGTATAGTGGTAAGTGATAGTGTTTGGTGAAGGTGTGTACTGAACTCCAAGTTGCAGCTTCCAGAATATCCTTGGTTGTCACCCCCCTGAGGAAGGCTGTAGATGTAGCTGCTGCCCTGGTGGAGTGGGGCCTTATGCTAGCAAGAACTGGTTTTCCATGATGGGTGTAGCAAAAATGTATGCAATGTCCTATCCATTTTGAAATGGTCTGTTTTGAGATGGCCTTTCCTTGTGATGCTGTTGCATAGGATACAAAAAGCTGGTCAGATTTTCTGAAAGCCTTAGTTTTATCCGAGTAGTAACGTAGTTGCCTGTGAATGTCCAATGAGTGCAGGAGTCTTTATCTTTTGTTCTGTGGATTTGGGAAAAAAGTGGGTAAATGGATGGTTTGATTTAGAGCTACACTGGATACCACCTTTGGCATAAAGGAGGGGTTAGTTCATATAGAGACTCTGTCTTGATGGAAAATGAGGAAAGGCTCCACTGCCATTAGTGAATGTAGCTCTGAGACTCTTCTGGCTGAAGAAATTGCTAGCAGCAGGGCATTTTCCATTATATAAACTTTAAATCAGCTGAGAAAGCTGGCTCATAAGGTGGTAGCGTAAGCTTTTCCAGAACAAAGTTGAGGTCCCAAGTTGGCGGTGGTGTTCTCCTGGGAGGCCTTATGTTTTTGGCCCCTCTGAGGTACTGCCTTAGAAGTGGATGTGAAAATAAGGGAGGATCCGTGTTGTAGTGAGCTGAAATAGCTGAGGTGTGGATTTTAATAGATGAAAAGGAAAGTCCTGTGTGTAACATCTTAGTTAGATATTGTAGAATCTGAGGTATGTCCGGCTCAAGGGGATTTTGGCCTTTAGCTTGGTTCCAGGCGCAAAATTTTTTCCATTTGTCTGAGTAGGCTTTCCTGGTGCTGGGCCTCCTGGCCTCCAGAATGACATCCATAACGGCTTGTGATAGAGGAGCTGGCTGGTTGTTTAGGTGATTTGCCATGCAGCCAGATTTAAGGTCTTGAGCTGGCTGTGTAGAATCTGACTGTCTTGCTGTGTGAGCAGATGAGGAATTTGTGGTAAAATCCATGATGGGCCGTGGGCCATGTTTCTTAGTAGTGGGTACCAGTGCTGGCGTGGCCAGTCTGGGGCAATGAGTATCATTTGTGGTCTCTCCATTCTGACTTTCAGCAGCACCTTTGTTAGAAGGGGCAGTGGAGGTAAGGCATATACTGTCAACATTTTCCAACTGAATGAGAGTGAGTCCACTTTCCAAGCTTGATGGTGGAATGTCCTTGTGCAAAATTTTGGTAGCTGATTGTTTTTGGGGTTGGCAAACAGGTCTATGTCTGGGCGCCCCCATTTTTGAGTTATCATTGCAAATACTTGTGGATCCAGTTTCCACTCGTGGGGATCCATGATGTTCCTGCTTAAGTCGTCTGCCAATGTGTTCTTTCTTCCTGGCAGGAATTGTGCTTGTAATTGAACTTGGTAAGTCAGTGTGTGTTCCACAAGGTCATTGCTTGCCTGCATAGAGGGTAGGGGTGTGTACCCCCCTTGCTTGTTTATGTACCACATTACTGTGGTATTGTCTGTCCTTATTACAAGTTGTCCTGGATGTAAGAGGTCCTTGAAGGCTGTCAGAGCATTTTGTACAGCTAGCATTTCTTTTTGATTGATGTGCAGATATCTTTGATCTGAAGTCCATTTGCCTTGAACGCACTGTCCTGCCATGTGTGCCCCCCAGGCATAGCCCGATGCATTTGTTGTCATAGTTTGCCTGGCTGGGGGTAAGGTGAATGGCTGACCCTTGTTGAGGTGACATGCCTGTGACCACCATAGAAACTCCTGTTGAAGGCAGGGAATGAGATGTATCATTGTTTCCAAGCTGTGGCTGTGTTGAGTTCATACACTTTTCAGGTACCATTGTAATTTCCTCATATGCAGTTTTGCAAATGGTATTAGTAGCATGCAAGATGCCATGAATCCCAAGGCCTGCAGAATTTTTCTTGCAGGGAGTTGGGTCTTTGTTGCCATTATTTTGAAGTATTGAGTTAGTTGTAGTTGATTGTCTGGCATGAGATAAGCCATCTGGGCCGTTGTATTCAAGCTGGCACCCAGGAATGTCATGTTATGTGAGGGCACTAGTTTTGATTTCTTTTAGTTTACTGTGTACCCTAGGCAACTTAGAAGGTGTTTGACAAACGCCAGATGTTGTAAGAGAATGTCCTTGCTTTCTGCTAGGATGAGGCAGTCATCCAGGTATGGGTATATTTGAATTCGTCTTTGTCTGCAGTATGCAATTACTGGTGCCAGGCATTTTGTGAAGACCCTGGGTGCAGTAGATAAGCCAAAGGGCAGTGCAGAGAATTGGTAATGGGTTGAACCTGCAATGAAACAGAGGTATCTTCTGCAATTTTGTCTGATAGGGACATGCAGGTATGCCTCCTTGAGGTCCAACGTTACTAGCCAAGCCTTCTTGCCCAACATGGGAAGAAGCTGCTGAAGTTTTAGCATCTTGAATTTGGGTACTTGCAAGTAGGTGTTTAGAATTGAGAGGTCCAGAATGTGTCTCCATGCATTGTCCTTTCTGGGGACTAGAAAGAGCCTTGAATAAAATCCTTGGCCTTGCTCCTGTGTAGGTACCAGTTGAATGGCTCTCATGTCCATGAGAGCTGCAATTTGTTTTTGTGCCTCTGCCCATTGATTTTGTGACAAGTTTGGCATTCCTTTTATCCTTGGCAAGGTGTGGAAATGGAATCTGTATCCTTGTGAGATAATGTCTAGGACCTATTTGTCCTTTGTGATGATGTGCCAGTTGTCTGCAAAAAGTGCTACTTATCCTCCCAAGGGAGCTGCCAAGAGAGTTTTGCTTGGCAGTTTGAAGGTTAAGTCATTGTGTTTGTCTTCTAGTAGTTTGGGGCCTGTCTTCTCCTCCCTTCTGTGATGCAGTGCCCCATTGGCGAGGTTTGTAAGGGATTTGTGCTTGACCTCTGCCCCAAGGGCATCTGTATTTACCCCTCTGTGGTCTGTCAGAAGCTGGAAAGGACCAATTTTTTGTTGGCCAATTTCTGCTGAAACGAGGGGGTTGTACCTGTAAGAAACCTTTGACCGTCTGCATAGACTTTGCCTTATCCTCCATTTTCTTTAAAACCTCTTCTGCTTTGACACCAAATAAGACATCCTGCTATAAAGGTGCATCTAGTAATTTTGCTTTTACATGATCAGGCAGAGTTTGTTCCTTTAACCAAGCATGCCTACGTATGACAGACCCAGTAACAGCTGCTCTACAGGAAGCTTCCAAGGAATCAAATCCACATTGTAAAGTATGTTTGCCCACCTGTTCAGCTGCATGCAACAGATCCTGCATTTCCTTGAATTCAGACTGTTGAGAGTGTGTGCTCATCTGTTGTTTTAATTGAGGCATTAAGAATTGCTGATATTTCAGCATGTGAAATTGACAATTAAGTGCTCTCATAGCTAGAGTAGCTGAGGTGTAAATCTTCTTCCCCCACCTATCTAGTGCTCTGGAGTCCCTTTCAGAGGGCACAGGATTTTTAGCCATAGAAGCCACAGCCCCTTTGGGACCCTGGGAAATTGTTTCTGGGTCAGCAACAGGGCTTTTGTAAAGGAATTTGTGTGAATCAGGCACTCTATAATATCTGTCTGCTTTGGCTGGAGCAGGTGGCAGAGAATCTGGATTTAGACTAGATTCTAAGTAAACATCATCCACAATGTCTAAAACTGGAGTGATAGCAAGTGGTCTGTGCTGGGGAAGTAAAAGAAACTCTCGGAGCCTTTTCTTTGAGTCGGAGTGGTCCTGACCTTCCCAGTGGAAATGTTCACTCATGGTATGTAAGGTTTCCCCAAAGGAATAGTCTTCAGGGGGAGATGCTGAGGGAATGGAATCTTCAGCATCAGAATCTTCGTAAGGGGGGAAGGAGTAATCCTGTTCCTCAGAGGAGTCTGAAGAAATAGAAACTTGATCAGAGGAGGCATAATCGTCCTCTTTTCTTGGCCTTTTATCTGGGGGGGGGTTGGGAACCCCTGATCAGAGTAATCAAATCTTCAGCCATCTTAAGCATCTGTTTCTTAGGCATGGGGCCTTTAACTGGAGACTGATGTACAGTCTTTTTACATTTTAAAGGAGTCTTAAGCTTAGCATAAGATTTTATGGTAAGGGTAGTCGGTCTAAAGACACCTTCTGAAACCAAAGGTGTTTCCCCAGCACCGGCTTCTCCTTCTGCAATGTTGTCGGTAGGGCCTAAAGAAAATGGCTGCGTCAGCCTAGTACTCTCTGCTTGAGATTCTGAAGCGGTCTGGGGTTCCAATTCAGCGGTCGACAGGGGCTGTGTAGGTGCCTCACTGAAAACCGGAGAACCGGTGACCGGCCCAGCAGAGGCCTCGGAGTCTGGCTTGGATCTAGGCTGCCTATCTTTATCTTTGCGTTTTTTTATGCACACCGGTAGTCGGTTGCTCCAACGGCATAGTATAATTAAATTTCCTACTGAAGTAGTGTCAAGCGAAATCAAAGCGTCGCTTTATAGTTCGCTTACTGAACCTAGCACAAAACCGACAAGCAGTGACGTTGTGGTCTGGGCAAGGTATGCAATAAGAATGAAAATCCTTATGAGGTATTTGCTTCCCACAAGAAATGCAATTGTTAACTTTTTCTGACATCAGACTGAGGCAAGAAAAGGTTCCCCAACGGGGTACTTAGCTTTGAAGACTTCGGACTGAAATTCGATTCGAAAATCTAAGGTGTCGGCCGACCGGCACTTGCGAACTGCTTCTGCTTCGAGCACCGCGCTGCAAGAAAGACTGAAGAAAATGGCGTCGGATGCCTCTTATATACCCCTGGAGCACTGACGTCAGGGAAGAAGCGACAGCAACCGACGCTGGACCAAGACTTTGGAACTCAGGCCGACTGCAGGACCACCTGACAACAGGATAACCCAAGTGTGATGACTGCAGCAGGGTAACACGATGAACATCTGTGTAGCTCAAGAGATTAAGTCTGTTAATTTACTCACTGTTCTTTAACACCTTATTAGGAAAAAACTCTTGCATACATAAAGTGCTTGCAATATATACATTGATTTTGTTTCAGATATCATGGTAGACATTGCTGTTCTGTATGTGCACGCGCACACACACCGAACTGTATCATCCTACATAACATACCCTGCATATTCTTGTCATGTTTATGAAGTATCTTTAATCTCCTGCTGTAGTTTACTCCCATTATTTTAGATTTAGAAGCCAGCCAATACTCAGCTGCTGTAGTTTACTCTCTGCCTGGATATTTATTTTATTTTAGAAGCTGGTGTAGTTCGTGAATGGAAGGTAGGCTAATGTGTAGTTTGTGAATGGAAGGAAGGCTGCTGTGTGTGTGTGTGTGTGTGTGTGTGTGTGTGTGTGTGTGTGTGTGTGTGTGTGTGTGTGTGTGTGTGTGTGTGTGTAATGCCCCAAGTGCTATATGGTGCTGGGTAGAGAACAGGCTTGAACCGTATACCTTGGGCCCAGGTGGCAAGAACCTGAATTCCCTATCCACCACCATTTGTAAACATATTGCAGATTTTTCCCAAATACTTATTCTGTTCCTCATAAAATCTGTGGTTTCTGTATTTTTGTGTCCTTGCATAGTCAACAGTGCATTGGTGCAGTGGTAGCATTGTTGCCTGATAGCTACAGATTCTCTAGTTTGATTCTTGGCTGGTCTGCATGCCCTCCCTGTGTTTGTGTGGGTTTCCTCTTACAAAGACATCTGTCTGTCTGGAGTGTTTCTCCTTGGACCTCTGTTAAAAATTGGCTTTTGTTGCAAGTCAGACTTTCCTGGTTAACAAATGTTAAATAAAAATGACACACATTTGAATATCAGACTTCACATTCTTCAGAAAGTACATTGTAACACAAAAGCTTTTATTCTAACAAGTTTCTAAGTTTATAAGATGGATATTTGAAATTTGTCCCTATTTTTGGGACTGTATTCCCCCATTATTGGCTTCGTCCAGGTTTTTTGTGCTAAGGTTGAGAGCTATGGTAAGAACTGAATTTACTGAATATGTTTGGGGGATGTATTCCCCCATTACTGGCTTTGTCCGGGTGTTTTTTGCTAAGAGGTTGAGAGCTATGGTGAGAACTGATTGATTAGGGGCTGTATTCACCCATTACTGGTTTTATTCAGGTGTCTTGTGCTCAGAGGGTGACAGCTGTGCTATGATGAGAACTGAATTCACTAAATGGTAGTCATTTAAGTTTCTGTCTTCCTCTTTCACAAAACAGCTGATTTGGCATAGTGGTATGTTGTTCTGACTGTTTTGCACAGGGTCCTGTGTTCAAGGCTTGGCAGTGAAATGTATGGTGGTAATACAGCATTTTATTCTAGCAACTTTCCAACATTATACAAGCAATATTTAAAATGTGTCCCTGTTTTTTGGGCTTTTGTCCCCCCCCCCCCCAAGTAAACTTTGGCATTTTCCAGATTTCTTTTTGCTGCAAAGTTCAGAGATACAGCTGAGTGAGTAGATTTTACAAGGAGCTGAGTGCTGCAGCAAAAGTTTAGTGCTGCTTATGGTTAGTTTGCTTGCAATGTTAATAGCACAACGGGTAGTATACTTGCTTTTGATGCAGAAGGCTGTGGGTTCTACTCCCACAGTAGATAGATGTATTGATATTGTACTGTGTTGCAAAGGGAGTGGATGCTTCACTCCTTTTTGGCGAAGATACCCAGTAACTATGAACCTGTTATCAGTTTGCCATCCATTCCCTATTGCAATATTGCTAGCTTATCATTTTTTTAGTGTAGGATAGGCAATTTATTCCTCAAGGGCAACAGACACTATTTGTACATGAAACAATGAAATACAAATTGTTTGCTAGCCTCAACCTCTTCATCAGTTACAGATCTCTTTAATGTGGAATTATTTAGATGACTTTTACTTCAGAGACTGTGCATATGTACTGATACTGGTGGACTGTAGAAGTTTGAGTAGACTTTTATGATGGCAATGTTCTGAATTGGGCAGTTTTGTCATTATTGGTGCATGCATTTTGTTTCATTGTTTACTGGTAAAAGTTCAAAATTAGAAGTTATGTACCTACCATAACGTTCCATGTTAGTTGTCTTCTCTCGCCTTCTTTCTTGCTGGATGGGTTCGGAGCCGATCCTTGGCTCCGACTCGGCACTTGCTTAGCTTGAGAACTCCTTTTACCAGCTCGAGGCAACCCTATATCCCATGATGCAAGGCGGAACTACCTCAGATCTCGTTTGGTAGCTAACCTACCCTGCTAAGGACTAACCTAATATATTTTAGGAAACCCAAGTTCATAATAAAGAAGTCCTTTAATGAAGGCTCAGGAGGAAACAACCTGATAAGAGGAACTCTTCAAGATCTGTCCAGGCCAGGGGGAAGGAGGGAGGGACGCAAGAAAGAAGGCGAGAGAAGACAACTAACATGGAACGTTATGGTAGGTACATAACTTCTAAATGTTAAGTTGTCAATCTCGCCTTCATTCTTGCTGGATGGGACCGCGTCCCTAGCACCTGTATCCCGGGTGGCTCAATGGAACAGACTCTTGAGAACTGTGGAACCAAAACTGGCCCTGTCTCTGGAGGCCAAATCTAACTTGTACTGAGAGACAAAGGTATGAGGAGTGGCCCAAGTAGCTGCTGCACAAATGGTATCAATGGGTAGTCTATCCTGAAAGGCTGCAGAAGTGGATAGACTCCTGGTTGAGTGTGCTTTCAGTTTAGAAGGTAGTTGCTTGCCTCTGAGTGAATATACACATAAGAAATGGTGGAAGACAACCATCTGGATAAGGTCACTTTAGACACTGGGAGACCTTTCCTGTTTTCTGCATAGGAGACAAATAATTGGTCCGATTTCCTGAATTGTTTCGTTCTATGCAAATAGTACCTGAGCTGACGATGGACATCCAAAAATGAAGCTTTTGTTCAGCTCTGTCAGAATAATTTGGGAAAAAGACTGGTAGATCGATGGATTGATTAATATTGGTTTGAGAAACAACTTTGGGGAGAAAGGACGGGTTCGTTCTTAAGGATACCCTGTCCTTGTGAAAACCAAGTAAGGGAACGGATGCAGAGAGCTTGAATCTCGAAACCCTTCTTGCTGAAGTGACAGCCAGTAAAAATATAGTTTTCCAGGTCAATAATTTCAATGAACATGAAGCAGACGGTTCGAAGGGTGGTAACATTAAGGATGGCAACATTAAATTTAGATCCCATTGTGGAGGAGGATGTTTTATTGGCGGCTTTAGGAGAAACACTCCTCTCAGAAAGGCCTTGCATAGTCTATGAGACATAATGTTATGATCTTGCAAGCCAACATGATACTTGGAAATAGCAGCCAGTTGAACTTTTACTGTAGATGAAGAAGATCCTGACTGAAAAACTTCAGCCAGGAAATCTAAAACAGAATGCACAGGAGCAGTAAAGGGATCAATATTTCTGGAATTTGCCCAAATGGAAAAACGTCGCCACTTGCTAGCATAAACGGTTCTGGTGGACGACTTTAAAGAAGCCACTAAGATATCTCTGACCGGATCAGAGATCATAGGAAGCCTGGCTAGGGAAGGAAGTGGAGCAACCAAGCAGTGAGGTTGAGAGAATGAATGGCCCGGTGCTGTTGACCCGACTGGTGGATCAAGAGATCCAGAACTGGGTCCAGACGCCAGGGCTGCACCAGGAGGTGACGATGCAGAGACGGAAACCAAATTTGTCGAGGCCAGTAAGGGGCAATGAGAATCAACTTGGCCCTCAAAACGGTGGCTTTCTGAATGACTTGTGGAATCAAGGGAAAAGGAGGAAAAGCGTACAGAAGTCCCCGGGGCCAATCCTGGGTTAGAGAGTCTCTCAGGGGTTGGCCTGGTAGGGGAAAGAGGGTGAAAAAATCGGGGCACTTGTTGTTTTGGGGTGTAGCAAAAAGATCGCAACAAGGTGTGCCCCACTTCAGAAAAATCTGGTCCACTACAGATTGATTGAGAGACCACTCGTGAGGCATGAGAATGGATCTGCTCAGCCTGTCCGCCAAGAGGTTGGACCTGCCGGGGATGTGCGTTGCTATCAGAAACCGATGAGAGGAGATTGCCCATTGCCAAAGTCTGAGAGCTTCTCGACACAACGGATAGGACCTGGTCCCGCCCTGCTTGTTGATGTACCAGACCACGGACATGTTGTCCGTTTGTACTGCAATAGTCCCCGCGGGAAGAAAGTCGTTGAGGGCTTGCAACGTTAAAAGCACCGCTCTCATTTCCAGGACATTTATGTGCAGATGGTATTCTATGGGTTGCCACGTCCCGTGGACCATCCTGCCCTGATAATGCCCCCCCCACCCGATCAGAGAGGCATCCGTAGTAACTGTGGCAACCGGAGGAGGGGGAACAAAAGGTCGGCCCTGATGAAGAAGAGGGGAAGATATCCACCAGTTCAGATGAGTCCTGCATGATTGTGTGACTAAGATTTCGTGCCTCATCGGAAGACTGTGGAACAACCACTAACTGAATAACATCCACTGCAGAAGACGCATGTGGAAGCGAGCCAGTGGTAGAAGAACAATGGCCGCAGCCATAAGACCTAGAACCTTTAGTATCAGTCTGGCTTTGACTTTGCTGCTCTGCAATAAAATCCGAATGTATTTTTGGATGTCCAGAATTCTTTAATCTGTTAGTCTGGCTAACATTTTGACGGTGTTTAATTCTGTGCCTATAAAGGTGATAGATTGGCAAGGCCGCAGAGAAGATTTTTCGAAATTCACTGAAATTCCCAAACTCCTGCATAGCTGCAGAGTGTAGTCTCTGGTCTGAAGAAGCTGACACCTGGTGGTGGCGGAGAGGAGCCAGTCATCTAAATAAGGAAACACCTGGAATCCTTGACGTCTCAGATGAGCTGTGACCACTGCCATGCATTTGGTAAACACTCTGGGGCTGAAGTGAGGCCAAAGGGCAGGGCTCTGAATTGGTAATGACTGGTCCCTAGCCGAAAGCGGAGAAACCTTCTGGAGCGCCTGTGAATCTTTATGTGATAGTACGCGTCCTGAAGGTCTATAGAGCACATCCAGTTGTCCTTGTCCAGAAAGGGCAGAATGGACTGAAGCGTGACCATCCGGAATCTTGCCTTCTTGACAAATCTGTTTAGACTGCTCAGGTCTAATATTGGTCTCCAATCTCCCGTCCTTTGGGGACCAAAAGAATCTCGAGTAGACGCCGGATCCTACTTGGTCTGCCGGAACAGTCTGGACGGCTCTTTTTTCTAGGAGCTTTAAAACCTCCTGTTCTGCCAAATCCCTTTGACCGGGTGAGATGTCTGGAAGGGATTGTTGAGGCACGGGATACCTTCAAGGGGATTTTGTAACCCTCGGATATGATCGACTGTACCCACATATCTTGTGAAAGGGAATGCCAGGCTACTGGGTACAGCGAAATCCTTCCCCCGACTGCCTCCAAGGGTGGACAGTTGGGCAACACCTCAGGGGTGCTGAAAGGGCTTCTCAGGAAGAGACTCCCTGTTGCCCTGGTTCTGAGGGCCCCCCCCTGCCTCTAGGGCGGCGTCTATTTTTGTTACCCCCTCTGCCTCTGGGGGTAAACTGACCACGTGTGTCCAGTGTAGCTCCTTGGGCTTTGCGGAACCACATCTTCCCTCCCTTCTGACCCTTGGGATAGGGTCTAGAAGGGGTGGAAAAATGGACTCCAACAGCAGAAAGAGTTTTACCATCCTGCTCACACCTGGTCAAGGTTTCCTTCACCTGAGGTCCAAACAAAGCCGAACCGTCAAAGGGGGTATTGGTGAAGGACGCCTTAAAGGGGTCCGCAAAATTACAAAGCCGCATCCAGGCTTGACGTCTAAGAGCCACTCCTGTGCCTGCGGCCCTGCTCGCTCCATCGGCTGCATAGGATATGAGCCGCATGGAGGAGTTGGTTAAGGAATTCAGGATTGCTAGCTGTGAGGCAATCTTTTCTTGAGCCCCAGCAGCAGAAGGATCCTGGACCACTTCACCTAGTTCCTTGAGAATATCTCTTTGAAGCCTGGTGAAGTGACAAAGGTAGTTCAGCGAATGCATAGCAAAGGTCGCTGAAGAAAACATCCGCTTTCCATACCTGTCCATGGTCCTAGAATCTTTGTTAGGAGGATGGACAGGTACTGAAGGATCCACAAGTTCCTTCTTAGTGGCCGCCACCACCATAGCATCCACAGAGACGCCCTTGGAAAGAAACTGTTTGTCCGTAGGGGCCGTAATAAATTTGGATGGTCTCCTGGGGACAGGTTCCACAGAATCTGGAGCTGCCCATGCCTTCCGAGCCACTACCTGCATAAGTGGGTCGAAAGGCGGAGACACCCAGGAGGTGGAGGGTCGGGATCCAAAAGCCTCCAGGTATACCGACTCATCCTCGGAGGGGTCAATGGAGGGCCAATTCCCCCTCTGTTTGAGGAGCTCAAGGATGTCTGAAAAGGAGACATCCTCAGAGGGGGATCGTGGGGAACCCTCCGACTCATCTAAGTCGGTATCAGATGTAGTAGACTCAGGGGAGTCTGTGTGTTTCCTCTTACACATCCTCTTCTGAGGGGGTTCCCCTGCAGGATCAGGACAAACCTCGGAAGAGGAAGATATTCCCAATGGGGAAACCTGGGGCGATGGATCCCTGGGCCTGAGAGCAAGAGGCTGGCAAGAGGCGTCTACAGGCACCGAAGAGGGAGGAGCTAGAGGGATGGACCGTTGACCTGGCTCAGGTGCCAGGACACTCCTCATCACCTCAAAGGCTCCCCTCCCCGGGAGACCGGAATATTCCCGTTCCGAGGAAATAGGAATTCCCGGCTCCACTGAGAGGGAAGGCTCCGAGGCCGATGTCGGTGCCGAGCTTACCAAAGCCGAAGCCCCGAGAGGGAGAGCGGGGTCGGACAAGGGTCCGATGCCACTAGCCCCCTCGGAGCCGACAAGGGAAACTCGACGACCGGATCCCTCCAAGGAAGGTCTCAAGGAGGAGATCGGAGCCGAAGACGACGGAGCCGAAAAAGGATGTATCGGTTCCAGCGCTGACACAGTCGCTGTCCCGAGAAGCTCCAGCTCCGAACTCTGGTGGGGAGTCGGAGGAGGAAGTTCAAGGGGTGAAGCAATAGCCGAAGTCTGCTGAGACGGGCTATGGAGCATTTGGGCCAGTGCCTGCGACTTTAACAGCCTGCTTACCACCCTCTCTAAATCGTGGTCAGACAGCCTGGAAGATCTCGAAGATCGGCTCCGATGACTCCGCTCCGACAAAAGAGGAGACCCCGGAACCGAGTGGATAGATTCCAAAGACGGGGACCGAGATCTCTTCTTGGATGAAGTCATCGGAGCCGACGTCCTATGGGTTCCAGATGGAGCCGAAGGCTTCGGCTCCGATACTGGATACTGTGTCGGCTCCAGCCGGAGCCGACAAGGCAACAGCAGATTGGGTGTCGGAACCGATCGGAACCGACCCTAGCTGAGAAAAAGAAAGATCGGCTCCGGCTGGATCCGATCTCGACTCCGAAGGAGTCGGAGCCACCGGGGAAGGCTTGGAAGCTGTAGCCTGACCCTTAGATGGCTTGGAAGGCTTACTGGACCCAGGTTTAGTGGGTGAACCTTCCGGCTTTAGCAAGCCACGGAGGATTAACTTATTCCTCCTTTCCTGCAGGACTCGCTGGCTAAAAGAGTGACACAAAGCACAGGAGTCCTGCAGGTGTAAAGGCCCCAGGCAGTAAACACAAGAAGTGTGACCGTCTGTCAGAGACATTTTCTGACAGCACGAGTCACACTTCTTGAAGCCCGAGACCTTTACCTCCTTAGACATAGACTAAGAAAAAGAGTAACAAAAATACTCACACACACACACCCCAAAACAGTCACACAAATTAATCCCACAAACACAGACACACAGATAGGGATTAATAAGGAAGGCCTAGGCCTAACTGCAATTTTTAAACTTTTTTATAAAGTAAAAATTTTTTTTTTTTTTTTAACTATAAGGGGAATAGGGTGATTGTATGGACACTACACACTAAAAAATAGGAAAAGGGGAAGATAAACCCTGACTTAAGCTGTTTGAAAAACTCAAACTTACCTCAGCTGGCAAAAAAGGAGACCTCTTCGCAAAGCGGCAAACGAGATCTGAGGTAGTCCCGCCTTGCATCATGGGATATAGGGTTGCCTTGAGCTGGTAAAAGGAGTTCTCAAGCTAAGCAAGTGCTGAGTCGGAGCCGAGGATCGGCTCCGAACCCATCCAGCAAGAATGAAGGCGAGATTGACAACTTAACATCAATTAATTTAAAACACCCTCTAAAACTGTACTGTATTGTACAAGGAATACAATTTAATACAATCAGGAAGGTGTATGAAAGAGCATGTGTATGTTTCGTGTACAAGGGGCCTGTGATTTGAAAACAGCCCAAACCCAAAGTTAATCTTTATCTGCCACTGGAAAAATGTATTTTCTTTGAATGTGGATTTCAATGCTGTTTCAGTGAATGTGAGTTTTCAAGGCAGAGAAGTTTTAATGCTAAGTCTGTTTTCATTGTGAGACTGCATTGCTTTGTTTAGCAGATATGATGTCTATTAGTGCTTGTGCTGCAAAATGCAAAATAAAACTTTCAAATGAAGTCCAAATCATCGCAGAAGTAAATCAGTATGCATATTAGTGTTTATGGTAAATGGGGTGAAATAGCCAAGTAATGGTTCATTGGAATGGCTGTAGGGAGGAAGCTCCATTCGATCAATATTTTGTGAGGGGGGAAGGGCAGCAAACTCAAAGACAGCCCCGGCTGAACTATACCTCTCAACTGTCCAGATTTTTGCAGAACGAATAGATTTTTGCTTCTTATTTTTGGTTTGTTCCTCAAAATTTGTGGTTTTCTGGCAAATCAGTTAGGAATGAAGTCAATAAATAATGACAGACACTGAGTTTCAGACTTCATAACCTTCAGAAAAATGCATGCTAAAGCAAGACCTGTTATTCTATCAGCTATCTCAATTTATACAAGAGCAATTTTAGTACTGTTTATATGTTCCCCCAATATATTTGGCCTTGTCCAGATTTCCTGCATTAACAGGTTGAGAGGTACGTGCAAATAAATTGCTTTATAGAATTAGGCATATTCAAACCTCTCAACTGTCCCTGATTTTTGGCTCAGAATGTTGCTCTTCCCCTAATAATCCCTCTGCAAAATGGCAATTTTGGAAGAAAACATGGGAGGGTTTTACAATTAATAAATAACTGTAATAATCAGTTATAGATTACTTTTATTTCAGAAATGCATGTAGATTCTTTTGTATCAGCTGCTCAAGGTAGCAGTACTAATGTTAAAAAGTGTCCCTTCTTTTACAGGTTCCCAGCTGTATTGTGTGGCTATTTTATATTTTTGCATTACATTTTTAGTCCATTTTTCATAAAATTGTGTTTATTTTTTGGCAAATTAGTGGCAAATCATTAAAGACTTAAGTTAGAAAATAATGACAGACATTTCAGTTTCATACCCTTCAGAAAATTCATACCAATACAAGACCTACTATTCTATTATCTTTCTAAGTTTATAAGAGTAATATTTAAAAATTGTTCTTATTTTTGGGCCTTTGACCCACTTCTATGTATGGCTTTGTCCAGATTTCTTGCTCTGAGGTTGAGAGGTATGACAAATGTGCCAGGGCCATCACAGTCAGCCAGAGACATTTCAAATTGTGACATACTTGTTGCACCCCACTCCTCCATGTAGTGACTATGGATGTGTCCAAGCAAGGCAAGGAGCAGTTATGCAGTGTAAATGTGCAGACTATCCCCCCCCCCATCCAAGGTAGACACAAGTACTACAGTGGCTCTTCATCTGTCCTTGATTTTGCAGGATGTTCTGGTTTCTGTCATATTTTTATACTGTTGATTTATGCTTTAATGCTTATTATTATTCAGAAAGTGCCTGTTGCTCTGTGTTTAAGTAGCAATGCTTTAATGACCATCAGGTAAGCTTGTCTGAGATTGTAAGATGCAAGGAAGTTTTAATAAGCATACTGTAAAATAATTGCCAACATTGAAAGCCTTTCTGTTGTTGCCATGCAGAGAATACTTACATAACTAGATAACGTATAAGCCTTGCTTCTGAAATGCATATGACAGTATTTGTAATAAAGGACAGGATTACATTATTTTAAGAAGCTCATTACAGGCTTTACCTGCAAACTAAACAGAATGCCAGTCTTATCACGTGTGGTCCATATCTTGTGCAGTAATCCTTTAAGCAATGTATGTTGAGCTTGTTTCTTGTTTGCTTTTCATTTTTTATTTTGATCATGTTTTCCCCATGAAACAAGTAGACAGTTGTTGTCAGGCAGCAGGTCTTTTTTGGATAAGAAACATTTTTACAAGTGGGGGTAATACAGAGATTGCTACTTTCAGCATGTTACTTGGTACTTTAATAAAGCTGAATATAAATTATAATTAGAACTTGAGTGCAAGGAGAAGTGGTTTGAGTTGAGTGCTGCTTGTTCTTCTTATACTTGATTTTGACTGGCATTCCAGTAATGTATTTAAAAAGTAATTTATTTTTTTCATGCCTCACAACCTTTTTGTTTCCATCTAGCTATTAAGTAAGTTGTCATGCAGCCAATGGATTGAAATATTTTTTTTCTTCTACACTTCATTTTGTCTTGATTGGACTCTCATAATGATGGTTTGGCACCCAGGGCAGCATATTTAATTAAAATGCCAGTTTTTGAGGTTTTGAGAATAGCTCCTCCCCTTTCTAGTTGGCCACACCCGTTCCCATTGACCCCACCCATTCAGCCGTCTCCTGCAGTCCCCCTTTGATTTGAAGTCACCAGCCGCCACTGCCAAGGACTGCCACATTAGAATATGGCAATCCACACCTCATGATCTAAAGTGCAAAGTGATGGCTCTACACAGCAAGAGGATCTATGAACTGTAATTATCTTGTGACAGTTAAAAGCCTAAGTAAATGAACACATAAGTCATTAGACAGTAAAATGGATTCTAGCACTATTAGGGGATAAATGAAGCAACAAGAAGAACAAAAGAAAAATGAGGAACAGTGCAAAATATATAACAGACTCACAACAGCTATATTAGTATCTAACCAGAGCATAAGACCATCCTTGGCTACTCACAATTAATATATATATAAGAGCAAAATACTTGTGATTAAAACTGTCGTATTGAATTAATAAGTATAGTTTTGTATATGCATGTATGTACGCATACATATGTGTGCGTGCGCATGTGTCTATGGTGTTAGTGTGTAGGTGTACCCATGCAAATGTGCATGTGTATTTGTATGCAATTCATGCAAACCTAGACACATGCAAAGATCATTGTGCATTTTACACTATTTGAGAAACATCATGATATAAATATTATGATCATATTTGTCCGACTCTTTATTGTGTAGCACATTCCAAAGGACATCAAACCCGGTTAATTTTAATATTGTTCTTTTAGAATTGCTCTTATGTTTGCTTGATAAAATTAAAAATGATAGCACACAATTAAAATACAGTAGATGTTATAATTACAGACTTTGTCAAGCACATAGCTTCCAGTGATGTATTCCAGAGTACAAAGCGCAAATAACAAACAGTGTTTTTTAAAACAGGATTTAAGTTTGCCTTGTACATCCACATGAAATATTCCTCAGTTATTGAAAGTATATAAAAAACATAACTGCTTACCTATCTGTTAAAGGTGTAATAACTAATCGGTCAGTGCAGCCTAGAAACTCATTCTGGTAAACAAACTCCACATCAGTGACGCAGACACAAACTTGATCTGCATCTTCTTTAAAATAAAATCGACATTGCTTTAACCATTCAAAGTCCGTCATTGTTTTGATATGCATTTTTACCTGAAAAAAGTAGTATTTATTACTACTGCATGCACATGTAAAAACAAAACATTACATTATTACTGAAACATTTTACTTATTGATTTTGTAGATTCACGTTATTTCAGGGCAAAACATCAGAATTACAAAACCATTCAAAGATTCTTTAAGCCAAACATGAGCTGCTACTGATGCCTTACACTTGAGAAATATCTTGGGGGCTGTGAAGAGTCCAAAGAGCAAGGTTCTGTACTGAAAGTGACTGGCTCCTACTCTGAAATGGAGGAACGTTTGAGAAGCCTTAGCCATGTTTATATGGAGGAAAACATACTACAGATACAAAGACTTCATCTGATAGTACAGCAACATCTGTTAGAATATGTTTTACATTTGTAGTTTTGAACATTTTCCAGTAAGCAGTGAAAAAAAAACATTAACCAATAAAGACAAAAGTACCCATTTCAGAAGATTTCAGCCATAAAGGGCCATTCAGACTGCTGTCATTATAATTCACCAATATCCATATATCAATTACAGCCATGTTATCGACTGTGTATACATCACATGCCTTAGTGTGATAAAAAAGGGCACAAAAAAGTATTCCAATTTGCTTTACACAAATAAACAATTACACTCCAGTCCTGTAAAGACAGGGTAATGATTTCCTAACTTTTATCATTTTAGCAAGATGAGCCATTTTTATCCACAGATATCATTCAAACCCAGCAATTATAGCTATGTTGTTGTCTGCATTCTTCTCAGATGTCTGTGACAAATAGTAACAATACTGATGACCAAAGCAACATGTTTCAAATTTGTTTCACACAAACATTCACAGTAGCCAAAGTATTCCAATTTCTTTCACACACATACACCCCCACACACCCCCTACTTAAATATACTAACTCTGAGATTGCACAGACACACAAAGGAAACTCACACCCACACATTTTACAGTCCCACACACAAACATCACAGTCACAACACTCACTGACACACACTAAAACCCCAACCAACACACTTACACATAGATACTTACCTGAACTTCCACCCATCCATAAACAAACTGCAACACCAAAAGCGCTACTTCAGTATCTCTGAATATCGGGATTTTGAATTTCACGCTTCTGGTTTTTCGGTATTTAGGGTTTTCGGCTACACAGTCTCGGGATTTTGGGTTTCAGTATTCCAAAGGTTCGAGATTATGTAGTGATCCCAGTGAGTACATAACTTTAATATCTGATGTTGTCCTTTTCATTCTTCCTCAATGTATGGGACAGTGTCCCCAGCTACATAAATCTTGGGTGGCCCTCGTGGAAGGATATTCCGGAAAACTGCTGAACCGAAAGCAGCTTTGTTTCAGGAAATTATGTCCAATATGTAATGAGTAATAAAGTTATGGGCATTAGACTAGCTGGCTGTTGTGCAAATATCTTCAATGGAAGTTTTAGACCAGAAGGCAAATGATGTGGCCATTGATATAGTTGAATGGGCCTTAACTGATTTTGGTAAGGACAGGCCTTGTTGAGAATAAATCCAGGAAATGCAATTAGTGATCCATCTAGCTAATGTAAATTTAGAAACTGGTAAAGCCAACTGAGTGGGTGAAAAAGAAACAAATAGCTAGTCCATTTGTCTGAACTTTTTTGTTCTGTGTAAGTAGACACATAAATGTCTATGTACATTTAACAGATGCAGCATGTATTCACCTTGTTTGAAAATATTTGGAAAGAAGACTGGAAAATGCATTGTTTGATTTATGTTTAAGAGGCCACTTTTGGTAGAAAAGAAGGATTAGTTTGTAAGGTAGCCCTGTCTTTATGAAAAATAATGTAAGGAGCTTTCGATGAAGGAATCTGGAGTTTGGAAATCTTTTTAGCAGAAGTATAACTAGCTAAAAAGGCTGTTTTCCAAGACAGACATTTTAAATTAGTTTTTGCTGAAAGTTCAGAGGGGTGTTGAGTTAGGCCTTGCAGTACTACTGTAAAGTCCCAGGGATGTTACAGATCTTTCAATGGTGATCTGAGCAGGGAGGTGCCCTTTAGAAAAGCCTTAAATAATTTGGAAGCAGTCAGGCATGCAGAATTATCTCCTGAGTGAAAATTTGATATGGCTGCCAATTGTACTTTGATTGTGGAAAAAACTAGCACCTTCTCTAAAAAGAGAAGTTAAAAACTCTAATACAGAAGAAATAGGGGCAGTAAAGGGATCATTTCAGGGACCAAATTGAAAATATTTTCCACTTGCTCTTGTAAATTCTCTTAGTGGGGTCTTTCTGCAAAGAACAAAGTATATCATGAACTGGGGAAGAGAGTTAGGGCTGTCTAGTTATCAATGGAATTGAACAAACCATGTGTTTAGTTTGAGAGCTGGAATACTGGGATGTTTTATCACCAAGGGATGTGACAGATGGTCTGGACTGGGGTCCCGTATCCAAGGAGGATAACAGATGAGTCCAAAGAAAGGGGAGTCAGCCCTGGTGAGGCCAGAAGGGGCAATAAGGATAACCAATCTCTTCAACCAGCTGACTTTCTGTAAGAGTTTTGGAATCAGAGATACTGGGGGATAAGCATAGTTTACTGGAAAACTTAACTGATGTTGTATTTGGCCTGTTGCTTTAACTTTTTAATCTTTTTTCTGTATATTTAATAAATATCACTGCTTTTCAAAAAAAAAACAACGTTGTGTGTCTGCTGCTCATAATACTACAATATATATTTGTGGTTGCCATGCACTTTACTGAATACTTACTTTGTCGATAAAGTGCAGTGGATGCATTTTAAGCTAGCTGTTTACATTATCGGTCAGGAGATGTCAAACATCAGAACATCAACTGTGGTGGTTCTGGATGGTGTGCATGAGTGTAAGCAAGCAAGTTTTTTGGGGTTGGGGTAGAGGATAGCTTTAGCTGTGTCTGTGTCCATGTCTTTTATTTGTGTGACTGTTTACTTTAGGGTTACAATTAGGGTTAAGTTAGGTGATAGTTTGTATGGTGAACGTGTATTGTGTGTTGTACGCTTCTATGAGTGTGTGTACCTGTCTTTACTGGTCTTGTTTAGTGATACTCTTAGGGAATCAGTTTTTGGTAAGGTAATGTGTCAGTCTGGGGTTAGGTGCAGGGTTAGAGTGCATGAGTTAGGTGAGATGGGGGGAGGGTAAAGTCTCACTCTTCAAAGTACATAAGTCTGCTATCCAACAAGGCAGCCACAGAGTGATTGTGAGGCTTCAAGACCTCATCAATTAACTTTTAGGAGTTCATTGGAGCTCTGTGTGATCTATGAGGGAGGACAATGCCACTTTAGTGACACAGAGAGACAAAGCCTTGACTATACAGCCCAGGCAATCCAGGTTTAATTAGCTACATCTGAGTAGCAGGAAAGGATGAACATTACTATCACTGATGGGTGAGTATTTCTGTGGGCATCTTCTGTGACATTCCCTGGAGGAAGTTGGAGAATGTTAAGCTAGGAGACATGTGCCAAAGGGGGGGGGGGGGGGGGGAGACAAGGTTGAGCTGCTGTGAAGATTGGAAGTTGGTATACGGGGTTGGGAGTTGGTATAATAGTTAAAGTGCCTGCCTCCCAGACAGGAGGTGCAGGGATTGATACCAAGAGAAATTGTTTAGGCTTAAATTGGCCCCCCAAGGGGAACTAGCCCTAGGACTTATTTATTTATCTGTGTGGGTGGGGTAATATACTGCACATCCGCATTGCATGCCTGCCCTTCAGATGTTCCACAAGGAACAAAGGGAGGGGAAGTAACAGAGGTGGGGCATAAAATGAGCCCCTCCCTGGCAGATGTGAATCGACAGACCCCCAGGATACCCTCAAGTTGAACATCAGCGCTAGCCTTACAGAATTACTGGGGTTAAGGAGGTGGTTGGTAGAATCACTGATGGACGTGGGGTACTGGGTAGGGACTCACAGGATTATATGGGGGGGGGTCCTCAAAAAGGGAGGATGGTGTATTAAAATAGCCCTTCTGGAATACTAAAAGCTTTTTTCCCTTAGCCTCTTCCATCAGGGAAACCACCAATCTCTTCATGTTGAACACTGCATGGTCAAGAACCTTGCTTTCCTTAGTCCCTCTATTAACTCATCTATGAGGGCTCTACCACAGGTGTTGAACTAAAAAAATGCCTTAAGACCTCTCAATAGTCTCTATTTCAGAGGAACGTTCCTGTTTTCGGGCCTGATTTATCCTTGCACATTATGTACCTAATTTAGGATGCATGTCCCTATTTTCAGGCTTGATTTACCCTTTCACATAATTTTCTGAATCCCTTCTTGTCACATGTGATTTTTTGAAGCTGTCTAGAACACAAAATCACACACACCACATGACCAATATATCAGTAGCTCTGGGACTTTCCAAGATGGCTTCCACACTGATTAACAGCTAAACACCATCTCTCCCAGTCTGAAAAAAGAAACCAAAATACAAGGGCCAGGTACTCAGTCACTTTCTGCAAATTCAGTTACTGGCTAGCAAGTACACTGCCTGGTTGCCAGCAAAGAAGAAACTAAGAGAACCTAAAAGAAAATCAACTAAAAAAGGTGAAGAGAAAATACTAACTGGGAAGAATCCCACAGCTGTTCAGCAAAAAGAAGTTCAAGCACCAGTTTTAGCGCAGGACAAGAATTCGGTAATTTACAGGAAAAATAAGTCAAATGTGCTCTGAGCTGATAAAAAATAAATGACACAAGGAAGGAGTATATTAAAGCAAATAAAAAAGGGTGGGAAGAAGCTTTAAACAGAAATTTAGATGAGCTGATAAGACTGAAAAAAATCAGAGGTCAAAATGAAGAAAAGGCTGGCTGAGTCTGAGACTGTTGGAGATGGTTCAAAAAATTGTTGAGTTAGAGGACAGAACACATAGGGAAAAATCTAAGATTTTCTGCTGTACCAGAGAAAGAAAGAAGAGACTATATTAATTTTAGGAAAACACAAATAAGCAACTGAACTGGTATTTCACAGCAGGAACTGTTAATTGAAAGGACACAGTATGTATACTCTAAATCTGGCCATGAGAAAACAGTTAAGACATTTATTAGTAAAGATGCAAATCTACCAGCAGAAAAAGTTGATCCTGACAAAACTGTGACAGAATGGCAAAGTATTAAAAACTGGACACAGCAGAGTGTTTGTGGAAATGATTATTTACTGTAAACCAGGCAGAAGAGAAAGAAATTTATTCCGGCAACCTGTGAAAGTCGAGAGGCAGGTGTGAGATTCAAGCTGCTTTAGCCATCTGTCCTCAGAATATTTTTTTCCCTGGAGGATTAATTATTCTCACTGATGGGTAGCATCCCTAGCACCCTAAATCTTTGGTGGCTCGTGGAAGTACGTTTTTCAGTACCGTGGAACCAAAGGAAGACCTGTCCCTGGAAGCCTTATCTACTTTGTAATGCGTGATAAAGGTATGAGGCTTAGACCAAGTGGTTGCAGCACAAATATTGTCAAGGGGCAATTTAGCTTGAAAGGCAGAAGACATAGAAACGGCTCTGGTAGAATGAGCCTTAAGTTTGTGTGTCAATGGCATGTTTCCATTCGCATAAACAAAGGATATACAATCTGATAGCCATTTAGATAGGGTTGTTTTAGCCACTGGATTACCTTTTCTGGCCACCGAAAAGGATAAGAAAAGTTGATCTAATTTTCTAATATCCTTAGTTCTATCAAGATAAAATCTGAGCTGTCTGTGCACATCAAGTTTGTGCAGCATGTATTCCAATTTGTGGTTGGGAAAAAAGGCTGGCAACTCAATGACCTGATTGATATTGGATTCAGAACAGACTTTAGGCAAAAAAGGGGTTTGTTCTCAGAGATACTCTATCAGCTTGGAAAATCATGTAAGGGGGTTTGATTGATAATGCTTGAAGTTCTGACAATCTGCGGGCAGAAGTAATGGCTACTAGAAATATAGTCTTCCAGGACAAATATTTGAGATCACAAGAAGATGCTGGTTCGAAGGGGGGAGGGGAATTATTTGAGACAGCATAAAATTCAAATTCCAGGGAGAATAAGAGATTTTGACAGGAGGTCTCATGTGAAAAGCACCTTTAAGAAAAGCCTTAGATAACTTATGGCCCATAACGTTCAACCCATCGAATCCAAGGTGGAAATTTGATATGGCGCTAACTGGACTCGAACTGTGGCAGCTGCTGCTCCTTCCTTAAAAATCTTTGTCAAAAATTCTAAAATGGACGATAGAGGAGCTCGGAAAGGGTCGATTTTCTGTATATTGGCCCAAATTGAGAACCTGTTCCACTTACTGCAGTATAGTTTCCTGGTGGATGGCTTGTGAGAAGACAAAAGGATTTGCCTTGTATCATCTGAGAGAGAATGAAGCCTGGCAATTAGGGGAAGTGGATTAGCCAAGCAGTCAGTTTTAGGGACTGCAGTGAAGGATGGAGGTCCCGTGATGGGTGTGTCAGAAGGTCTGGAACTGGGTCCAGGATCCATGGATCCTCCAGCAGATGATGGTGAAGGAAGGGGAACCAAATCTGTCGAGGCCAGTAGGGGGCTATGAGGATAACTGCCCTTCCCAGTGATTTTACTTTCTGTAAAACCTTGGGTATCAATGGAATAGGTGGGAATGCATATAGGAGACCCGGAGGCCAATCGTGTACGAGTGCATCTCTCGGGGAATGTCTTGGAGGTGGTATTAGGGCAAATTAGCTTCTGCATTTGGTACTGATGTGACTGGCAAAGAAGTCGCAGCAAGGCTGGCCCCATTTGCGGAAAAATCAAATCCGCAACTCGTGGTTGAGAGACCACTCGTGAAGCAACAGTATTGCCCTGCTCAACGTGTCCGCTATCACGTTGGATTTCTCCAGGATGTGCATTGCTATCAGAAAACGGTGGGATGACACAGCCCATTGCCATACCCTGAGGACTTCTCGACAAAGGGGGTAAGACTTGGTCCGCCTTGTTTGTTCAAGTACCAGACCACTGACATGTTGTCCGTCTGAAATGCAACTGTCCCTAGAGGAAGACAGTCCTGAAAGTACTGCAACGCCAGAAGTACCGCTCTCAACTCCAGAACATTGATATGCAGATGTGACTCTTGATCCGTCCATGTGCCTTGGGCAGTCTTTCCCTGAAAATGCCCCCCCCCCCACCCTATCAGGGAAGCGTTCGTGGTCACAGTGGCTACTGGAGGAGGAGAACAGAGAGTCTTCTGATTTTGACATGAAGTGACGTCAACCACCACCGAAGGTCGCTCTTGCAAGAATCTGTGATGAGAATCATGTGGTGCATCGGTAGATTTTGTTAAGACCACTGAGTGAAAAGGAGCCATTGAAGGATTCGCATATGCTTCCTTGTGAGTGGTACAGCCAGGATTGCTGCCGCCATCAAACCTAGCACCTTCAAGACCTCTGCTGCTGTAGCTTTGCTCTTTGACACCAGTGAGATGACGTGTTGGTGAAGAAGTGAGACTCTTTCGATTGGAAGACGTAGAGTGGTGGTTGAGGTATCTAACTCTGCTCCTATAAAAACGGTATGCTGCGATGGCAATAAGGCAGACTTTTCGAAGTTGACTGTAATGCCTAACTGATGGCAGAGTGTCAGAGTATATTGTGTTGCCTGAGTCAATTGATGCCTGGTGGTAGCAGTGAGGAGCCAATGGTCTAGGTATGGAGACAACTGGAATCCTAGATGCCTCAGGTGAGCCGTGACCACTGCCATGCATTTGGTGAACACTCTGGGGGCTGTAGTGAGACCAAAGGGCAGGGCTCGAAACTGGTAATGATTGGCTCCCAGCCAGAAACGCAGGTGATCCCTGGAGTGTCTGTTCATCTTTATGTGATAATACGCATCCTTGAGAGAGAGCACATCCAATCGCCTTTCCCTAGGAAGGGAAGAATGGACTGAAGCGTGACCATTTGGAACTTCTCTTTCTTTACGAATTGGTTGAGTCTGCTGAGGTCCAAGATAGGTCTCCAGTCCCCTGTTTTCTTTGGTACCAAAAAAAATCTTGAGTAAATTCCAAATCCAACTTGGTCTGCTGGAACTGGTTGGATGACCCTTTTTGTCTAGCAATTTTTGGACCTCTATGATTGCTTGTTCCCTGAGACTGGGTGGAACATCTGGGATTCTGTTTACAGGAGTGGGAGGGGAAGAGAACGGTATGAAATATCCAATGCTTTGTACCCATGTATCTGACGTTATGTTTAGCCAGGCTTCTGGGTACAAAGATAAGCGAACCCCGACTCCCTCCAGAGCCGGACAGCCGGGCCTCCTTTCAGGAGTGCTGGTAGGGCTGACCAGAGAACTGGCCTCTGTCACCCTGTTGCTGCAGACACCGTCTGCCATGCGGGCGGCGTCTTCCGTTTTAACCCTCTCCTCTGACTTTAGAGGGGGTTTCTCCACGTGTGTTCTGAAAGGCTCAGTGTGCTTTTCGGAACCACATTTTTCCGCCCTTAGGGCCCTTGGGATAGGGCTAAGTAGGGGTAGAAAAATGGACTCCAACGGCAGATAGGGTCTTGCCTTCCTGCTCACACCTGGTTAAAGTTTTCTTTACTTTAGACCCAAACAGTGATGAGCCATCAAATGGGGTGTTGATAAAGGAAGACTTAAAGGGCTCCGCAAAGGAACAGAGACGCATCCAGGCTTGTCTCCATAGAGCAATGCCTGAACTAGCGGCTCTACTCGAACCATCAGTTGCATAAGATATGAGACGCATGGACGAGTTCACAACCGAGTTTAAGGTAGCGAGCGGTGTGCTGACTTTGTCGGCAACCCCTGCAGCTACTGTACCCTGGAGAGTATCTCCTAGCTCTTTCAGGAGTTCTCTTTGTAGTCTCGTGAAATGGGTTAAATAGTTCAGCGATCGCAGAGAAAAAGTTGCTGAACTAAACATGCATTTCCTATATCTATCCATGATCCTAGAATCTCTGTTAGGAGGATGGATAGAGGCGGATGTTTCAGACACTTCCTTTTTGATGGCTGCAGCTACCACCATGGCATCAACAGACACTCCTTTGGTCAAAAAGGCTTTGTCCACTGGTCTCGGAAGAATAGGGGACACCCTGTGGGGCTACTTGAGGCTCAGGGTCTCTGCTTAGGGGGACCGGTAGACGTAGAAGCGGACACAAGTGCTGGAGGGGAGAAGGAAGCCTGAACTGATGCCGACGATGTCTCAGGAGACAGGACTCTCCTCATGGCACTGAAAGCACCATGGCTCCGATGAGAAGGGGTAGACGGATCCAGTAGGACTGTCCGATCCTCCCGCACCAAAATCATGGGCTTCAAGCCTGAGGTAGGAGCCGAGCTGAAGCCCCAAGAGGAAGAGTCGGCACTGACAAATCGGTCCGACTATCCTCTCCAGACCCGACAGAAGAGTGTTGTCTCTTAGTGTCCTCGGTCCGTACAGAGGACGTCAGAGTAGATGGAACCGATAACACCAGTGCGCATCTTGGTTCCATAGGTTCAACAACTATCAGTTCGGGCTCCTTTGGCTCTGAGAGTCCAGTACGGCTCGGAGGAGGAGTAGTAAAGTCCGGTTTAATGGTCTTCGGGTCCGACAAAATGGTCGGGCCCGACAACAATTTAGCAAGTCCTGGTGCCCATAGAAGCTTCTGCACTAGCCGAGCCATATCCATATCTGATAGGCTGACTGAAGACTTAGAGGAATGCACTGAAGGTGCTGAGTGCAGCAGAGGAGATGAGGGAACCTCAGAGACCAGCTCCAAGACTGGGAGCTGGCTCCGAACCAAAGGGAAACACGGCTCCGAGGACTGTGGAACCGATGACCCTGTACCCTCTGATCTTTTTGCCTTCTTAGTAACTGTTAGAATCTCCTGAAGATTTGGATGATTTTGAAAAAGTGCTAGCACCTTCCTGGCTGCCCAATGCCTCAGAGAAAGTATGCTGCAGCAACCCCCTATCAATAAGTTTTCTCCTTCTCTCTAAGAGAACCCTAGAGGAAAAAGAGTGGAAAATACTGCAAGAGTCTTGGAGGTGTTTAGCCCCCAGACAGTAAACACATTAGACATGCCCGTCAGTGATGGATATTTTCTGTCCACAATCTGGACAATTCTTAAACCCCGATTTGGGATGAGACTTTTCTCTCTCATCCGACATGTTCAAAGTTTAAAACAGGCGCACCACAAAATTAACCTGTAAAAGTTAAATATAGGGCTAACTAGGCCCACACTAAAAAAAATACTAATAATAAGAAGAAATTTGTTAAATCTAAACAGGGCTAACAAAAGGCCCAACACTCTAAGAAACTAAGCCAACACAGGGCACTATCTACTACAATCTAACCTGCTTATAACTATAGAATTTTAATGAGAAACACATACACACACACTAAACAGAGAATAATATATCAAAAAGAGGGAGAAAGAAATTTTTAAACTTGCTATTTAGCAAAAATATGGTCCGAGCTGACTGGATCACCTAGATCTCTCTTGCCACAGCAAACTAGATCTGAGGTAATTCCAGCAGTGCACTGAGGGATAAGGGGCTTGGTCTCGAGCTACTGGCAAACCTTGAGCTTTGCTATCGGCCGTGTTGGAACCGAGGATCGGCTCTGAACCCATCAATGAGACTAAACAGCGAGATTTAACAACTTCACATTGAAAGTTATGTACTTACTATAATGATAAATCTGTTTTGTTCAATTTTTTTCTGGTTCAGCATCGGATCCTCGGTGCTTTACACCAGAGTACTGGATTTGAGAGTTCTGACTCCCCCCACCCACAATTCCATCCTCCTACTTGCTTTACCTCAGATCAAGTTTGCTGGCTATATCCATAAGGACCCTAATAATTAGCAGAAGGAATGAAAAGGGGGAGTCTACAACATTGTCCACTCCGGAAAGAGATGTGAAAGAGGAAGCAGACGTGGTTCTGTCAAGGTCTGATCAAGCCCCAGAAGATATATAATTAGAATTTGGAAGGCAGGAGGAGGGAGAGATGTTGAACCGGACAAAAACAGGAAGCATGGATCTATCGTTATGGCAAGTGCACAACTTTCATATCCAATATGGTCCATTTTCATCCGATTCATCTTGTGGAACATATTTCCAAGCTGCCTAAAAAGGACCTGGGTGGACTAAAGGAAGGACATTCCTGAGAATGGCAAAGCCAAAAGATGTGGAAGCTCTGGACTGAGCATCCAACTTGTAATGAGGTACAAAGGTATGAGCTGCAGACCAAGTTGCTGCTGCACATATGTCACTAACAGGTACTCTTTTTGCAAAACCTGTCGAAGTTGCCATTGCTCTGGTAGAGTGAGCCTTAAGCTTAGAAGGCAAATATAACTCTCTTATCTTATAAACAAAGGAAATGCACTCTGCCAGTCACCTAGAAAGTATGACGTTTGATACATGTTGCCCTAGTTTTTGCCTGGAAAAGGAGATAAAGAGTTGGTCTGATTTTCTCAAGTCTTTCATACGATGTGGACATCCTACAAAAGGGCCTCACTGACACAAATGCCTGGTGTCAAAGCCATGGCCTCAGGCACACCTCATCTCAAAAGGTTTCTCATCCGGGAAAAAAAGAGGTCATTGTTCTCTTCTACTCGTCACTCATTAGACCCATTATAGAGTACAACACCCCTTTTGGTATATACCTCACAAGACATCTACAACAATTGGAAAGGCCACAGAAATACCTCACAAAAAGGATTACCGGCCTCAAACAGATGCCCTACACAGACCGTCTCAAAAAACTCCAGCTTTACTCTGTCGCATATCGCCTACTCAGAGGCAATCTCTGCCTAACACACAAAGCTGGGATGTAACAGGGTACTCCAGGACCTGTGAGCAGTGCCAAAACGTAGACAAGACAGGAGACAAGGTCAAAGCTCCTTTGATGCTTTTGCCTGTAATTGAGAAGGTGGAGCTCTCAAGATCCAATACTCTGGTATAAGGCACTGAGTTTGGATTCAAATGGATCTGAAAGCCCACATTCTGAACTGGAAGAACATGAGTGTCATCAGACCACTGGTTTCTTCAAGGCTAAAAAAAGAAGTTATGTACACACCATAATATTCCATCTGTGTTGTCCATTTTCATTCTTCCTCAACCTGTGGGTTCAGATCCGAACCTTAGATCTGACTTGGCCACTTTCTACAGCCCTAGGATTCAATTCTTATGATCCTCCCGTTACCCATAATGCCTCATTCCCCAGATTACTTCAGATCGAGTTTGCTGCTAAAATATAATAGTATATATATATATATATATATATATATATATATATATATATATATATATATATATATATATATATATATATATATATATATATATATATATATATATATCCAAAGCAGATAGGAAAACGTTTAGGGGCTCAAACAGGAACCGAATTCCTATAGACGTATCCATCAGGTATCTCACCGCTATGGATATGGGAAGGAGGAAGGAAAGGTTGAGGAAGAATGAAAATGGGCAACACAGAGGGAACGTTATGTTAAGTACATAACTTCTTTATCTGATGTTGTTGTTTTCATTCATTCCTTTACCTGTGGGACAGAGTCCCCAGCTACAATAACCTCAGGTGGCCCTCATGGAAAGATATTCCGTAGCACTGTGGAACCAAAAGCAGCTCTATTTTTAGAGACAATATCCAGTCTTTAATGTGCATCAAAGGTATGGCAGTTTGACCAAGTAGCAGCCGCACAAATGTCCAAAATTGAAACTCTGGAACAGAAGGCTTGAGAAGTAGACATATATCTAGTGGATCTAGTGGAGTGAGCCATGACATGCAGAGCTAGTAGAACACCTTTGGAAGAATATACGAGACATGCAATCTGTAATCCATTTAAGAAAAGTGACTTTGGACATTGGCCTTCCCAATCTAACATCTGAGAAGGAAACAGCTGGTCTGTTTTTTGGAAAGATTTTGTTCTGTCTAGGTAAAAACGTAGCTGTCTATTAACAACTAGAAGATGAGAACATATTCAGCTTTGCTTTGAAAACTGGGTAAGAAAACTGGTTAGTTAATGACCTGACAGACATTGTTTTTTGGAGGCTACTTTGGGTAAAAAAGAAGGATAAGTACGCAAGATCACGCTATCTTTATGAAAAATCAAATATGGGGGTTTGGATGACGGCATTTGCAATTCCGATACACTTCTAGCTGAAGTGATGGCTACCAAAAAGGCAGTCTTCCATGAAATATATTTTAAGTCTACCTTGGCTGAAGGTTAAAAGGGAGGTTGAACAAGAGCTTGTAACATCATGGTTAAGTCCCAAGGAGGAGTAGGGTCCTTTATAGGAGGTCTAAGTAAAAAGGTACCCCTGAGGAAGGTCTTACACAGTTTATCTGATGTCAAAGAAGATGAATTTTCTCCGGTGTGATAATTTGAGATGGCTGCCAGTTGCACTTTAATAGTAGAAAAGCTTGCCCCGTTGTGGACAATGGAATCAAGAAAATCCAGAACTGCAGAAATAGGTGTAGTAATGGGGTCCATATCTTTTTTTTGTGAGCCCATATCGAAAATCGATGCCACTTACTTTTATACATTTTTCTGGTCACAGCTTTATGCGAGGATATTAAAATCCTCTGAACCAGTGAGGAATGGCTGGTGTTTCTAGCCATCGTTGGAAAAGGAGAAACTATGTGGTCAGTTTTAGTCCTGGAAGATCAGAGTGAATCTGCCCTGATGTGTGGGACAAGAGATCTGGATGTGGTTCGTGCATCCATGGAGGGTATATCAGCTGAGACCGCAGGAAGAGGAACGAGACCTGTCCAGGCCAAATGGGGGGCAATGAGGATCACCTTACTCTTTAACCTCTGTGCTTTCTGAAGGAACTTGAGTATGGGAGGGTAAGCATAAAGAATACCAGAGGGCCAAACATGGACCATAGCATCTCTCAGTGACTATCACTGAATAGGCATCAGAACAAAGAACCTGCTGCATTTGTTGTTGAAGGGCAAAGTAAAAAGGTTGCAGCAGGGTTGACCCCATTTGTGAGAGATCATATTTACCACTGGCTGGTTTAGAGACAACTCAGGAGGCATCAGGATAACTCTGCTGAGCCTGTCCACCAGAATGTTGGACTTCCCCAGAATGTCCATTGCAATTAGGAAGTGGTTGGAAGGGATTGCCCATTGCCAAACACTCACTGCTTCTTGAAACAGCTGGTAAGATCTGGTTCCTCCCTGTGTGCTGATGTGCCAAATCACAAACATGTGTTCCATTTGAATCACAATTGTTCCTAGAGGGAGAAAACCGTGAAGTACTTGCAATGCTAGAAGCACTACTCTGATAGCTAGGACACTGAAATGCAAACTGGCTTCTTGTACTGAACACGTGCCTTGGACCATCTGACCTAGGTAACACCCCCCCCCCCATCCCAGCTGGGAGGCATCCATGGTCAAAGTGGTGTTGGGAAGAGGAAGGACAAATGGCTGTCCTTGTCTGACTTCTGAGTGGAGCCATCATAAAAGTAAGTCCTTGCACACTCGGAACAATTTGATTGGATGACTGAGGGGGTAGAAATGTAAAGATCATTGAACCACCAGTGTCCATTGAAAAATTCTCATATGTAAGCATGCTGTTGGAATCAAAGTTATTGTGGCAGCCACTGAACCTAATGCTGAGCACTGGACTTGTTGGGGGTTTTGGAATGTCCAGAATTTGTCTGATGTGCAATCTTAGGGTGGATATCCTGTCCGGAGGCAGGTAGGCGAGACAGTTGGCTATGTCCAGACATCCTCCTATAAAGTCCATCAGCTGTACAGGATGCAGCTGCGATTTATGCATGTTGATCACAATGCCTGGAGTAGGTGATAGGTGTAGCAGACAGCCCCTGACCTGTAGTAGTAGATGCCTGGTTGATGCGACTAGGAGCCAGTTGTCTAGGTAAGGAAACACACTGAATCCATGCAGTCTCAAGTGAGCTGCTACTACTGCCATACATTTAGTAAACACCTGGGGCTGTGGTGAGACCAAAGAGGAGTACTCTGAATTGATAACGACTGGCCCCCAGAGAGAAGCGGAGAAACCTTCTGGAGTGCCTCATCATTTTGATATGATAGTACGCATCCTGAAGGTCAGATTGAGCACATCTAATCATCCTTTCATATAGTGGTAGAATGGACTGAACTGTGACCATCCAGAACTTCATATTGTCTACTGATTTGTTCAGGAAAGTTAGGTCCAAGACTGCCCTCAGGTCTCCTGTCTTCTTTTGTAAAAATCTTGCACACAACTCCACCACGGAATAGGCAGTACTCTTTATTCAATAATTAACACTTAACAGTTTCACCGTGTTACTGTCCCCACAAAGCAGGACTTCATCAGATAACAAACTCTTCCAGAGTACTTCTTCTTCTTCTTTCGGCTTTTCCCGGTTAGGGGTCGCCACAGCGGATCACCTTGTCCGCACATTGAATGGCAGTGGAGTTTTACAGTGTCGAGTTGCCAGCCCGGCGCCCAACCTTCCACAGAAGGCACACTCACACGCACACCTAGGGCCAATTTAGAGTGTCCAATCCACCTGCAGCATGTCTTTGGGATGTGGGAGGAAACCGGAGCACCCGGAGGAAACCCACGCGACCACAGGGAGGACATGCAGACTCCGCACAGAAGGCACCCCAGCCAAGGATCGAACCGGAGAACCTCTTGCTGTGAGGCGAACAAACTCTTCCAGAGTACAAACAGATATATTCTCTCCCTCCCATTCAAATAAACATTATTAATTAATAATTAACCAATCATCAAATTAACTGCACATTTAAACACTGATATAAATCATATACCAGTTTCTAACTATTTTCAAAGTGCAATGTATCACTCAATACTCTTTTTAAAAGTTTAATTAGAAAACCGACAGCAAGTATAAAAAAATAAAAAATAAAGTGTATGTAAAACATATATAAAGACAATATATATAAAAATGCTTTGTATAAGCATAGTTTAACTTGAACCTCAGCTAAATATGTTTTTTCCTGTATTAGAAAAGGTAGAACAAGACTCAAGGGGCGGACTCTGGGAAACTAACATTGAATACAGAGAGCTTTTTTTGGAAACTAGTTTTAGAGGCCAACAGATTCCCAGGGTTAAATGAACACATTTCTCTAGACCCAGTACTAAAGTTAAGGGCAGACAAATTATAACATTCTAAATATTTTAACTTTAATTTTTAATTTCAACTTTTGAAAACATTTTTTTAAACAAGTGTATTTTACCTTGATTTTTAATGTTTATAAATTATGTACACAAATGCATGGATCTCGCCATACCCAATAGAACTAAGACGCTCTCCTCAAAAAAAAAAGGAAACCAATCTGGTGGTCCCCTGCCATAAACAAACTCTACAACAGAAGGAGGAAACTGATGCGGAATAAGGTGAAGTCCCAAGACTGGAAAAACTCCCTTATCCGCCTCAACAAAAGGGTGAGATCCCTCATCAAATCCTCTAAAGCTAGCTATGAAAATAGAATTGCAGTGAAGGGTAGATCATGCCTGCTCAACTTGGTCGACTTCTTTGAGTCAGTCACCAGAGCTGTGGATGAAGATAAGGTAGTTCTCATACAGCCTACCTTGATCTGGCCAAGGCCTCTGATATCATTCCCCACTCAGGAATCATAGAAAAACTTACTAAGCTAGGCATCAACCCCTATATCACTGGCTCACAGATAGAACCGGCAGTGTGAAAGTAGCTGAAAGTAGCGGACTCCAAATCAGACTACCGACCAGTCACGAATGGAGTCCCACAGGGTTCGGTCCTGGGTCCTCTCCTCTTTGGTATCTACTTCTCTGAAGTCCAGGTCAACATGAAGGGACTCTGGCTGACAAAGTTTGCAGATGATTGCAAGTTGGGAGCTATTATTAACTCCCCAAGTGATGTTGACATCCTACAGAAAGGCCTCAATGAGACCAACGACTGGTGTCAGAACCATGGCCTTAACCTCAATGGCAAAAAAAGTTGCCTTCATCCCCTTTGGGAAAAACCTCGTTCCTTGAATTACCACATTGATGGTCTTCCACTGAACACAGAAGGCGTTATAAGAGATCTGGGAACACAAGTTGACAGCAACCTCTTTTTTGACCACCACATTGCCACTGTGGTCAGAAAGTCCTTCTATGTGGCACATCTCATTACTAAGGGTTTTGCATTCAGGAAGAAAGAGGTCATATCTTCTCTCATTAGGCCAATAATCGAGTACAATGCCCCATTTGGCATGTACCTCACTAGACACCTGCAACAACTGGAGAGGCCGCAAAAGTACTTCACAAAGAGGATCCTAGGCCTTAAACACTTGGCCTATGTGGACAGACTCAAAAAACTCCAACTATTCTCTGTCTTATATCGCCTACTTAGAAATGATCTCTGCTTGACTTACAAAGCCATGTCTGACCCAGCTCTGTTAGAAATGCTACATCTACAGAAATCCCAATCACTCCGCACCACGCGCTCCAGAGACCTCAACCTCATTACCACAATCAACAGAACATGCTAGAGGGACAGATTCAAAACCCAGAGACTGCCCATGCTATGGAATAGACTTCCCATACATGTCAAGCAGAGCACCTCACTGGCCCTCTTCAAGAGAAATCTTGATGAGTGGATGGGAAATAGAAAATTCACTCCAGGGGATCACTCCAATGGCTCTACTCGACAGAAGCACTAGGAACTAAGGTTGGGTGGCAGGATGCCAGGATAATCCTATGGGCAAAGCTTGTAAAGGCTCCAGGGCCATTAGCCTAGTACACACCTATGAACCTATGGGTGGGTTGTAAATATGTGTAGTATAGGTTGTGTGACTACAGTATTCCACTAAGTCAGAATGGGTGTGTGTGTGTGTGTGTGTGTGTGTGTGTGTGTGTGTGTGTGTGTGTGTGTGTGTGTGTGCATCTATATATATATATATATATATATATATATATATATATATATATATATATATATATATATACATAAAATACATTTTTATATGTATTTTCTATATATATTTTTTATTTGTGCATTTAATTTGCTGGGATAATTGGTTGATTATTAATTAATTATGATTATTTGAATGGGAGGGGAAGAAAATATAGGTTTGTAATCTGGAAAGATTTGTTATCTGATGAAATCCTACTTTTTGGGGACAAAAACGTGGTGAAACTGTTAAGCGTTAATTATTGAATAAAGAGTACTGCCTATTCCACGGTGCAGCTGTGTATACATTTTTTACAAGAGCAGACCTCTTTGGTGCCTTCTAGAATTTTGGTGTTGGTTTACTGGTTTTATTTAAGGCACCGTTTCCTCCGTTGTGGCTTGGTTCCCCTGTCTTCTTTGGCACTAAAAAGAACCTCGAGTAGGTTCTGGATCTGATTTGGTCTGGTGGGACCTTCTAGACGACTCTTTTTTTTCTAGCAGCTTTGTAATTTGTAGTGCTGCCTCCTCCCTCCAATTGGGTGGAACATCTGGGAGATTTTTCCTTGGCTTTGGTATTTGTAAAAATAGAATGGCGTATGCTCTGGATATGATCCTTTGCACCCAACGATCGTTTGTGATGGCATCTGGCTGCAAGGATAAGCCCCCCTCCCCCCACACTCTATCCAGAGAGGGACAGTTGGGCAACTTCTCAGAAGTGCTGAAAGGATTTATCAAAGAAGGAATCCAGAGATCCTTAATTTTGCAGACCACTCTGCCAAGTGGACAGCGTCTACCATTATAGTTGTTTCCCCCTCTGTCTCTAGGGGAAAAAATCTCCCTGTAATTCTTGAAAAGGACCTTGAGATTTTTTCAACCACATTTTTTTTTACCACCGTTCTGGTTCCTGGAGAAAAGCTTTTGCAGGGTAGAAAAACGGATTGCAATGGCAGACAATGTCTTTCCTTCTTTCTCATTATGGGAGAGCGTCTCTTTAATAGTGGGGCCAAACAATGACGATCCATCAAAGGGAGCACTGATGAAGGATGCCTTGAAAGGTTCCACGAAGTCACACAGCTGCATCCAGGCATGACGCCTTACAGCAATACCTGAACTGGCAGCCTGTCAAAGGAAAAATAAAGTTAAAAAATGATCAATACACGGCAGGTTCAGGTTAAAGGCACTTTAATCTTGCAGCAAGAAGACAAAAACATGCTAATACAGAGTTTGTCTAACTAAAATCAGGAAGTAAGTTCATCTTTAAACACTTTCTAACAAGACATTGCCTACCAAGCTGACGTAACAGATCACAAGTTTTAACATCATCATTACATAGCAGCTGTTTGTCCATGATTTTCTGCTTGTACTATCAATTTTATGAAAAACTTCCTAAGAAAAACAACGTGGCCTTGGTGACCACCGGTTAGATACAACTTCCCACTATGTTATGTTACCATTCACGGTACTATAGCTAATTCGAGCACAAAGCATGTACAGATTCTTCAAGCAGTCTTTTGTTTCATGTATCTCTTCTTTTCCGCAGCTGTGCATGTTCTCATAACATGAACAGAGCTGATTGTTCATATTCAATCATATTATAGAAAACAGTATTGTTCTATTCATACATTTTCCTGACCTAGCAGATAATCACCTGCTTCTCAGTACATTTCCAAAAGGCATAAACATGAATTTTGCTGTGCTAGCAAATACTAGGTCAGGGTGCATCTTGCAGTTTCAGAAAGCATACTGTGGTTTGAAAAATCATCTTATAATTTCATACAGAATTAAGCTGTACATAAAATAGAATGAAATGTGTTAACTCTTTTAGCTTCTAATAAGCACTAAACATACATATTAATACATATTTCTCTAACATTTCCCCCCTGTTAATACTTTTTATTCTATTTTCAAAAGCATAAACAGTTTGCTTCTTCTCTTAACCTTTTCCATTTCGGATTTGCAATTAAGAGAGTCATTCAGTTTAAACTTATGAAAGCATTTCAGTTTTTAACAACTCTTCAATTTCAATACTTTGATACAAAGTCTCAGAAACTGATATGTCTATAAAATCTTTGATTAACTTTTTCATGCAGGGAATACCACAACAAATGCATGCTCCTAATAGGAGTAATCCCACACAAATGGCAATCAGGATGTTCATTAGGATGGAACCCCACCCCCCAAACAAATTCTGGAAAAAGTCCATCAGAGGGTTTGGGCCTGGTTTGGTCATGGTCGACACTTGCTGGATCACCTCAAGATGGTCATTTATCTCGTGCTGGTTGTCAGGAATATACGAACAGCATTCTTCTTTGATTAAAGCGCACATGCCACCTCTCGCCGCTAGGGTGAAGTCAAGAGCCATGCGGTTTTGAAGCACCACAGTTCTCATAGCATTTAGTTCATCAGTCACTAATTCGAGAGCAGAAAAAGTTACATTGCTCATAACTTCGAGAAGTTTGGACAATTTTCTCAGCTCCCAAATCGATTTCACTGCGCCATATGCAGGGGCTATGCCTGCCCATGATATAATAGTGTCACTCAAGTCTATGTGTGTCAGTTTATCTTTGTTTTTCACTGAGTTATGGTTTCTCCACCCTGCTTCGATTCGTCCCACTGGATTCTCGGGTCTCTTGATTGGACTTCCAGGTTTACTGCTGACCTCTGTGACGTTTTGAATTTTCCCTTGAGGCAAAGCTGTAGTGTGTCGTATGGCCGGAACCAGGTAACCCAAAAAACAACTGCTGTACCAATTCTCAGGTAGCCATTTGTATGCCTTTTTCCCACAAACAAAATAACAATTCTCTACTTTAGTATTGATATATGCTTGCCCTGCATGAAACATTTTCTTGTCAATAATAGAAAGTTGCTTCAAAAGAACAGGATTATGTCATATTTCACTAACAGTTCTCTTCATTTTCTCAAAGTATGAGTCATAGTTTGTATCACATATAGTTTCTGCCTTATTAGCCTTAATATAACATTTAAAAGAAACAGTCACATTGCTCCAACCCACCTGAATAGTGTCATTTTTATAAAAACATACAATTCCTTTTTGTGTAACAGGTAGGTACAATGCTATTTTGTCTTGTGATTTCACAGGTGTAGTATCAAAAATCAAGTTTTCCCAGGTCTCATTGACCCCTAGGGGGACAGCAGTCATTAATAATCCCCCGTATACTGTTGGTATAGCTGTGCAAATCCAGCAGTTCAAAACATTAAAAGTCTCAGCATACACATATTTAATTGCTTGGTAAGTGTTAAAGTTTGGATGCCAGTCTATGAGTAATGCAAATGCATCACGTTTGTTCAGTTCAACTCGTGTGGCTGGAAAAAGGAAAGGCCACATCAAAAAGATCATTGTTACCGGTATAGCTAACAGGATGATCATGCAATTTTTCTGAGGTTGTTCTGCATCCCTGTTTACTCTATACCTGGTCATTTTGTTCTCGTTGTATAACAGTAACAAGGTTTTTGTCCAGTTCAAAGTTCTTAACCAATTTACAGTGTGTCAGATGAATCCAGGACGCTCGCTCTGCGGTCTTGACTGCAGTGGGTGCTGACAGTAGCACTTGGTACGGCCCTTCCCACTTTGGAGAACTCCAATTTCTTTTCTTCATGACTTTCACCCAGACCCACGTGCCTGGGACTACTGCTGCTTCCGATGGTCTGGCTTGTTCTTTATCTGAAACAGAATTTAACTGCAGAAGTTTGTTATTCAAAAATCGTCTCATATACTCTGCAAGTTAACTGTCAGCCTCCTGGTCTGCAGGCATAAGAGGTTTCCACTGAGGTGTATAATATGCCCTCCCAAACAGTATTTCAAAAGGAGTTAACCCTTTTGCTTTTGGAACAGTTCTCATGCTCAACAGTGCCAGAGGCAGACAGTGCACCCAGTTCTTTTGTGTCTCACTAATCAATTTCCTAAGCTTATTTTTCAGAACTCCATTAGGCCTCTCTACTAATCCTGCAGATTGGGGGTGGTATGCACAATGTTTTTTTCAAAGAAATCCCAAAATAATGGCTCAATTGTTGTATGGTTTGATTTACAAAGTGTGTGCCATTGTCACTATAGATCTTTTCCGATATGCCAAATCTAGGAATAATTTCTTTAACGAGGACTTTTGCAATAGTAGCTGCATCTGGATTTTTGGTCGGAAAAGCTTCCACCCATTTGGAAAACATATCTATAACGACAAGACAGTACTTTTTATTTTCGCATTTGTTTAGTTCTATGAAATCCATACAGATAGTATGTAACGGATACGGTGGTGTAGGAAAACTCCCTTGCTTAGGCTTCAGTGCCCCCTGTGCATGATGCCTGTTACAAACATGGCATGCTGCACAAAAATTTTTTGTGTAGTTTGTAAATCCATACGTTGTAAACACTCGATTCACTAATTGTACCATCCCCCCTGTTGAGACATGGCACTGCCCATGACTCAACAAAGCTGCATATCTAAACAAGTTAGATGGTAAAGTTGATTTCCTTTCTTTGGAGATGTACAGCCCTTTCTCAAGAATTGCTCCTTGTTTTATCCATTTTTGTTTTTCTACATTTGTATTAAGTGTCTGCATTGTTTTTAACATTTCTAAATCTAAAATCTCGGATGGTTGTAATTCCTCACTCAAAAGAAATACTTCTGAGGCTGAAGCTGCCTGCTTTGCAGCTTTATCAGCTCTCGCATTACCTTTTGAAATCCTATCCTGTTGTTTGGTATGAGCTACGCATTTACAAATAGCTACTTTCTGAGGTAACTGAATAGATTCTAACAAATCTAAAATAAATTGCGCATGATTAATTGGTTTACCAGTAGATGTTATCATTCCTCTATTTTTCCACTGCTGCGCAAAAACATGTACAGTAGAAAAAGCGTACTGACTGTCAGTAAAAATGTTCACACGTTTATCCTTTGCCAAGGTACATGCCCTTGTTAAAGCAATCAATTCTGCTGCTTATGCAGATAAGTTGTGTGGTAAAGACTTTGATTCTAAAATCTCAGTATCAGAAACTACTGCATACCCCACTAGATTCTGTCCTGTAGGACCCCTTCTACACGAGCCATCCACATAGTATGTCACCTCGGCATCATCCAAGGGAACATCCGTGAGATCTTTTCTAGGCAGTGTCTTTTGCTCAATTTCCTGCAGGCAGCAGTGTGGTTTGCCATCTGCAAAGGTTGGGAGCAAGGTTGACTGATTCAAAGTTGTGCATCGTTCAATTGTCATATGAGGTTGGCTCAACAGTATAGTCATACAGGAAAGATGTCTAGCAGGAGCAAGATATGCTACTTTTTCTTGCAGTAAAATAATCGCGACTGCATGAGGCACTCTCAACGTGAGAGGGCGGAACAACACGACTGAGGCAGAAGCCTGCACTGCCATTGCAGCTGCAACTACTGCTTGTAGACAGTGGGGCAAGGATCACACCCCTGGGTCTAGCTGTGATGAATAGTAAGCTATGGGGCGTTGTTTGTCCCCATGTTGCTGTGTTAACACTGATGTCATATAGCCCTGCTTACAATCTACAGTTTGGAAAAATCGTTTATGATAGTTTGGTAATCCTAAAACTAATGAGGATGCTATCAGTTGTTTCACTTTGCAGAAAGCTGATTCTGCTTCTGGTGTCCATTGTAATGAATCTTGTCCTGCCATGGGCTTCTTAAATATTTAGTTGGTCAGTGGAGCAGATTCCAAGGCATAGTTTGGAATCCAACTCCAACAAAAATTAGTCGTACCTAGGAAGGACATCATTTCCTTCTTGGTAGTCGGTTTGGGTGCTTGTAATACTGCTGTTTTTCTGACTTCATCTAATATTCTGTCTTCTTTGGATATTACATATCCCAGGTATTTAACCTGTTTTTTCCAAAGCTGCAGTTTGTTTTTGTTTACTTTGTGTCCTTGAGTGGCTAGAAATTGTAGTAATGCTATGGTATCTTCTCTGCATTCTTGCTGGGTGGGGGCTGCCAGCAGAGTCTCATCTACATAAAGTAAAGTCTGGCTGCCTTTCGGTGGGATAAATCCCACCAGGTTACTTGCCAAGCTCACCAGCTTAGATGTAAACCCATATGTCACAAGATGGGTTGCAAACTGGCTCAAGGACAGAACACACAGGGTTAGAGTTGCTGGTGCCATGTCAGACTCTAAGCTGGTCACGAGCGGTGTCCCACAGGGCTCAGTCCTGGGCCCCCTCTTGTTCGGCATTTATTTTTCTGAAGTGCAGGCAAACATAGGGGGATTGTGGCTGACAAAATTTGCAGATGACTGCAAACTGGGCACCATAATTGACACTCTATCAGACACAGACATCCTCCAGAAAGGTCTCATAGAAATGGATAACTGGTGCCAGAGCCATGGCCTTAAGCTAAATGCCAAAATGTATAGTCATACCCTTTGGGAAAAACAAGGTAACCCCTAATTACCACATAGGTGGTAATCCATTAAACACGGAAGAAGTTATCAGGGACCTGGGGACCCAAGTTGACAGTAACCTCTCTTTTGACACTCACATTGCCAAAGTGGTTAGGAAGACCTTCTAGATTGCCCACCTGATCATGAAGGGATTCACATCCAGATCAGGAGAGGTCATTATACCCCTGTACTCTTCACTTATCAGACCAATGATTGAGTACAACGCCCCATTCGGAATGTACCGTACCCGACACCTGCTGCAGTTGAAAAGACCCCAAAAGTTCCTCACCAAAAGGACAAAGGGGCTCAAACATATGTCATATGATGCCCGACTGAAGAAACTCCAGCTCTATTCAGTCGCATACCGTCTGCTCAGAGGTGATCTGTGCCTGACATACAAGGCCATGTCCAACCCGGAATTAATGGACATGCTCCACCTCAAAAAATCCAAATCCACCAGGGCCACGAGAGCAAGAGACTTAAACCTCAACACGGATATAAATAGGACGTGCTGGAGGGACAGATTCATCACCCAGAGACTCCCTACACTATGGAACAGAATCCCAGTCCATGTGAGGCAGAGCCCCTCACTGACTCTGTTCAAGAGAAATCTTGACGAGTGGATGGGAGATCGTAGGTTTACCCCGGGAATCATCTCTGTATCACTGCTGGACAGAGGCACAGCAAACTAATGGGTATAGTATTCTCATCCTAAGGGGTGGTGAAAGCCACACACACTCTGGCTAGGCTTTTAAATGCCCTAGGGCAGATAGCCTAGTATGAACCTATGAACCTATTTCCTGTGCGAATATTGTTGGACTCTCACAATATCCCTGTGGTAGTCACGTGTATGTATACCTTTTCCCCTGAAATGTAAATGCAAACCAATGTTGGCTGTCAGGGTGTATTGGTATTGAGAAAAACGCATTGCTAATATCTACCACAGAAAAATACTTTTGTTGAGGTTTCAAATCATTTAATAAGGTGTGTGGATCTGGCACCATAGGTGCTCTAGGTATAACTGCGTCATTTACAGCTTGTAAATCTTGGACCATACGCCATTCTCCATTGGCTTTCCTAACAGGAAATAAGGGCGTATTACATGGCGAATCGGGAGATTCTATCAATACTCCTTCCTTAAGTAAGGCTGATATTATAGGTTTAATTCCTACTTCTGCATCCTTTCTTAAGGGATACTGTCTCTTTTGAGGTCTAAATGCTGACTGTGGCGTGATAGTGACTGGTCCTGCTGTACGAATAAGTCCTACATCTGATTTCCCTGTTGACCAGAGAGTCTCTGGTATGCCTCGTAAGGCTTTTTCCTCTTCCTCTAGTAAGAGTGCTACTCAGCTGTCCTCACTTGCCTGCAAGTGCACAGCTGGGTGTGTCTGTGTTATCCGATTCAACTTCTGCTTTTGCACTCCCTGTTCTGAAAGCTCTAATTCTGTCTGTTTTTCCCACCTTGTGACTTTTTCTCCTAGGTCTGCCCATTTCACATTCTTATCTTTAGTCAAACTGACATGTGGTAATCGATTAGATTTGTAAAGTGCTAGAAATTCCTGGGGCAATGAACAGCTAACTACACTGTTTCCTTCTGTGTCCCAGTACAGATTACATAATACTAATCTGTTAGCATGGTTTTTAAACAGTTCTTGCTCATATTCTTTATCAGGTCCTGGTTTGCTACAGTAATATAGAGTACAATGCAACAAATGTTGTTTATCAGTGTCAAGGGAGGGGGATTCACTGATGGCTACGTTCATCAGTTCTTCGGTTACTGCCCCTGGACCAGTCATAACCAAGTCCTGGCTGTACCAATAAAATGTTTCACCTTCCGGTCGCACCACAAAAGTATCCATTTGTCGCTGTGCTTCCATACCCTGCATAGTTGGAACTACTGCTATGCCAAATATCTGCATAAGGTCTCTGCCCAAAAGATTTACTGGGCATTTTGCAGAAACAATTTTGCTTTTCTGGGTCATCCCTGAAACAGGGTCAGTTATTGCTATGTTGTGGGAGAGTGGCTCCCGATACAGCTGTCCATTAGCTGCTTTCACTAATATGTAATCAAGTGATTCTGAATTTTCTGGTAGTTTGGAAGGATGTATCAGGGTCCGTGAAGCCCCTGAGTCACACAGGAATTTAACTTCCCTCCCCTCTACCAGAAGTGTAACTTCCGGTTTTGTGTCTGCTAAGTAGAGCTCTAGGCTCAATAATGCCAAGTCTAAAATTTCATTTTCTTCACCATCGGTGATTTCTTCTACTTCCTCTATTTCTTCTATCACATTCTCTACTCCTTCTATCACATTTGCATTTGTCTTTTCTTGGTTATTCCCTTCTAGTTATTCTTGACTATCATATAGTCAGTCCTCACCCTCCTTGTCTTCCGTGGTTACCTTCTTATTTTGCCTGCAATCCCTTGCCAAATGTCCCTTTTTTCCGCATTTAAAACATTCACCCCTTTTCTTTCTCTCTTCAAATTCCTCTGATCGCTTATCAGATTGTTTGTTTCCCTGGGCATTTTTCTCACCCTTCTTCCCGGACTGTAATACAAAGACTTCTGCTCCGTCTTCTACTGCAAATACTTGAGTTTTCTTTTTCTTTTTGCTATTAAAATGCCTTTCAGCATGTCTTGCATATTCAAGTAATGACTGTAATCTACTCATACGATGATCTACCATGTGCTTTGTAATAAAACTACTTATGGGTGCAATACTACCCTTCAAAAATGCATTCTTTAGTTGCTGCTCATATGGGGAATCATGTGTTTGGACTTCGGGTACCTGCATTCCACAATGGTTATTAAAAAACTCTAATAATCTGGCAAAATATCTATCAACAGTTTCACCTTCTTGTTGGATGCATTGATTAATGCAAGTCCAGTCAGCCCTAGGCTTCCATTTCTCAGAGATTCGGTCCATCAGACCTTTCACTCTGTTATCCAGTTCTGCGTTACTATGTGGGAGTGGCCTATGTTCTGCATCACGGGGATTCCAGTTGCCACTGATCATGTGCCAATCTGGACATATGATTTGTCTGACTACTTTCTCTACTTCCTCTCCATTTAAATGGTAACTTAACCTCATGCCCTGTAAGTCTTCTAAGAATTTTCTAAAATTAACTTTTGGATGGGGAATTCCCTCTGTGGCTTTCCGGATGTCTTCCGGTGTCCACGGTCTATATACTAGAAGAGTTGGGTCCTGTCCTGCATGTGGATTTGGTACTTCTATGAGTGGACATACCTCTTCTTCACTCATAGCTTGTGAATTTCTATTTATTGCATACAATTTAATATCCCCTCTTAAGTTGCGTGTTCGAGACCTAGTCTCGAATGGATCTCTGACAAACGGTTTTGATTTTGCAGGGACAGCTGGGTATAGCGGAGGTGGATCTGTTTGTCCACTCGCTTCATATTCTGGTAAGGGGAGTGGAGGGGGCGGAAGGGCCGATGCTATTACCAAGTTATTGTCTTCTTTATCTAAAAACATTGCTTTTGAATTTTTATTCTTTTGTTCCCTGCGGTTTGCTTCCTCAAGTCACCTGTGTGCCTTAGGAACTCCCAATTGACGTAGCTTTTTTACCTGACCTTTTACGTCTGTTTTAAGTTGTTTGACAAGTTTGATAAGTGAAGGTTTATCTAATTTGCCATCAAATTTGTATTTATTAACCCATTTTGTATAGTACCCAATGTTATTGGCACGCTGTAGTTGCATATATTTCGAGTCTTCAGTTAATGGCGGATCTCGGGAACTTTTTGTGCACTTATTTCCCATGTTGTCTTAACTTAGTTAGAAATTGTTACGTAACCCTTCTTATCATGTGGTACCACGATTTTCTCTTTTTCACAGTTTATCTAGAATAACTGCTTACCTATCCTGTTTCCCTGATCTATGACAAGACAGCAATCTTTTTTGTCCCTGATTCATACAAAATCTCCCTGACAAAAACAAATACTGTAACAAGTCCCTGATCTGAAACAAAGAAAAGGTAAATTCCTCCTTACCTGAGCCTCCGTGATTGATCGTCTCATTGGAACCATTGACTCGTCCTCCAATCACAGATCAGAAACAGTGGCTGGTCTCTTTGGAACGACAATTCAGTCGGAGATCTTTCAGAGCAGAGGAACTGATGTGGCCTCTTCCCCGTACGGTTTCATGCCACCGGGCCCATCTGACCTGAGCTAGAGCGAGAGTTATCCGGCTCGAAGGACCAATCTGTCAAAGGAAAAATAAACTTCAAAAATGATCAATACACGGCAGGTTCAGGTTGAGGCACTTTAATCTTGCAGCAAGTAGACAAAAAAGTGCTAATACAGAGTTTGTCTAACTAAAATCAGGAAGTAAGTTCATCTTTATACACTTTCTAACAAGACATTGCCTACCAAGCTGACGTAACAGATCACAAGTTTTAACATCATCATTACATAGCAGCTGTTTGTCCATGATTTTCTGCTTGCACTATCAATTTTATGAAAAACTTCCTAAGAAAAACGTGGCCTTGGTGACCACCGGTTAGATACAACTTCCCACTATGTTATGTTACCATTCAAGGTACTATAGCTAATTCGAGCACAAAGCATGTACAGATTCTTCAAACAGTCTTTTGTTTCATGTATCTCTTCTTTTCCGCAGCTGTGCATGTTCTCATAACACGAACAGAGCTGATTGTTCATATTCAATCATATTATAGAAAACAGTATTGTTCTATTCATACATTTTCCTGACCTAGCAGATAATCACCTGCTTCTCAGTACATTTCCAAAAGGCATAAACATGAATTTTGCTGTGCTAGCAAATACTAGGTCAGGGTGCATCTTGCAGTTTCAGAAAGCATACTGTGGTTTGAAAAATCATCTTATAATTTCATACAGAATTAAGCTGTACATAAAATAGAATGAAATGTGTTAACTCTTTTAGCTTCTAATAAGCACTAAACATACATATTAATACATATTTCTCTAACACAGCCCTTGAGGTACCCACGACAGCATGCGAGATTAGCCTCATGGGTGCATTAGAGACTGACTGTAGGGTGGCCAGTCTGGAGGAAAAGGTTTACAAATTAGGAGCTGTCATTGAATCCCACACTGACACAAATGTTCTCCAGGAGGGGCTGACACAGATAAATAATTGGTGTCAGAGACATGGACTAAAACTAAATGCCAAGAAATGTATAATAGTATCCTTTGGCAACTCATCCATCCCTGGTAACTATCATATTGACAACACACCCCTTAAAGTTGATCCAGTAGTCATGGACTTAGGGACATAAATAGATGGTAATCTAGCCTTTGATCATCATGTGTCTACAGTTTTGAGGAAATCATTCTGTGTTATGCAATTTATAAACAAAGGTATGTCATCTAAGTCCAAGGAAGCCAATGTTCCACTGTATTCAGCATTCGTCAGCCCTATCTGAGTACAATGCCCCTTTTGGTATGTACCTAACCAGGCATATCCAACAACTGGAACATCCACATAGGTTCCTCACTAAAAGACTACAGCGCATAAGTAATATGTCCTGTGCAGACCACCTCAAGCTCTATCTCTGTATTCTGTCTCCTACTGGCTTTTGAGGGGAGCTCTTTGCCTGGCATACAAGGCGTTGCCAGACCCCATGGACCTCCTGCATATCCAGAAAACAAACAGCACCAGAATTACACGTTCTAAAGACTTAAAACCTTGCCTGTGATATAAATAAGACCTGCTGGAGAGATAAATATGTATCCCTGAGACTACCCCAGCTATGGAACCGACTCCCCATCCATGTGAAGAAGAGTTACTCCCTAACCAATTCAAGTGCAACTTGGAAGTCTGGACGGGAAACCGAAAATTCATCCCTGGTTTGGCACCTATGTCTATAATGGACAGAGGTAACCTGTAAATGGTTCATCTCCTAGGCCCATGCTTACACTTATCAAGGGTATCAGTATTTGTCAGAGATTTGGGATGCATGGCTAGGCTTAAATAGGTCCTTGTGGTCATTAGCCTAGTAAACACCTATGAACTGTTCCTCTGCAGACATGCACCCTGGGGCAGAGCTAGAGAGTTCCTTAACTAAGCCCCTCTGTAGTCTGGTGAAGTGTGCCTGATAGTTCAGCGATCAAAATGCAAAGGTCATTGATGTGTAATCCTGTTTCCCATATCTGTGTAAAGCCCTAGACTCCCTGTTAGGGGGATAGACAGTGGAGCTTTCCTCTGCTAGTTCCTTCTTTGTGGCTGCTGCAACAACCATCTGGCATCTACAGGGATACCTTTCATTCAATGCTGTCTGTCAGCGGGAGTGCTGAGGATTTTGTCAGGTAGTTTAGAGACTGGTTCCACAGTGTCTGGTTCCTTCCATGCCCTGAGGGAGACAAGGTCAATATGATCATCCTTGAAGGGAGGGGGGACCCAAGATGTAGATGGGCCAGAACCAAAGGTTTCCAAAAACAATTCCTGCTGGGTAGGGTTATGGCAAACCATCCACCTTTCTGTTGAAGGAGTTCAAAAATGTGTCCAAAAGAGACATCTTCAGGTGGAGATCTTGAGGACCCTTCCCCCTCATTGAAGTCAGTGTCCTCAGTGATGGATTCTTGGGGGTAATCCAGGTGCCTCCTTTTGCACGGTCTCTTACAAGGGAACTCCTTGGTGGGATGCTCCTGGGAGGTATCAGAAGAGATGGCAGTTTCAAAAATTGGAACTGGTTGGAAGCTCTTCTGGGCTGTCTGTCTTGGAGGAGATAGAAGAAAGGACTCAAGCACAGGATCCAAAGCAGGGTTGGAAAAGGGATCTGAGGATGTGAGAGTCGGGGCTCATCTAGGTGGAGAGAGAACCCTCTCCAGTACCTGGAAGGCAGAAAGAGCTGCAGAAGTTGAAGGCCGTCTCTTCAGAGCTGAAAATCCTGGAGCAGACAACTCATGAAGCCCACAAATCTTCTGCTCTGAGGGGGGAGCTGGCACGGAGCTGCTGAACACCAAAGCTCTGACAAGAAGCGACAGCTCCAAAAACTTAGCTGAAGTCAACCTCTTGGAACCAGCATTGCAGCTTTGGCTCTGAGAGCTGTTCTGTTGCAACATGGCTGGAGCCGAACAAGTCAGGGAGACAGTCAAAGTCGAAGTGATAAGCATTGTAGGATACAATGTCTGACTCCTGAGGCCTTCAGATCCTAGGGCTCCAAAGCAAGTAGCTGGATCAGAGAAGGAGCAACTAGAATAAAGGCAGAAGGACAGCTCACAGATCCAGATGGGGATGGAAATGGCAAAACCCCCATCCGGTTTTGTGTCCTGAGAAAGTTCCTCATCATTCTAACAACCTCAGCTTCCAAAAGACTGCAGGAAGACCTGACAGACAAGGAGGTGGAGGAAGTCCTGGAAGATCTTTTCAGAAACTGATGGAACCAAGTAGATCCCAGAGTCAGATGGACCAGCTGTAGGGAGGTCTGAATGGTAATGATAGGAGAAACAATCATAGCTGGTATAAGATCCAAAGGTTTCAGATCCAAGGTCTTCTGAACCTTTTTTAGATGTTCAGCCATATGTAAAGGAGAAGCCTTATCCAGACAATACTTTTGGTGTTCACAGGACGTCTTTTGTTTCTTGGGGGTTTGAGCCCCTGAGAAAGACGTGCCAATACAAGAAGCAGATGAAGGGAGGAGGCCTTTAAGTATTAACCTGTTCCTCCTGTCACGTATGGCACACTGGCTGAAGCCTGCACAAATGGAGCAAGGAGACTCCAAATGTTCAGGGCCTAAGCAGTAAACACACTCCCCATGGGCATCAGACTGAGGAATCTTGTGCCCACAGAAAGTGCATTTTTTAAAACCAACTGGTTTCTCAGACATTTAAAGCTCTCTAACAAGAAGGAGTGAGAGAAGTGAGGAAAGTGAGATTAGATAAGCCTAACGAAGAGGAAACTAGACGAGATTTAAACTATGAATAAAGTACATAAATGCTAACTAACCCAGAAGACGCTCAAGAGAGTCACAATCCTGGTCCATCTTTTTGAGATGCTAACGAGATCTGAGGTAATCTGGGGAAATAAGGCATTGTTGATAAGGGGAGGAGCTCAAAAATTGGATCGTAGGACTATAGAAAGCAGCCAAGTTGGATCTGAAGATCGGATCTGAATCCATAGGTTAAGGAAGAATGAAAATGACAACATCAGATGTTAATGTTTTCTGAAAGCATGCAAGCTGTTTTTGCCGTGTGGGAGGACAAAAAAAAAGAACAGGCACCAATTAGTATAAATAGAAGCACAGGTAATAGCATGCATCTTAGCATGGATAACCTTCATTTTAGGTTAAGTAAGCCCTGAGTTTGTAGCTGTATATTTGGGGCAATTGTGTCTATTAGGAGGGTTAAACTGTATTATTTGGAGAAGTACATAGATATGTGTGTTTGTACTAAGTTAACAGGTTCTGGGGGGGGGGGGGGTTTGTGAGAGTTTTCATTAAAACAAAAAGTCTTGTAAAATGTGACACGTTCCAATGATGATGATTAGAAAAAACTGTATAAAGGATTAACCTGCCAAACAGTCAGTGCATGTATCACAAAAGCTGTAAACAGACATTTAAAAAAGCTGCCATATGTAATAGCTGGGGATAAAAAGAAGTTATGTTCTTACCATAACGTTCCATGTGAGTTGTTCATCTCACCTTTGTTTTTACATGCGGGTACAAAGCTGATCCATCGGCTCTGAGCCGGCCGCCTTCCAAGCTCAGGATCTCTGAGTAGCTCGAGGCACAGTCCCTATCCCATGATGCTCTCTGACTAACCTCAGATCTAGTTTGCTGAACCCAGCAAGAAAAAATACCACTAAACATACCAATATGCCAAAAATATACACATGTATACATATATTTACAGTTTGTTAAGAAATACTCTGGCTGGAGTAAAGGAAACTAGTTAGACCAACCAGACCACCAGTCATACCCGTTCTTCAAGAACCTGGAGGGGGAAGGTGAGAAGAAGTGTAAGAACAAAGGCAAGATGAACAACTCTCATGGAACGTTATGGTAAGAACATAACTTCTTTATGTGAAGTTGTTCAATCTCGCCATTTGTTCTTTCACGTGGGTAGTGTCCCAAGCACCCTAATCCTGGGTGGCTCAAGGGAATACATTCCTGAGAACAGTGGAACCAAAGGAAGCCCTGTCCCTGGAGGCCCTGTCCACTTTGTAATGAGTGATAAACGTATGAGGTTTGGACCAAGTAGCAGCTGCACAAATAGTGTCCAAAGGCAAACGGGCTGCATGAGCCAGAGATGTAGACACAGCCTTGGTGGAATGTGCTTTCAATCTATGCTCTAAAGGTTGGTTGGTTGATGAATATATATGTTTTATGCAATCAGATAACCACTTAGACAATGTAACTTTAGCTACAGGCAGCCCATTTTTATTGTCCGCATAACAAACAAAGAGTTGTTCCGATTTCTTAAACTCCTTTATTCTGTCCAAATAAAACCTCAATTGTCTGTGAACATCAAGTTTATGTAACATATATTCTAATTTATTTGAATGGTGTCTGAAAAAGGTGGGCAGCTCAATAGACTGGTTCAAACTGACCTCGGGAGCAGACCTTAGGAATTAAAGTGTGATTTGTCCTGAGAGACACTCTTTCGGGATGAAAAACCAGATACAGAGGCCTGATAGAAAGAGCTTGTAGTTCTGAAACTCTATGAGCTGAGGTAATAGCCACAAAGAATATTGTTTTCCAAGAAATGAACTTCAAGGGACAAGAAGATGCAGGTTCAAAGGGGGGAAGCATAAGCTGAGATAATATTAAATTTAGATTCCAGGGGGCAACTGGTTGTCTGACAGGTGGCCTAAGGTGAGGAGTCCCTTTCAGAAAGGCTTTACATAATCTGTGAGAGAAGATTAGAGCCCTCAAATCCCAGGTGAAAATTAGATATTGCAGCCAATTGAAGTTTTACAGTGGCCGCTGCTGCACCTTCATGAAAAAGCATAGTCAGAAACTCCAGAACACTATCAACAGGAGCGACATAGGGATCAATATCATGTTGAGAGGACCAATAAACAAAATGGTTCAATTTGCTGTTATACAGTTTTCTGGTGGAGACTAAAATATGTTGCACTGCGGAAGACAAATTATATGACTTGGCTAGGTTGGGAAGTGGAGCAGCCAAGCTGTCAGTTTGAGGGACTGAAGAGAGGGGTGAAGAACTCCTGACAAGTGAGTCAGAAGGTCTGGCACTGGGTCCAGAAACCAAGGTTCTTCCAGTTGATACTGACTAAGGAAGGGGAACCATATCTGCTGAGGCCAAAACGGGGCTATCAGAATAACAGTCCTTCCCGAGCTTTTTGCTTTCTGTAAAAATCTGGGTATCAGCAGGGTTGGAAGATGAAATTTTGGAAAGTCAGAGGATGCCTGAGGAGTGGAGAAAAAGTGTTTTGGTACCTATCTTTAAGAATAAGGGTGATGTGCAGAGCTGCAGTAACTACAGAGGGATAAAACTGATTAGTCACAGCTTGAAGTTATGGGAAAGAGTAGTGGAAGCAAGGTTAAGAAGGGAGGTGATGATTAGTGATCAGCAGTATGGTTTCATGCCAGGAAAGAGCACTACAGATGCAATGTTTGCTCTGAGACTGTTGATGGAGAAATACAGAGAAGGTCAGAAGGAGTTGCATTGTGTCTTTGTAGACTTGGAGAAAGCATATGACAGGGTGCCTAGAGAAGAGTTGTGGTATTGTATGAGGAAGTCGGGAGTGGCAGAGAAGTACGTAAGAGTGGTACAGGATATGTACGAGGGTAGTGTGACAGTGGTGAGGACTGCAGTGGGAGTGACAGATCCGTTTAAGGTGGAGGTGGGATTACATCAAGGATCAGCTCTGAGTCCTTTCTTATTTGCAGTGGTGATGGACAGGTTGACAGATGAGATCAGACAGGAGGCCCCGTGGACTATGATGTTTGCAGATGACATTGTGATTTGTAGTGAGAGTAGGAATCAGGTTGAGGAGACTCTGGAGAGGTGGAGATATGCTCTAGAGAGCAGAGGAATGAGGGTCAGCAGGGCTAAGACAGAATATATGTGTGTAAATGAGAGGGAGGGTAGAGGAATGGTGAGGATGCAGGGAGTAGAGTTGGTAAAGGTGGACGAGTTTAAGTACTTGGGATCAACAGTTCAGAGTAATGGTGAATGTGGAAGAGAGGTGAAGAAGAGAGTACAGGCAGGGTGGAGAAGAGTGTCAGGAGTGATTTGTGACAGACGGGTATCCGTAAGAGTGAAAGGGAAGGTCTACAAGAGTGTAGTGAGACCAGCTATGTTATATGGGTTGGAGACAGTGGCATTGACAAAAAGGCAGGAGTCAGAGCTGGATGTGGCAGAGTTAAAGATGTTAAGATTTGCAATCGGTGTGACTAGGATGGATAGGATTAGGAATCGGTATATTAGAGGGTCAGCTCATGTTGGACAGTTTGGAGACAAAGCAAGAGAGACGAGATTGCGTTGGTTTGGACATGTGCTGAGGAGGGATGATGGGTATATTGGGAAAAAGATGCTAAGGATGGAGCTGCCAGGTAAGAGGAATAGAGGAAGGCCTAAGATAAGGTTTATGGACGTGGTGAGAGAGGACATGCAGGCAGTTGGTGTGACAGAGCAAGATGCAGAGGATAGGAAGAAATGGAAAGAGATGATCCGCTGTGGCGACCCCTAACGGGAAAAGCCGAAAGAGAATGATGATGATCAGCAGGGTTGGAAGAAAGGCATAAAGGAGATCCGAGGGCCAATCGTGTACGAGTGAATCCCTTGGGTTGTCCCCCGGAAGAGGATTCAGGGCAAAACAGCTTCTGCATTTGGCATTCAGCAGGGATGCAAAAAGGTCGCAGCAAGGCTGGCCCCATCTGCGGAAAATCATTTCCTCCACTTCTTCTTTGAGGGACCACTCATGGGGCAACAGAATTGCTCTGCTCAGTTTGTCCACTATCACGTTGGATTTCCCCAGTATGTGGATTGCTATTAGAAAGCGCCCGGTGGATACAACCCACTGCTAAATTCTCAAGGCTTCTCGACATAAGGGCTAAGACTTGGTTCCCCCTTGTTTGTTGATGTACCAGATCACCGACATGTTGTCCGTCTGGATCGCAATCGTATCCCAAAGCAGAGAGTCATGGAAGTGCTGCAATGCTAAAAGCACCGCTCTCAACTCCAGGATATTGATGTGAAAATGAGATTCCATCTCTGACCAGGTACCTTGGGCAGTTCTTCCCTGAAAAAGCCCCCCCCCCACCCTATCAGGGAAACATCCGTGGTCATTGTGGCTACAGGAGGGGGAAGTACAAAAGGTCGACCTATTGTCACCTGGTGACTGTTCAACCACCAGAGAAGGTCCTTCTTGCAAGCATCTGTCAGTAGGATCTTGAAAGACATTGGGAGCCGTTGATAAGTCCACTGGGTGAAAAGCAACCATTGGAGTATCCTCATGTGCATCCATCCCAGAGGAATCTCTATGAGGGTAGCTGCCATGGTGCCTAATAGTTTTAAAACCTGAAAGGCAGGTTAGCAAGCGGGACACCTGATTTCATAGAGAGAGAACTCTTTCTTGAGGTAATCTGACCAAGGCGGTGGTGGTGTCTAGTTCTGTTCCGATAAAGGAGATATGCTGCAATGGTAATAAGGCAGATTTTTTGAAATTTATGGTTATTCCTAACCGAGAACAGAGACTGATCATATGATCTCAGGAAAGAATGAGTTGATGCCTGGTGATGGCGGATAGGAGCCAGTCGTCCAGATACAGAAACACCTGGAATCCTAGATGCCTCAGGTGAGCCGTAACCACTGCCATGCATTTGGTGAACACTCTGGGGGCTGAGGTGAGACCAAAGGGCAGTGCTCGAAACTGGTGGTGACTGGCCCCCTGCCAGAAACACAAATGATCTCTGGATGGTCTGGCCATTTTGATGTGGTAGTACGCATCCTTGAGATCTACAGAACACATCCAATCGCCCATTCCCAGGAATGGGAGTATCAACTGAAGTGTGACCATCCAAACTTTTCCTTCTTTATAAAAGTGTTGAGCTTGCTGAGGTCTAAAATGGGCCTCCAGTCCCCTGTTTACTTTGGAACTAAAAAGAATCTGGAGTAGGTTCCGGATCCTATCTGGTCTGCCGGGACTGGCTGGATAACTCTTTTTTCCAGCAGCTTTTGGATTTTTATAGCTGTTTGATCCCGCATACTGGGTGGAACATCTGGGATTCTTGTTCTGACTGGTGGGGCTCTGAAAAGGGGATGATGCAACCTCTGGTAACTATGATTTGTACCTAAGAATCTGATGTAATTCCTAGCCAGGCATCTGGGTACAAAGCCAAACGACCCCGACTGCCTCCAGAGTAGGACAGTCGGGCCTCTTCTCAGGAGCGCTGATAAGCCTTGCCAGAGAACTGCTCCCTGTTGCCCTGGTTTTGCGGACCCCTTCTGCCGCCAAAGCGGCGTCTTCTGTTATTTACCCCTCCTCTGCCCCTGAAGGGGGTTTCACTACATGTGTTCTGGAAAGCTCCTTGGGACTTCCGGAACCACATTTTTCCACCTTTCGGCCCTTTGGGGTATGGTCTAGTATGGATGGAAAAACGGGCTCCTAAGGCAGATACAGTCTTTCCTTCCTGCTCACACCTAGTGAGAGTCTCCTTGACTTGGGGCCCAAACAAAGTAGAGCCATCAAATGGGGTGTTGACAAAGGAAGACTTGAAGGCTTCCGCAAAGGAGCATAAGCGCATCCAGGACTGTCTCCGCAGAGCTATTGCTGAACCTGCCGCTCGACTCGACCCATTGGCTGCATAGGAAATGAGCCGCATGGACGAGATGACAATGGAATTAAGGGTAGAAAGCTGAGCCGTCACCTTCTCCGAAATAGCTTCATCTGTGTTACTCTTTAAAGTATCTCTAAGTTCCTAGAGAAGATCTCATTGAAGACGGGTAAAATGGGTTAAGTAGTTAAGCGATCTCATGGCAAACGTTGCAGAACTAAAAATGCATTTCCTATATCTGTCCATAGTCCTGGAATCTCCATTAGGAGGATGGACAGCCGAAGAGGTCTCTGACATCTCTTTCTTGGTGGCTACCGCCACCACCATGGCATCAACAGGGACTCCTTTAGTGAGGTACAATTTGTCTTGAGGGGAAGTGATGAACTTATTGGGCCTCCGAGGGATTGGTTCCATGGAATCAGGGGACTCCCAAGCCCTTCAAGCATCCAGATCCATCAGTTCATCAAAGGGCGGAGTAACCCAGGAGGTGGAAGGTTGAGACCCAAAGGCCTTCAGGAGCACCGACTCATCCTCAGTAGGGGTAACGGACTGCCAGTCACCCCTCTGTTTCAGTATTTCCAGGATGTCTACAAAGGAGACATCCTCCGAGGGGGACCGTGGGGACCCTTCTGATTCCTCTAAGTCGGTGTCTGATGTCAAGGATTCCTGAGGGGAATCCAAATGCGTCCTCTTGCAAATGTCAAGGATTCCTGAGGGGAATCCAAATGCGTCCTCTTGCAAACTTTCTTTCTGGGGACCTCATCAGTGGAAGCATCTGGTGAAGTCTCAGTAGAGCAGGGTTCACCCAAAGGGGTTACCTGAGGCTCTGTGTCTCGACGCTTAGTAGGAACCTGGATGTAAAGGCAGAACGCGGTATTTTAGGGGAGGAAGAGGAGAGACTTGAAGAAGTGAGAGTCTTGGCAGACATTACCCTCCTCATGGCATCGAAGGCACCTGATTCTCGACCCAAGGAACCCGCCTGTTCAGAGGAAGAAGGTGGCTTCCCCGGTGCCGAGACCAAGTGCTCCAAACCAGAGGACGGAGCAGAGCTCATCTGCACCGAGGCCCCGAAAGGCAGGGTTGGAACCGACACATCAGTTCAACCCCCCACCCGAAATCTGACGAGAGAGTGTAGGCTCAGAGACTCTTCGAATGGCACCGAAGAGATCAGGGTCGACGGAGCCTAAGTCACTGGGACAGGACTCGGCTCCGCGGGTTCCACAACCATCAGATCTTCCGCCTCCAGCTCCAAAGGCCTAGGTAAGCTCGGAGGAGGAGTAGTCACAGGCAAAGGGATGATTGTAGTAATCAAACCCAGTTGGGACGAGACCGAAAGTAATTTGGCCAATGCTGGGTTCTCTAAAAGCCTCTGCACCACATGGTCCACATTGACGTCTGAAAGGGTCCTAGAAGAACGGGTCGAAGGGACCAAAGAAGCCACAGATCTAAGTACTGGAAACTTCAACACCTCTGACATCGGCTCCAGCTCAGAGGATTGGCTCCGAAACATCGGTTCGGTGCACTGCTCTGATGACTTAGAAACCAGCGACCACACAGAGGTGTTCAGAACCGAGGGCCTGGGTTCAGAGGACACCTTTGAAGACTTCGACCCTTTCGAAGATTTGGAGGTCTGGTCGGTCTTATCCAAGGCTTCCTGAAATTCAGGTTTCAACAATCCTCTATCCATTAATTTTCTTCTTCTTTCAAGTAAGACTCTGCCACTAAAAAGAGTGGCAGATAGAACAATCCTCCTGTAAATGCGCAGGTCCTAGATAATATACATAAGACACATGATTGTCCATAATAGACATTTTCTGCCCACAGTCGCACCTCTTGAAACCTGACTTCTGTTTCTCTTTTTTGTCAGTCATAATATTAAACAGCACACAATTATCAGATCCCTGATAATAAGAAACAATACGGTACTATAAAGAGTTCAAGACTGTTGAACTTTCTACCAGCACACACTTATCTAAATATTTATAGCAAAATATTTATAGCAAATAGCAAGGCACACTATCTTATGACTAAGTATAAAGGGATAAGGAAATCAAGTTGACAGAGCCCTGTTCAACTATAGCAGTGAAGCACAGAAGTGCCTAAACGAAAAAGATGGAAAGGCCCAAGGGCAACCGCTCCAAAAACACCAACACAGCTAAAAATCCACACAAGAGGTACACAGCCCTAAAAAAATAATAGGAACAGATTACTAACTGTAATAAGAATATTAACTCCACAAAAAAAACTATTAGTACTATTGGCAAAAGACAGAAAAAGAATTATACTGGCCCGAGCTCTCTGAAGAACTTGCGATCCGTTGCAATGGCAAACTAGATCTGAGGTTAGTCAGAGAGCATCATGGGATAGGGACTGTGCCTCAAGCTACTCAGAGATCTTGAGCTTGGAAAGCAGCCAGCTCAGAGCCGATGGATCAGCTCCGTACCCACGTGTAAGAACAAATGTCGAGATTGAACAACTTCACATTGACACTTTCTATATTATCTTGGAATGTGAATGATCTCACCACTATAGACAAAAAGGAAAGAATATTTTAATTATATTAAAGTAGAGGTGCACCCGCAGACTGAAAAAAAACATGTTTATTTCATCATGCCTTGATGTTTCCTACATTTTTAACACTACTGTTTTTTTACTCTATATTCTTTTCTTAATATTTTTAAATGTAATTCCAGAATCTGCCTACATGGGGTCCGGCATCTTGATTTTTTAGTCTACCTCTAGGTATCCCACAATGCAGTGCTTGGCTTTAAAACATTATGTCATAGTCCCTAAGCTCTTGTCAATGCATTGACTTTACATGTTTTTCCATGTATATACAGCTTTTTTTTAGCCAGTAAGGTTTAATTACCATTTCTTGCTTTTCAGTTACTACTTAAAAGATAAACAGATAATCACACAGAACAGTACTCTATGTAATTTCTTTTTCTTTCTAAAGCAGCCAATTTCAATCTTTTGTTATGCCTGAGTTGTAGTCCTTAAACTCATCTCCCCTCCTCCTAAATGCCTCCCCTTCATATCTATCTATGTGGCAAAAGTAATTTGTGTTGCTTGCTGCTGTGATTGATAGCTCACAGCAGGAGACAAAGTTCATTTACTGTTGCCTTGTACTATACACCTATTTAAACTGGGACACTTATTTGTGCTGCACCATAGCATCTTTCTGTCCTTAAATTTTAATCCTTACTACCTAATTGGTAAAACATTGTTTGGCAAACCTTTCAACTCCATTTTTCAGGGATTCCTGAAAAAGCAAAAATCTTAAATAATTGTGTCACAAAGGTCATAAAAAAATAAAACATTTTGTTTTTATATATCACTGTGATGCACTTAAAATAAGACTTTCTGCATCAATGTGCAGTTTCTAAACAATACCAATGCAAGTGTAAACTATCACATTATTGACTTAACAGTAATCACCGCTGATTACTTGAGATGTTATGAGGGACAGGTCAAAAGTAAGATTAAAAAAATCATGAGCATTCTGCAAAATCAGAGACATTTGAGATGTATGGTCTTGGGCCATTTACCTCTTTCTGTACTATTGTCTGTATTTACTCCCTGTAATTTGTCTCTTGCAACTGCAGGATTTATCCAAATTCCCAGCAGTAATTTTCTTAAACCAGAAAATCACTGTTAATGCATCTTCTCTTATTTATTGTTCACACATTTTGGCTCAGTCTGCAGCCTCCTTCTCTGTTTTGTTTCTGATTTCATTCACTTCAGTTTTACATTCCTCTTTGTAAATCCAACCCACATATTACTGTTTATTGTGTTTATATAAATATCTTTATTCACTTCCATTTTTAATTCCAAGATACCACCACTGGTGTTTCTTAAAGCTCCCATGTCACTTATTACAATGAAAGTAAAGTTGTTTAATATAAATACATCAAGGTTCATATCCCTGCATCAGACAACAGATGAAATAACATGTACTAATTAGACAAATACTGCCTAGCTTGGATATAATGCATTACTTATCCACCTTGAGTGTCTCCTTTATCCTGACAGACCCTACCTATACTACATGACAGTATTAAATACTGAATTCACAAAAGCCCACTCCTGGAATGGCTGTCTTACCCAAGGTTACTGTTATACATTTCTGGGCATTGAATTTTAGGCCAGATGGCACCGGTTATTGGTTTGTAGTGGGCCTTCTTGGACAGTATATGTGTCTTTGGGGGATTCTATTAATGTGTCTAGTCTGCAATCATCTGTAGGATTGCTACCTTTGCCTCTTGTCATTTCCTGACCAATAAGCCACACCTCTGCTGCATAATGAAAACACACCCATTCTAGCAAGCTACACATAGTGGCATCAATTTTTAAATGTCAGATATACAGTCATTGCATGGGCAGCATTAGGTAATATGAAGTCCTAGGAAAACAAATTCTTCCATTACATTCCTCACTCTGCTGTCTACCATCACTGTAGCACCCCCCCCCCCATTTCTTCCAATCCTTGCCTCCTCACAAGAATATTTTTGTTTTGTTTTTTCTCACAGTATGTCTTACCTGTCCGCTTTTTCCAATATCCTTTTAACACATCCTAACCAACCAAGGCTGTACTGTAGTAAGCAAGGAGGAAATAGTTTAATTAAGCTGGGGATCTGCAGGCCCCTATGTCCTCAGAAGCTATGGGACTCTAAATGCCCTGAGCTACACTGGCCTGATCAAAAAAAATGTGACTAAGGAAATAAACTAATTTTTTTCCTTTCAAGGAAAAAATAAATTATATTCAAAGCTGATGACTCAGTAGTTAGCACTAAACTTAGAAGTAATTGCCCATAATGTGCAAATAAAATACCTCTGAGGTACATAAATCATATCTGGGATGACTGTCTATCTTTCCTATCCTTCCCCCCAAAAAGAAAGTCCCTTTCTTTGTACTCCTCTCATGTTAAATTGGGATGAATGTGAAAGCACAAATGCCCCCTAGGAATATATTTCAAGTTGCTGCTACCATACATCTACATTGCATGTTTCCTCAGCCCTAACCCCAAAACAAACACACTTTTTATGTGCCATGTTGAAGTCAAACTAGTATGAAACTGAATGAACAAAAGAGAGAACAAAAAATATTTCAATTGTACATATGAAACATGCTGCCTTCTTCTATCCACAAATGATTACCATCTATATATACATCTGAATTCAAATGTAAAAGAATTAGAAAAATAAAACTCTCAATAATTTATTTCAACCTGGAGTGCCTATGTAGTACACTTGTCCTAGATAACCTATAGTGACCTTCTGTTCACTTGTCTGAAGTTTGATTGTGAGGAAAGTCAAAGAAATAATGACTACACTATCCCCTGCTAAGACACAAATAACAGTGTCCTTCGGTGCACACCTCAGATGTTTTATTGTGAGGAAAAACAAAGAAATAATTTCAACAGTATCCCTTGCCCCAACACAAACTATAGTGATCTCTGTGCCCACCTCTGAGGTGGGTCAGTTTTATATTAGATAACACTACTCACTGTGCCACTGTAATGACAATGTACACATCCTGCCTAAACTCACTGTGCCACTGTAATGACAATGTACACATCCTGCCTAAACCACCAAAGACGTCCACTTATTATGTGCAGTGCTGATGCTTGACCATGATGGAAAGTGAAAGATATTATGGCCACCTTGTTGCTCTTATACAAACTCCATTCATGCACGCGTGTGCATGCACACACACACACACACACACACACACACACACACACACACACACACACACACACACACACACACACACACACAAGTAACAGCACTGATTGTCTTCACAGAGAGTTTGAAGACAGATGGTAAATACAGGTAAAACAATAAACATCTTTAGGAAACATTATGCAGGAATGTGTCAGATCTCAGAATGATTCAAAATACTTTTCAAGTACTCATCTTAACTGGATTTCCTTACAAGAGACTCCATTTTCTGGATTTCCTGAGAGAGACCCTAATTTCCTGATCCCCAGGAAAAATTCTTGACTGGTGACAACCCTAATCACCTGTGAACTTGGTCATTCATTAGACAGAGAAGAAGATGCCAAAAAAGAGATGACCCAGCACCAAGCACTTGCTGACTCTACTAGTGACTGACCTGTTTGCAGTCTTCTTGGGATTTATCTGTAAGCCAGATGATTGTCTAATGGGTGACGTAGGAATTTACACCTAATCTCATAAGCTTGTCTACAATGCTGTAATGGATAATGAAGTAGAATGCCTTGGCAGGTTAAGATAGGCCATATACACCAATTTTCCCTCATCCATTGCTTTGATGACTTTCTTAAAGTCCACCAGGTTGAGCAGGCATGACCTGGGCTTCACTAAATCAAACTGGGTTAGGTCCAATGTCTGAAGGTTTTCAATGTCATTATTTATCATATCAATGATGTTTTTTTCTATGGCTTTACATATTGAGACTAGTCTGACATAAGTCGGTAATTACCATGCCCAGTAGTAGGGCTGCCCTTGTGCAGAGGGATAAGAGCTGCAGTCTTAGATTCATTTGGCATAAAGTCTGTTTGGCAGCTATGGTTAAATAATCATTCTAGTGGGACCTTCAGGTCATGTTTACTGCTATCTAAGAGTTATCTTGGGATATTATTAGGACTCATCGATGCAGTGTTTTTAGCCTTTTGGAGATCATTGAGAACACATTCCCTAGTGATAGTTGTGCCTAGGGTTACTTCTTGAGCGTTCTGAAGGGGAGAAATCAGGATAAAGTTAAGGAAAACTATCAGCCAGTAGATTTGCTGTATATTGCCACTGTGGTCAGAATGTCCTTATATATGGCACATCTCATTACCAAGGGTTTTGCATCCAGGAAGAAAGAGGTCATCATCTCTCTCTACTCTTCCCTCATTAGGCCAATCACAGAGTATAATGCACCATTTGGCATGTACCTCACTAGACACATGTAATAGCTGGAAAGGCCAAAAAAGTACCTCACAAATAGGATTCTGGGCCTTAAACATGTCCTACACAGATTCAGACTCAAAATACTCCAGTTATTCTCTGTCTCATATCATCGAGGCAATCTCTACTTGACTTACAAAGCCATGTGGACTTCGGGGTTCAAACACTGCACTTCTTGCAATGGCAAACAGCGACTTACATGATGATTGTATCTATTGTCTGGGGGTTTCCCACCTGTCTGTCAAACCTCCTTGCCAGATTTGAATGAAAGGAAAAATAAGCTTATTTTGAAAGGCCTACTTTCTTCAACTTTCTCAGAGGCCCTTTCTGTGTTGGAGGTCTAAACCCCTCCATCGAAGGACAAGAAATGTCCTCATTCCGATCCCTCTTCACTGGCTGGTGATAAGGGAAAGTCCCAAAAGCATAAGGGCCGCAAGTCTTCTACGGAGCATAAGATCGCTCTCTCAGCTCTGACCATTTTGGTTACGAGCTCAGCTCCAGTAGCCTCTGTGGACATTACCATGACTTCTACACTGGAGCCGCCTTCAGCACTGACATCTACGTTATCAACTGTAATAGCAACTTCGGCTCCAGCATTACTGTCCTTGGTAACCTCGGCACCGACCTCGCCCCTCACCACACCGAAGTCGGTCCCAACTATCTCCTCGTGGCCGTTAATGACTTCTACTCCAGGTATTTCTTCAGCTACGTGTCCTTTCTCAGCACCGTTAGTGCCCCTACTACCTGTCTCCAAGTTGGAATCTTCAGTGCCCACATTTCCAACACCATGGACCCAATACTCCCAGTCATTGGACCCGTTCTCAAGCCAAGATTATAGCCCTTTTTTGGACCGACCTGACTCCCCTTCTAGAGTGTCTGTAAGGTCCACCAGGAGTCTATCTGAATTGGATGTGGTGCACCTGTTCGATCAGCTGTTGACAGCCAGAGGGATTACAAATTTTCCAAAAACCCATCCCACTTTGGGTTTTGGGTCTATTGCCCCTATGACTCCCACTTATTTTCCTCCCTCGGATACTTCAGTTCCAAGGCCCATAGTTCTGACGTCCTTGGTGGGAACCCTTTCCTCGGCGCTGAAAATGACTCTCTCTGACGCTTCCAGGCCCCACTGTTTGGGTTTTGGTTCCTACGGAACCGTCCCTTCCTCAATCTCATGCTTGGGGGGGGACCCTCGGCTCCCAGTATGGTTCCAAGTTTTTTATGCGGTTTTGTCTTCAAATCCGGGGTGATACCCGCCCAGATCTTGCTTGAGGCTCAGTCTTCCTCAGTTACGGGCTCCCATTCCTCTTCGGGCAGATCAGCTTTCTGGGTGATGGAGAGGGTGCTTGCTTCTGAATGCGCTCCTTCTACGTCGGACCTTCCCCCAGCTCCCTCTGAGCTACAGCTATTACAGATCACCTCCCCAGGACACAGAGCACAAGCCTCAGGAAACCCCTGCCCAGGGTAATCTCCCTTGCGAGTCTTCTTCAGACGTTCCCACTGAAAACCCCCCTCGGAAGAAGGCATGTAAGAGGAAACACCTGGACTCCCCAGAGGAGTTTCTCACTGAGGATATGGATTACGATGATGGGAAAGGGTCCCCCTCGATCACTTCCTGATGATGTCTCCTTTGGAGACATCCTAGAAATTCTGAAGCAGAGGGGTGACTGGAAGCCCTCCAATTCTTCCTTGGAGGAGTCTGCCTTCCTGCAGGCTTTCCGCTCTCAGCCTTCTACTTCTTGGATGACCCCCACCTGCCGATGAGTTAGTCCAGCTTATCGTGCAGCATGCATGGAAGAACCCTGATTCCATTGAGGCCATTACCCGGTGATAGGACAAGATTCTTTCCTCACCAGAAGAATAGCCCCACTGGTCTAGGGGCTTGCCAGTAGACGCTATGGAGGTGGCGGCAGACACAAAAAAGGACCTTGCAGAGGAAAGTCCTACTGTCCACACACCCAACAGACAGTCCTGGTCAGTGGACAGATTAGGGAAGGGAGTCTTTGCTTCAGTGACCTTTGCAGTCAGGTCTCTGAATTACTTGGCACATTTTACGAGGCTCCAAAGGGATTTCATCTCCGAACTCTCTGGAACCCTCACAGGTCAAGTTTCTGATGGGACACGCAACAAAGTTGCTTCTCAGCTTGCAACCCTAGAGTCTATCTCCAACTTGTCCATGAGGTTGCTGTCCTACCCAACCAAAGGGGCGGCTAGAGCTGCGGGCACATGTGTAGTTATTAGACACCATGCCTGGATGCGCATTTGTGACTTCACAGACTCCTTCAAGTCTTTCTTCTTGAACGCCCCTATCAAACCAACAACTTTGTTTGGTTCTAAAGTAAAGAACACACTAGCCAGGTGCGAAGAAGACAGAAAGACCTTGTCTGCTGTTGGCCTACTTTTTTCCAAACCTCAGTGCTCTTCCTCCAGGAACCAGAGGAGTGGAAAAATATGGCGCAAAAAATCTCAAGGGTCTTTCCGCAGTGCACATGGTGAGGATTCCCCCAGAGGCAGAGGGGGTTCCGATAGTGGAAGATGCCCCTTCAGAGGCAGAGGGGGTCCCCGAAACCAGGACTCAAGGGATTCTTTCTCTGGACGACCTTATCAGTGCTCCTGAAGCGCTGCCCGACTGCTTTCCTCTGAAAGCAGTCGGAGCTCATTTTTCTCTGCACCAAACTGCCTGGCACTCTATTACAAATGATCAGTGGGTGCAGAGAATAATTTCCAGAGGCTTTTACATCCCTCTAATATCTTGCTCCAAACCTTCAAAATGCCTTCCTGACGTTCCACCCAGTTAAAGGGAAGAGGAGGCTTCAGAGATAAGAAGGCTGTGTCAAGAATGAGTCATCCAACCAGTCCCCCCAGATCAGTGTGGATCCAGTTTCTAATCAAGATTCTTTTTGGTACCAAAAAAAGACCGGGGACTGGAGACCCATTTTGGATCTCAGCCAACTAAACAAATCAGTAGTTCAAACTAAATTCCGCATGGTCATGATACAATCCATTCTCCCTTTTCTTCAGGAGGGTGTTTGGATGAGCTCGATAGACCTCCGGGATGCGTATTACCACATCAAAATGGACAAGCGCTCCAGAACTCTCCTTCACGTCCGGCTGGAAGTCAATCATTATCAATTCAGAGCCCTGCCATTCGGTCTCTCGACGGCCCCCAGAGTGTTCACGAAATGCCTAGCAGTAGTAACAGCTCATCTGAGACTTCAGGGATTCCAGGTGTTTCCATATTTAGATGATTGGCTCCTCTCTGCCCCCACCAAGTGCCCTCCACTACACTCACACTGGTGGAGTATCTAGGCATCACAGTCCACTGGGAGAAATCCAATCTTCATCCTACCCAGCAATTGAAATTTATAGGAGCAGTATTCAAAACTCAAACAAGCCAGGTCTCTCTCCCACATCATAGGCTTCAGAGGTTAAGATTAAAAGTGCAAGTGATACTCTGTCAAAGGAAGGCATCAGCAAGGGAAGTTCTACAGGCTCTGGGGTCTATGGTGGCAGCCCTGGCAAAATTGCATATAAGACTGTTACAATGGCTCCTTTTGTCCCAGTGGGTGTACAATCATCATCCTCTAAACTCACAGATCCTCATCATAATTCCTGCAAGCAAGATCTTCTTTGGTGGGTGAGAGCAGAAAAAGCTCTTCGGTGTCACCCCTGCCATACTCCTCAACCCAACGCCACGTTGACCACGGACGCTTCCCTGATAGGGTGGGGGAAAGACAGTCCAAGGCACGTGGTCCAGCTTGGAGGCCAACTTGCTTATCAAGGTCCTGGAGTTGACAGCGGTGCTGTTGGAGTTGCAAGTGCTTCATCCGCTCCTTCCATCGGGAGCGATTGCAATCCAGTCAGACAATATGTCTGTAGTCTGGTACATAAACAAACAAGGAGGGACCAAATCCTACCCCCTATGTCGAGAGGCCATGAGAATTTGGTATTGGGCGATAGCTTCCAACGACTTTCTTATAGCAACGCATACCCCGGGGAGCTCCAACGTGATTGCAGACAGGCTGAGCACATGCATCCTTCTTCCACACAAGTGGTCACTCAATCCGAACGTGACGGCAGAAATTTTCAGCCATTGGGGCCAGCCTTGCTGTGATCTTTTTGCTTCCCCTTCAAACAACAAATGCAGCAGCTTCTTTGCCCTCTTTCCCTCGGACAGGGAATCACCGAGAGACGCTTTGACTCACAATTGGCCTGTGGGTCTCCTCTATGCTTATCCTCCAATACCTTTGATACCCCTATTTCTAAAGAAAGCAATTCAGTTGAGATGCAAAGTGATCCTCATTGCCCCTTTTTGGCATTGGCAGGTATGGTTCCCCTTCCTCGGCCTCATCTATTACAACCTCCATGGATCCAGGACACTCGTCAGGACCTAATCTCTCCCACCCAAGGGTTGACTCCCCCAAATCTGCCCACCCTCAAGCTGACAGTTTGGGTTCTCCACTTACGTTAGTCGCCAGGCAGGAAACCCTCTCCTCACCCATTAGCAATATTATTCTGGCCTCCCATAAACCATCCACGAGGAAACTCTACAAAGAAAAGTGGAAAAGGTTCACTATCTGGTCTAATAATCAAATGCTAGACCCTTTTTCAGCCCCTGCAGCTATTACACTTCTATACCTTTTTAAGTTGTTTGACAATGGGGCATCAGTTTCTCTACTATTCAAATCCACTTAGCAGCTATTTCCAATTTTCATAATGGTTCAGATGGCGTTCCTCTAATCTCCACCTGCATTTGCAAGACCTTTCTCAAGGGAATTTTCCATAGCAGACCCCCTATCAGACAGCCTGTAGAGACATGGAATCTCTCTCTGGTATTGCAGTCTCTCTCCATACCTCCTTTTGAGCCTGCTGCAACATGTGACCTTAAATTCCTATCATGGAAATTTCTGTTTTTGGTAGCGGTCACATCAGCCAGATGGACAGCTGAGTTACAAGCCTTATGATTCAAGAGCCTGCATCTAATCTTCCATAAAGACAGAGTATCTCTTCGTACTAATCCATCTTTTCTCCCCAAAGTGGTGTCTGACTTCTCTGTTAACCAGTCCATTGAGCTCCCTGTGTTTTTCCCAAATTACTCCAACAAGGGAGAATACTGTCTACATTCATTGGACACACATAGACAACTACGTTTCTACTTGGACAGGACTAAATCTTTCCGCAAGTGGGATCAACTTTTCATCTCCTTTTCTGGTCCAAAAATGGGATGTGCCGTATCAAGTCACTTTATCAAAATGGCTCAGAGATTGTATTACCTTTTCATATTCATTGGTGAAAATCTTAACCTGTTCATATCAAAGCTCATTCAAAGAGAGCCATCGCAACTTCTGTTGCTTTTCACTCAAGGGCTTCCATGGACGACATTTGCGCAGCAGCCATTTGGGCTAAACCCCATACTTTCATCAAACATTACAAATTGGATTTGGTCTCCAGGGGAAGAGCGGCCTTTGGCTCAATGGTTCTCAGGAATGTTCTTCCATAAGGGCCACCCAGATTTTTCAAGTAGCTTGGGATTTTGTCCCATCAGTGATGAATGGGAAGAAGAAGATTAACAACATCAGGTAAAGAAGTTATGTCTTACCATAACGTTCCATCTGTGTTGTTGATCTTCTTTCAGTCATCACACCCTCCCTCCGTCCCCTGACCAAAAGGCTCCTGGTGGATCTGCTGGGTCCTTGTGGTGTTTCAGGGTTTCTGCACAGAAATGGCCTCTGCTTTTCTTCTATATGTTGCAAGCAAACTTGATCTAAGTTAACTGGGAGAAGGGCATTGTGGGTAGCAGGTTAGCTCGAGAGTTTTTGGTGTATGCGACCTTGGTATGTGGCCAACTCGGTTCTGAGGGCTCAGAACCAAACCCATCAGTGATGACTGGAAGAAGATCAACAACACAGATGGAACGTTATGGTAAGACATAACTTCTTTTTTTTGCTTATGAAATGTTTTGAATTTCATGAAGGACTATCTTGAACTTGGTCAGTGCTTATCCAGTAAACAAATATTTCACACAAACACACACACACACACACACACACACACACACACACACACACACACACACATACACACATGCACAATGTGTGTGCATATGTGTTACATACATTTTATATAGGACCTCTAATAAATCAAGCTCTACCCACAATTGCAAACAGATAATAGATTTCATACAAAATACTAAACAAGGTACCATACAAGCAGCAACACAGTTACCTCAGTATTACATCATTACAGTGAAATATAATCTGCAAAATAAAATGTACAAAACATTAAAAACACCTAAATTAGACCAATAAAGAAGCCTGTAACAGCCATTAGCTTATGCAAATGCTGCAGCAATGGTTCAGTCCATCACCCACCCGACAAGTAAACGGTTATAGTAAGTGATTAACATTGTGACACCCCTGCACCGGCCCAGTAATCAAGGAGCCTCAATCTTCACCACTGGCAACAGTGAGGGATGTACACAATAGGAGGATGACAAGTACACACACAGTAAAGTACAATTTCCCCTAAGAGCACATAGAGATCAGAGTCAATCTGGGGGCTGGTTTCTCCCTCTTTCTCCAGATCCAGAATAAGACTCCCCACTGGCACAACTATAGGATTAAGATCTTAGCTGAGGGGTCAAGCCAAGACTTCCAGCACCGTCTCTGTCCAATTAGTGCTTTGCGTCCCTGCCGAAGTAGCTGACATATACACACTGAGATTTGATTTATATACAAACACACAGACACTCCTGGGGAAGGCTGGCACAGGTTTACTAGCCATGTCACCTTCTGCCCAGACTATAAGGTAGTTATCACTGCCACCAACCTCTCTTTATCAGCTACTTAACGCCCTTAACAAAGGGTATCCCAACTTACTATGTAAGGTTACTATTATCAGAGTGGTAATTATGACCAAGACTTGCAAGGCTGTTTAGGAGTGGCCTGTACAGTGTCACCAAATATATATGCAAGTACACTAAGAGCTTAAATATGTATCACAAATATCAGCCACAAAGACAGGTTTAAATATATTTAATAATAAATATAACAGAATAAGACTATACTCAATCAACACAGTAACTGCAGAGTTCAGAATCACAAGAAATATTTTAAAACAACATTGCAGGACAGTCTCAAATAAATACAGAAAACATCTAAACTAATCTGTACTATATTCCTATCTATATCTAAAAGATGCTATGGCCTAAATAACTTACTTACAGAGCAACATGCAGGCAGAAGTGCTGAATGGATGTTTCTAGGTCCAAGACAATATACAGAATGCAAAATCTCTCTCTCAGAGAGTTCTTAAATTAATATCAGATATTATTGCTGGGTCAGCGTGGATGACATCACTCTTTGTCACCTGCCTTCAGTTCCCAGGCTAAGAGAAACTAATTATCTCTGTGTTAAAAATACACATCTCTCAGATGTTTGCAGAGAACCGGAAGTCATAAAACAATTAAATTACATTTTAGACATAATAATTACTTCTCTCTAAGACCATAGAAAAACCTGTAGCTTTAGACATTGTGTCTGCTTCACTGAGAGATACAATCGTAAAACACTTTAATTTCAACTTATTTTGCTGAGGATTTGTAAGTTAACTCTGTATGTTCCAGCTTCTACTATTAAAACATACATTTGCACAGGTATATAGTTTATAAACATTTCTGTTCTTTTCCATTAGGGTACACTGTGGACACATCCTCGAAGCTCAGTACTGTACAAACCCTGTTCAAGACACACTTCTTCACCAGTAGTTTAATATACACATATAGTTCTCTTACATTTGTAAGACAACAATATGAATCATGCTGAATATGAATCATGTTGATATTCACAAATGACATATGATTATTTACAAAATTCCAGATAGCTGGGCTGGCAGTGTCACATCCCCCCCCCCCCCCCAAAACCTCAAGCTAGTTTTTCAAGTGACCCTTGAGAAACGTTAATTGAGAGGGTTGAGCCTATCTGGGAATACCTTACCCCATTCCCTGTCTCGAGAGCCCATCTGTGTTGGCATTGCTAACCCCATTGCAGTGCTACACTGGCATATCATATCCTTACAACGCTAGGCTTCACCTTAGTAACTTGGCATTTTGATGGCTGGTTGATGTAGCCATGTTATGGGATTGTGGTCTGTATCCACAGTGAATTCCCTTCCATACAGATAAGGCTGAAGTTTCTGCAGTGCCCACACTATGGCTAGGCAATTCCTTTTTTACAACTGTATAGCATTTCTCCATGGGTTGGAGGCTATGACTGAGATTTACCACTGGGTGCACTTCTCCCTCTAAGGAAATCTGAATAAGTACAGACACCACCCCATGATGTGAAGCATCCACCTGCACAACAAATTATTTGCTGTGATCTACACTGGCTAACACAGAGGGTTCTCCCAAAGCTCCTTAAGCTTCTAGAATGCCTTCCTCACATGCTGGGGTCCACACTACCTTTTCTGGCCTGTTTTCCTTTTCAGGTCTATGAGGGGAGCAGCCATGGTGCTATAATTGGGGACAAACTTTCTGTAGTACCCTGCTATCCCTAAGCATGCCCTCACCTGATTTTTGGCGACAGCGGCAGGCCATGCCTGAATGGCTTCCACTTTGGCAGGTTCTGGCCTGATCTTACCACTCACCACTCTATGTCCTAGGTAGGAGACCTCTGTCATACCCACCTGACATTTTCTGGGCTTAATGGTCAACCCTGCCCTCAAAGTCTGCCCAGCACCTCCCTGACATGGTGAAGGTGCTCTTGCCAGGAATGGTTATAGATGGCAATATCATCTAGGTAAGCAAGGGCAAAATATCCTGCTTCTGCTAGGATACAATCTACCAGCCTCTGGAAAGTCGTTGGGACATTCTTCATCCCAAAGGGCATCTTCGTGAACTCACACAAGCCAAAAGGAGTCACAAACACTGACCTCTCTCTATCACTAGGAGTCAAGGGCACCTGCCAGTAACCCTTGGTAAGATCAATAGTGGTAAGATACTTCACATCACCCAGCTGCTCTAGGGCTTCATCTGTCCTAGCCACGGGGTAAGCATCTGACTCTGTGTGACTATTTAATTTCCTGTAGTCAACACAGAACTTGGTGCTGCCATCTTTCTTTGGTACCAGCACCACTGGGGAGGCCCAGGGACTGCTGGATTCCTGAATTACCCCATAGTTCTAACATTTTCTGTATCTTCCCCCTCAGTGTCCATTTGACTCAATCAGGTACTCTATAAGGGGTCTGCTTAATAGGCCTTTGGTGTCCTGTATCCACATGGTGCAGCACCAGGTGGGTGCACCCTGGTTTCCGAGTGAACATGCCCCCAAACTCTTGGAACACTGCTCGGATTTCTAGAATCTGGGTAGGGGATAGCTGCTGGGACATTGCTACCCTTTGCACTGAGGAGTCAGTTTGAGCCTCACTGAGGAGATCAGTCACCATATCCCCCTCAGACTCCTCCTGCCATCCACTGCAAATACTCAGCACAAGGGCCTCCCTATCATGGTAAGGTCTCATCATGTTAACATTGTACAATTTGTGCCCCTGCTTCCTGCCTAGCAGTTCTACCATATAGTTAACAACAGTGACCTTCCTCACCACCTTGTGGGTCCCTCCCAAGCTGCCTACAGCTTGTTGTGTCTGAAAGGAATGAGAACCATTACCTGCTGCCCTACAGCATACTCTCTAGCTCTAGCATTCCTGTGATACCAGACCTTTTTCAGGCCTATATTAAATCATCGAACGCTTAGAAAAGCAAACGATGATTTATTGACCCCATGTAAGTGAAAACTTACAAACTTGAATGTTTAGAACAGCAATTGTTTTCCAAGGAGGAAAAAAATCGCTGTTCCAAAAAAAAAAAAAAAAAACACTTAAAACATAAAGTGGGGGGCTTTGCCCCCTACACCCCCGTACTTAAATATACCAACTCTGAGATTGCATTACAATGACAAAAATGGCAAACTAACGGACGCGGCCAAGCGATTTCTTTCCCAGGGAAAGAATTTGCTTATATGCCGCTTCATCATTTTGCCTTTTCGTCTTTTCAAGTTCGACCAAGATGCATTCAAAAGAATGCGTCTTCGGTTATCTAAAAGAAACCCACCTTTTTCTGCTGTTGGGCTTCTGCCAGGTTCTCCTGGGCCATGCCCATGAGTTCCCTGAGCCTTGTCCCGAGGTTTAGGATATATGCCACAACAGACTCCTTGTGGACTTCACACCCTCCCACTCATCTCGAAACAAATCTAGAGGTCCCCTCACCCTATGCCCACACAACAACTCAAAGGGTGAAAAACCTGTGGATTCCTGGGGTACCTCTCTGTAAGCAAACAACAGAGGGGGGGCAAATATATGTCCCACTCCCTCTTAAACTGGTCTGCAAATGCCCGTAGCATTGTCTTGAGTGTAGAGTTTAACCTCTCAACAAGACCATTAGTCTGGGGATGGTAGGGGGTGTTCTTTAGGTGCTTCACCCCACAGTACCTCCACAGACAAGCCAGCAGGTCTGACATGAAATTGGCACCTCTGTCAGTCAGTATTTCTTTTGGGAAACCTACCCAGAGACACTGCCTCAGGATATCTGGTAGCATAATCTACTACCACTAGGATATACATTTTCCCTGTGGAACTTGGGGTACTCAGAGGCCCCACAATATCCATAAGCTACCCTCTGAAATGGCTCCTCAAACACAGGCAAAGGCATCAAAGGAGCTTTCACCTTGTCTCCTGCTTTGCCTACCTTTTGACACTGCCCACACGTCCTGCAGTACTCTTACATCTCTGGAAATCCCAGGCCAATAAAAGTTCTGCATAATATGTCTTTTTGTATGCTTTATGCCCATATGACCAGCAAAGGGAATATCATGGGCTATGGCTAGAAGTGCCAGATGGTAGGCTCTGGGCACTACCAACTGCAGTATTCTCTCACCCTCTAGCCCTCCCTCAGGGGTCCACTCTCTGTACAGTAACCCTTTGTACTAGTACACAGATTCCCCCTTATCTTCAGAATCAGGTGCCTCACTAGCTACCTCCCTCAGGCCTTGTAATGTAGGGTCTGAGAGCTGAGCCTGTCTCAACTCGCTCTATGTAACCCTTCCCAGCTCCCCTCCCACAGGAGGTCTGGCATCCTCTGATAGTGGTGCCTCAATGTCAGCCTGAGTACCACTACTCATCTCTGCCTGTCCAGTCACTCTGTCCAAGGGAACATCAGTACCCACAAGCAGCTGTGGCTCACCTTCAGTCTCACTGCTACATGGTAGCTCCCGCCTTGAAGTAACCACCTCACCAGTCCTGGCTGCAAGTGTACGGTCTGTCTGGGTCTCCCCCAGGCTACCAGACCCACACGCTTGTCTCCTAGCCAGACTGCATGTAACTGCATGCACACAGGGTACTGCATTATGAAAATCATTCCCTATCAAGACATCTACAGGGATATCCTCAAACACACATACGTGCTTGCTTCCTTTTCCACCCTCCCAGTCAAGGTGAACCCTAGCCAAAGGGATTTGGAATGAGGTCCCTCCTAAAGCTCTGTCTGGAGTAGACTGCCCAAGTGAGTAGTGCTCCTCTGTAACCATTGCAGGTTTCACAAAGATTAGGTCACAGGCTGTGCCTCTCTTAGCCATGGCCTCTTTCCCATTCACTAAGATAGGATATAACCTTTTGTGGTAGTTTGGTACCCTTGTTGTCTTGAGATAACCTACTATTGGCATTTTGTCATTCCCATTTACTGTCTCTCTCTCCTTTTGTTCCCCACCTTGCCTCCATGGGCATCTATATGCTACATGGCCCTGCTGGTTGCATTTAAAACATTTAACCCTTGGTCCTGGACGCGTACCTGGACTAGTGGCTTCCTCTGCTACTGGCGGACTCTGATGGGGCAGTCTGGGCTGCCAACCATGGGTTCCCTTAGACCCATGAGCAGCAATGTGTGTCCCTTTCCTGCGCAGTAATGCCCTGCTTGCTATGTATAGGTCTCCCTTCTTCCCCAACTCATCTGCAGTATTGCATTGTCTATCAGCTAACTAGATTCTCATGTCCTCAGGCAAAGTGCTAAGGGCTTGTTCCCTCAACAAAAGGTCTGCCAGCCCTTCAGAAGTAGTGACCTGGCATCTACTCACCCAACTATGAAAATAAGTGCTTAGTGCAGTAGCATATTCACACACACTTTCTTCTACCTTGCATCTATGCTCACAGAATATTTTCCTAGAAGCTTCAGGTGTTAACTTAAACCATTTTAAAAGACAGTTTTTTACAACATTATAATTTAAACAATCATTATCAGACAGTTTTGAAATTACAGTTACAGCTTTACAATGGAGTAAGGGGTTCAGGAACTGTACCCAGAGCCCTTGGTCAACATTATACTGTTTACATACCCTTCCAAACATATGAATGAAACTATCAAAATTATCCCCCTTTGTAAATTCTAGAAGAAATTTACTTACCTTTGTTGCTTCTGGGATTCAGTTACTCCCTTCCCCATTACCTCCATGAATCTGGCAAAGAGTCAGCATCTCCTTTTCATGTTGCCTCTCCTTCTCCTCAGTTTCCAGGCATCGCAGTTTCTCATTTTTCTCAGCATTCAGAAATTGCAGTTTCTCCTTTTCCTCGGTCTCTAGACACATCAGTCTCTCTGCTGCCTCCATTTCCAAACGCTTGGCCTCTAGCTCAAGTCTCTAACTCCAGATGGATTTAAGCCCTCTGTGGAAAGGTTGAGCTGTCCATTTTCTGAGAGTTGTATATGTCCAAGGCCAGTCTGATTGTCCTCCTGGTTGCTATTCTGTGATGCAGCTGTGACTAAAGCTGCAATCATGTCTGCTTTAGTCAGGTTGGCATGCATCACTCCTTTAGCCTGGCACATCTCAGCCAAGTGGATCCTTGTCAGCTTGCCATGCTCCTCTGCTGACATGCTTGCCTGCTCTCCCTGACTAAGCTAACAAAAAATAAAGCAATTGCAATATGAACTCTGAATGTTCACTGAGTGGCTGATTGAGAGTACAAAGACCTTCAGTGACCACTGTACACAGGCTACAGGAATTCAATAACCACACCGCTACAAACCAATTAATACATGATGTGGCTAACTCACTACTGTCAACCAATTAATATGTGATGTGGATATCCCACCACTGTCCACCAATTAATATGACGCCCCTGCACTGGCCCAGTAATCAAGGAGCCTCAATCCTCACCACTGGGATGTACACAATGGGAAGATGACAAGTACACATACAGTAATGTACAATTTCCCCTAAGAATACACAGAGATCACAGCTAGTCTGGGGGCTGGTTTCTCCCTCTTTCTCCAGATCCCTAATAAGACTCGCCACTGACACAGCTACAGGGTTAAGATCTCAGCTGAGGTCAAGCCAAGACCTCCAGCACCCCACAAAGGTGCTAATGGAGGTGTAAATAAACAGCAGGAAGCATGTGCATACATTTACAAAATTAACAAAGACAGAGCAGAAATCAAAAATCTAGCCAGTTAGCATCACTGATGAGGAATGCAGTAAAGTCATCACTGTCATGCAATTAAAATAGCATAATTTTAGTGCATTTCTCTGCTTTATGAAAATAGCTTGTAGACTTAGTTGTTATGCGTAATTACACACAATTTTGGCTCAGTATGCACTGTATACCCAAAGTCTAAGGATTCTGCCTAATTACACATGCTTTTGACTCAATATGCACTGTATACCTAAAGTCTAAGGAATAAATAATGCCTCTGCCCCACTGACCAATATGTTACCAGTCGTCATACTGAAATGCCCAAAAGTATCAATACTGGACATGTGCAACCCAAATCATAACTAGAAACACTGCTAGAGAAGTATGAAGAACTTTTAATTACATTTTCTTATCAAAAAGAGAAGAAGAAAGGCAGCATAAGCTCCACAGCAGCATATCTTACTTGACAAAAAGCCAGACAGGTGAACATGAAATGGTGCCTTAGACAAAGGGTTCCATGACATCTAACCACATGCTTCCCACTGCTCCTCTCCCATACACATTTCACAGTGCCTCCACCCCTGGTTCCTCATCACAGCCTCCCCATATAATCCAGATTATTATTTTTTTAACCTTTTTTGACATTTTTTTGTATTATTCTTCAGATGCAGGAATATGAACATGGATGTCTTTATAATAAACAACTTTACTTTCATTGTAATAAATGACATGGCAGCTTTAAGAAGCACAAATGGTGATATCTTGGAATTAAAAAGGGAAGGGAAGGGAATAAGCATATTTATATAACCACAATAAATAATAATATGTGGGATGGATTTATAAAAAGGAATGAAAATCTGAAATGACTAGAATCAGAAACAAAACACTGAAGGTGGTTGTAAATTGAGTTATGTGTGAACAATAAATTGGAGAAGATGCATTAAAAGGACGTTATGTACTCACCATAAGGTTCCATCTGTATTGTCGATGTTTTCATCTCTCCTCACATATGGGTCCGGATCCGATGCATCGGATCTGACTCAGCAGTTACTAAACTTGTGGCTACCAAAAAGCTCCCCTTACCCACAATGCATCTCTCCCTGTTACCGCAGATCTTGTTTGCTAGGATTATCCCCAGAAAGAAAGGAAGTGAACTTAAAGTTGAAAATTTTAAGCAGACCACTTCTGGGGTATTGGAGATAATAAAGATGGCCTGAATTATGCTTCCCATCTAACCAGAAAAAACAAAGGTAAGGAGCTTGGAGGGAGGAAATGTGAGAAGAGATGAAAAAAGTGACAATACAGATGGAACGTAATGGTGAGTGCATAACTTCTTTATCTGATATTGTCAATTTTTCATCTTGCCCTCACATATGGGACCGAGTCCTCAGCTACCTTTACTGCAGGTGGACTAATGACAGTATGTTTCTCAGAACCATTGAACAAAAGGAGGCTCTTCCCCTGGAGACCAAATCTACCTTGTAATGAGTGATAAAGATATGATGATTTGCCCATATGGCCACTGCATAAATTTCAGGCATGAAGGCATTAGATTAGAAAACTGCAGAAGTGGCCATGGCCCTGGATGACTGAGCTCAAACAGGTTTGGAAGGATCTATGTCTTTTGTAGTGTAAATGAAAGAAATGCAATCAGAAAGCCATTTTGCTAAGGTAACTCTGGATACCAGTAGGCCTTTTCTAGGGCCTGCAAAGGTAATAAACAACTGACTTGCTTTCTGAAACTCTTTAGTCCTATGCAAATAGAAACGTAATTGCCTATGGACATCTAACAAATGTAGAACATATTCACTATTGTTGCTCATGTTAGGAAAGAAAACAGGCAAATGTATGGTCTGATTAATATTAGCCTGTGAAACAACTTTGGGCAGAAAAGAGGGGTTGGTACACAAAGAGACTCTGTCTTTATGAAAAATCAGATACGGAGACTGGGAGGATAGTGCCTGAATTTCTGATATTCATCTTGCAGATGTAATGGCCACTAGAAAGATAGTTTTCCAAAACAGAAATTTTATATCAGAAGTTGCTAAAGGTTCAAACAGGGGCTGAACAATAAGACGTAGTACCAAGTTTTGGTCTCATGGGGGGGGGGGGGTATTTATGAAGTGGCCTTAATAATAGGGTCCCTTTCAAGAAGACTTTACAAAGCTTGTGGTAAATCAGACACAAGTTATTTTTCCCATCGTGAAAATCTGAGATAGCTGCTAATTGTACCTTAATTGGAGAAGCAGCTGCCTCATTGTTAAAGAGGTGAGCTAAAAATTCTAGAACAGAGTGATTAGGTGCTGTGAAGGGATCGACATTATGCTGAGTCCCAATTACAACCCTCTTCCATTTACTCCTGTAAAGCTTTTGAGTGGATGACTTATGGGAGGACATCAAAATATGACGGACCGGTGAGGAGAGCATTGGATGTCTGGATATCAATGGACATGGAGGAACCAAGCCATCAGTTTGAAGTTGTGAATGCTGGAATGAATCCTTCCTGTTGGATGTGACAAAAGGTTCAGCATGGGTTACAGAATCCAGTGTTCTTTCTGTAAATGAGGCCACAGGAAAGAAACCTGATTTGTCAAGGACAAAATAGGTCAATGAGGATTCCTGTTCTCTTCAACCTGTTCGCTTTCTGACGGAATTTGGGAATCAGGGAGGCCAATCATGTATGACAGCATCCCTCAGGGATTCCCCCAGTGGGGGGATTAGAGCAAAGTAGCTGCTGCATTTGTTGTTTAGGGGGAAGCGAAGAGGCCACAGCAAGGCTGGCCCCATCTGTGGAAAATGTCTTCTACTATTGTCTGGTTGAGGGACCACTCATGAGGTATGAGAATGGATATCCTCAATTTGTCCGCTATCACGTTGGACTTTCCCGGAATGTGTGTTGCTATAAGAAAGCAGTTGGATGAGATTGCCCATTGCGACACTCTGACTGCTTCTCGACATAGAGAGTATGATCTGGTTCCTCCTTGCTTGTTTATGTACCAGACCACAGACATGTTGTCTGATTGAATCTCCACTGTTCCCGGAAGAAGAGCAGTCAGAAATGTCTGCAATGCTAGAGGCACTGCCTTCATCTCCAGGATGTTTATGTGCAGACTGGCCTTGTTGGTAGTCCAGGTGCCTTGGACTGTCTTCCACAGTTAATGCCCGCCCCCACCCACCCTATCTGGTAAGCATCCATGGTCAGCGTGGCCTGTGGCTGAGGGGGAACAAACGGTTAACCTTACATCAGCAGTGCTGAATGAATCCACCATGAAAGGGTTCTTTTGCATGTGTCCATTATAAGAATTTGGTAAGACATTGATTGGTGGATAATTGACCACTGGGCAGCTACAAGCCATTGAAGTATTCGCACGTGAAATCTGGCTAACGGAACTAAAACTATAGCTGCAGCTATTGATCCTAAAAGCCTGTAAAACATGATGGGTAGCTACCTTCTTGTTTTGGATCAATCTTTGTGTTTGTAGCCTGATTGTCGACACTCTGGGTGGAAGTTTTGCAGTCTAGTGTCCAGCAGTGCTCCTATGAACTCCAGTGTTTGAGAAGGGTCCAGGTGTGATATTTGGTAATTTATGGTTATACTTAGTTCTGTACAGATTTGAAGAACAGAGTGTCTTGCACAGATAAGTATATGCCTGGTCGGGGCAGATATGAGACAGATGACTAAGTAAGGAAACACCCAGAATCTTTGTCGTCTCAGGTGAGCCACAACCACTGCCATGCATTTGGTGAACACTCTGGGGGGCAGTAGTGAGACCAAAGGGCAATGCTCTGAACTGGTAATGACTGGCTCCCAGCCAAAAGAGCAGGTGCCTTCTGGATCATCTGTCCATTTTTATATGGTAGCACACATCCTGAAGATCTATGGAGCATATCCAATCATCTTGTTCCAGGAAAGGAAGTATGGAATGAACCGTGACCATTCAGAACCTGCAGTGTCAAATTGACTTGTTTAATCTGCTGAGATCCAAAACTGGTCTCCAGTCCCCTGTTTTCTATGGAACCAAAAAGAACCTTGAGTAAGTTTTGAAACCTCTCTGGTCATGGGGGACCTCTTGACTCTTTTTTCTAGCAGTTTTTGAATCTGAATGACTGTTTGATCCCTTTGACTGGGTGGAACATCTGGGATTTTTTTGTTGGGGGAGTTGATGACAGAAAGGGATTTGGTAACTTCTGGATATTATCCTCTAAACCCTCATGTCAATGGTCATCTTTTGCCAGGCTCTCCAGTACAAGGGTAGTCAACCCCAAATTGCCTCCAAAGGTGGGTAATTGGGCCTCCTTTCAGTTGCACTGGAAGGGTTTCCCAGAGAAAGATTATTGGGACCCTTGATTCTGCAGACCTCCTCTGCCATGAAGGCAGCATCTTCCATTATTTTTCCCCTCTGTCTCTGGGGAAAACTCTCCATGTGTGTCCTGGTATGATCTCTCAGATTTCTTGAACCACATTTTACCACCACCTCTCTGACCCTTAGGATAAGGTCTCTGAAGGGAACAAAAATGTATGCCCACAGCAGAAAGGGTCTTACCTTCTTTGTCACACCTGGATAACACATCTTTGACCTTGGGACCAAAAAGGGACATGCCGTCAAATGGAGCATTAACAAATGAACACTTAAGCGGCTCTGAAAATGAGGTAGGCACATCCAGACATGCCTCCTCATAGATCTGCTGGAATCCACCGCTCTACTCATTCCTTTGGCTGCATGCACGATGAGCCTCATGCAATAGTTAGATACAGAGTGTAAGGTCTCTAACTGGGAAGCCACCTTTTCTCATGCTCCCTCAGCTACTGCTCCTTCAAGCATATCTGACAGCTCCTTGATCAGATCCCTTTGCAACCTCGTGAACTGGGAAAAATAGTTTAGAAATCATAAGACAAAAGTCACTGAAGAAAAAGACTCGTTACCCGCATCTATCTATCATCCTGGAATCCTTATTAGGAGGATGAATAGTGGAACTCTCATAAGATAGTTCTATTTTGGTCACTGCTGCCACAACCATAGCATCTACTGCAACCCCCTTTGTCTAAAAAAACTTGTCAGCTGGAGCAGTAATTATTCTGTTTAGTCTCCAGGGAATAGGTTTGAAGGAAAAAGAAGTTATGTCTTACCATAACATTCCATCTGTGTTGTTTATCTTCACCAATCCTTGACAGTGGGTTCGGTTCCGAACCCCCAGAACTGACTCAGCCATATCTTTAAGCTCACGCTCCCCAAACTGTTGAGCCAAGCTCTACCCATAATGCTCAGATTGAGTTTGCCAGATGACAGCATATAGCAGAAAACAGAGCGGTTTAATATAGATAAAAATAGAGGCAAGGCCATATATGAGTCCTTAATGAGAAACTACATCAGGACTAGAGAGATCCACTAAGAGTCTTAGGATGAGGGGAAGGCGGATGGGTATGTCAAGGATTGGTGAAGATAAACATAGATGGAACATTATGGTAAGACATAACATAACATATCGGATGTTAATCTTCACCTAAACCTTGACAGTGGGACAGAATCCCCAACTACTTTAGCTTTGGGAGGTCTCATGGAAGAATATTGTGAAGCACCATAGAACCAAAGGGCGCTTGACTCCACGAGACCTGGTCTAATTTGTAATGGGTGATGAAGGTATGATGAGAAGACCATGTGGCTGCTGCACAGATGTCATCTAGGGAAGCTCTGGGATGAAAAACTGCTGATGTCGCAGCAGCTCTTGTTGAGTGGGCTTGAACTGTTGTGTGGAGTTGAAGTCCTCGAGATTGATAAATGAATGTGATGCAGTCTCTCAGTCATTTATCTAAGTAACCTTAGTAACTGACTAGCCCATACAGATCGGTGAAAAGGCTACACATAATTGATCTGATTTTCAAAATTATTTTGTTCTGTGAAGATAAAAACATTGCTGTCTGTGCACGTCAAGTAAATAAAGTGCATATTCTCCCTTGCTGGAAAAATTAGGGAAAAAGGTTGGTAATTGTAAGGACTGATTAATATTGGATTCAGAGGCTACCTTGGGTAGGAAGGAGGGATTTGTTCTCAGTGCCACTATGTCTTTATGAAAGATCAGGTAGGGTGATTTGTATGACAGAGCTTGCAATTCGGAAACTTTTCTTGCAGAAGTAATTGCTACCAAAAATACAGTCTTCCAGGATAAATACTTCAAATGACAAGATGCTGATGGTTCAAAAAAGGCCTTGGTTAGAGCTTGAAGGACAGTAGTAAGATCCCATGGGGAAACTGGTTCTTTAAAATGGTGTTTTAGTAGGAACAGCACCTTCAAGGAGGCTTTACAAAGTTTGTGAGACATTATTGAAGAATTATTCCAACCTGAATGAAAATTCAAAATTGCTGCAAGATGAACATTTATCATAGAAGCAGAGGAACCAGACTGAAAAAGAGTGTTTAGGAAATCTAGAACATCTTGGATAGGAGCAGCAAAGGGGTCAAGCCCTTTATTCAAGGTCCATTTGGTACATTTTTTCCATTTGCACAGATACAGTTTTCTAGTAGTTGGTTTGTGGTGTGCAATAATAATATGTTGGATGGGGGAAAGAAAGAGAAGGATGCCTGGCAATCATGGGAATTGGAAAAGCCATACAGTGAGCTTGAGATGTTGAAGACTGGGATGAACCATGATCTCTGGGTGAGGTAGTAGATCTGGAAGTGGGTCCAGGATCCATGGTTTCTGTAACAGATGAAGCCAGAGCAAGGGAAACCAAACTTGTTGAGGCCAGAATGGGACAATGTGGATTACTGAATTATTCATCCTTTTGTCTTTCTTTAGGAACTGTGAGATTAGAGGAATGGGGGGAAAGACATATAGCAGACCAGTAGGCCAAATGTGGAGAAAAGCGTCTCTGGGTGACTCCCCCGGAGGGGGGATTAGGGAGAAGTAACTTCTGCACTTGTTCAGGGGAGAAGCAAATGGGTCACAGCAAAGTTGGCCCCAATGGCAAAAGATCCTGTCCGCCACTACAGGGTTCAGAGACCACCCATGAGGCATAAGAATTGTCCTGCTTAATTTGTCCGCTATCACACTGGAACTTCCCGGAATGTGCATTGCTCTCAGAAAGCAGCTGGAAGAAATTGCCCATTGACAAACTCTGAGTGCCTCTCGACATGATGGGGAAGATTTGGTTCCCCCTTGTTTGTTGATGTACTAGACTACCGACATGTTGTCTGTCTGAAAAGCAACTGCCCATACAGGGAGGGTTATCCTGGAATGCTTGCAATGCTAATAGCACTGTCCTCATCTCTAGAATGTTGAAGTGCAAACTGGCCTCCAATTGGGACCATGTGCCTTGAACTGTCTTTCCCAGATAATGCCCCCCCCCACGCTATCTGGGAAGCATCCGTGGTCACTATGGCTTTGGGCTGGGGAAAGGTGAATGGTCGGCCCAATAGAATTTGGTCGGAGTGAAGCCACCATCTGAGGTCTTGTTTGCAATGGTTGGTAATCTAGACTAAGTAAGACACTGGTTGGCGAATCAGAGACCACTGTGTTGCTAGTAGCCACTGTAGTATTTGCATATGAAACCTCACTAGAGGAACCAAAGTGATTGACGCTGCCATTGAACCTAAGGTTTGAAGGATAAGTCTTGCTGGGACTCTGTTGCTTTGGAGAATTTGTCTCACTAGGGCCCTGATACTTTGTAGTCTCTCTGGAGGAAGAGAAGCTATTCCTGAGACGGTGTTTAAACGAGCACCTATGAAATCCAGTTGCTGAGAAGGCTGCAGGTTGGATTTTTTGAGATTTATTGAAATGCCTAGAGATGTGCAAACATTCATGGTGTAATCTCTTGCCTGTTCTAAGTGACGCCTGGTGGTAGCGGTGAGGAGCAATGCATTTGGTAAACACCCTGGGGGCTGTGGTGAGTCCAAAGGGCAGTGCTCTGAACTGGTAATGACTGGCTCCTAGCTGGAAGCGTAGAAACCTCCTGGAGCTTTTTTCCATTTTTATATGGTAATAAGCATCCTTGAGAACTATAGAGCACATCCATTTGCCTTTTTCCAAAAAAGGAAGTATGGCTTGTACCAAGACCATCTGGAATTTGGCTTGTTGAACCATCTTATTGAATTGGCTGAGATCCAAAATGGGCCTCCAGTCCCCTGTTTTTTTTCGGCACTAAAAAGAATCTTGAGTAAACCCCAGATTCTGTTTGGTCTGGTGGGATTTTTTGGATGACTCTTTTTTCGAGCAGTGTTTGAATTTCTAAGACTGCTGATTCCCTTTGGCTGGGTGGAACATCTGGGAGTTTTTTCTGGACTTTGGGAGTTCCAGATAGCGGAATCTGGTAGCCTCTGGATATTATTCCCTGCACTCATTTGTCTGAAATTACTGATTGCCAGGCTGGTACGTGCAGAGATAATCGTCCCCCAACTGCCTCCAGAGGAAGGCAATCGGGTGTCCTTTTGGGGATACTGATAAGAAGTCCCGGAGAAGGATTCTCTGGACCCCTGATTCTGCAGTCCATTTCTGCCCCTAGGCGGTGTCTTCCACTGCTTCCCCTCTGCCCCGGGGGGAGTCCTTGCCTCATGAGTCATGGAAAGGCCCCATGGATTTTCTAAACCATAGTCTCCCATTCCTTTGGTTCCTTGAGTAAGGTCTCTGAGGGGTGGAGAAATGTATGCCTACAGCAGACAGGGTCTTACCATCTTGCTCACTTCTGGCTAGAGTATCTTTAACTTTTGGGACAAAAATGGTACAACCGTCAAATGAAGCATTGACGAATGACACTTTAAATGGCTCTGCAAAATCTCACAAGCGCATCCAGGTATGCCTTCTAAAGGCTATACCTGAACTCGCTGCCCTGGTCATCCCTTCAGCTACATGTGCTATGAGCCTCATGGACGAATTGGAAATAGACTTTAGAGTTGCAAGCTGAGAGGAAACTTTGTCACTGACCTCTTCAGCTACTGCTCCTGTAACAGTATTTGAAAGTTCTTTAATCAAATCTCTCTGTAATCTGGAAAATGTGCCATATAATTCAAGGACTTCAGAGCAAAGGTCGTTGAAGCATAAACATGCTTCCCAAATTTATCCAACATCCTAGACTCCTTGTTAGGAGGATGGATAGTAGGACTCTCTTCTGCAAGTTCCCTCTTGGTGGCAGCTGTTACCACCATGGTGTCAACAGGAATTCCCTTAGACCAATGTGTTTTTTCTTTTGGTGCTGATAGTACACGGTCAGGTCTTTTGGGAATTGGCTCTATGGCATCGGGCATCTTCCACATCCGCTGAGCAATCAGTTTTATATGACCTTGTAAATTAAGCTAATGTATATAGAAACATCATTCTAATGTATATTTTTTAGTGTTTCAGTTTAGATTGTTAAATAGTAAGGTATTTTACTATCATCATCTGTTATAATATTGTACTGTACCAACATTTTTCTACTTGTGTTTTTTGGAGCTTATCTCCCCGGGCCTCTACTGAAAATGGACATGTATCCAGTTAGACTAGCCCAGTCAACAAATGTAAAATAAAGTAAATAAATAAATAAATAAATAAATTGTCAGCGGGCAGAGAGATCCAAGAAGTGAAGGGTTGGGCACAAAAAGCCTCCGGGTACACGGATTCCTCTGAGGAAGGCTGGGTGGATGACCAGCCACCCCTCTGCTTCAGGATTTCCAGGATATCCTGGAAGGAAACATCATCAGGGTGACCTGAGGGAGCCTTCCCCTTCATCAAAGTCAGTATTTTCAGCATATGACTCTTCTGAGGAGTCCAGGTGCTTCCTCTTCCACTTCTTCTTTGCAGGGACTTCCTCAGGGGGATGCGCTGAGGACGTTTCTGAAGAGGAGACCACTAAAGTGGGATTCACCTGGGACTTTTGTGCCCTCTGTCCAGGGAGTGAGACCAATGATAGCTCAGGTAGAGAGGAAGAAGAAATATGTCCCAACAGAGATGGCAAGGACTGAGAATCCCCAACGGATAATGCCTTCTCCATAACCCAGAAGGCAGATCTCCCCATAGAGGGATGGAAGCCTGGTACCAAAAAAGACTGCTTCGGAACTGGGGTCACACCCTGTACAGAGGAGACCACCCCGGGCCAGGAGCCTGGGTCAAGAAAAGACAAAAGAAATAAGGGCTGGTTTTCCAACTTCTTTAATGCATACAGTCTGCAAGGAAAGGATTGGATTCAAGTGCTAGCAAGTTGGCACAGCATTATTACACATGTCTGGTAATGACAGACTACATAAGAACACTATTTATAGGTTCATAGGTCATAGGTTGGTACTGGCCTATCTGCCCGAAGGCATATATTAGCCCAGCCATGTTGTGTGGTATTCACCGCCCCTTTAGTAGTTCCCTAGACCCTTGTACTAGCAGCTAGTACCATTGGCCCCTATCTAGTAGTGCTGTTGGTGTGATCCCCGGTGTGAACTTTCTGTTACCCATCTACTCATCAAGGTTCCTCTTGAAGAGTGATGGTGAGGGGTTCTGTCTTATGTAGATCGGGACCCTGTTCCATAGTAAGGGAAGTCTCTGCGAAGGGAATCTATCCCTCCAGTATGTTCTATTCATTGTTATGTTGAGGTTTATATCCCTAGAGGGTGTAGCTCGAATAGATTTGGTTTTGCTAAGATGGAGCATGTTCAACAATTCTGGGTTGGACATGGCTCTGTACGTTAGACAAAGATCGCCTCCGAGAAAACGGTATGCAACAGAGAACAGTCTTAGCTTTTTCAATCGTGCTGTATAGGGCAACTGTTTGAGGCCAGTAATCCTCTTGGTTAGGTACCTCTGTGGTCTCTCCAGCTGCTGGAGATGTCTAGCCAGGTACATTCCAATTGGTGCATTGTACTCAATAATGGGTCTGATGTGGAAATAGTACAGGGGCACCATTACATCCTTAGATCTTGATGCGAACCCTTTCGTGATCAGATGGGTCACATAGAAGGATTTTCGAACCACTTTGGCAACATGGTTATTAAAGGAAAGCTGACTAACTACTTGGGTCCCTAGGTCCCTTATTTCTTCTTCAGATTTCAGGGGATTACCTCCTATGTTGTAGTTTGCGGGTACTCTGTTTTTTCTAAAGGGGATTACTACGCATTTTTTTGCATTTAGCTTGAGACCATGGCTTTGACACCATGCATCAGTCTCATTTAGGCCCTTCTGGAGGCTCTCCATGTTGGCCAGAGACTCTGTTATAGCACCCAGTTTGCAGTCTTCCGCAAACTTAGTCAGCCACAGCCCTTCCGTACTTGCCTGTACTTCTGAGAAGTATATGCCAAACAGGAGGGGCCCCAGGACAGAGCCCTGAGGCACACCACTCGTTACTGGTCTGGATTCGGACATAGATCCCGCTACTCTTACTTTATGGGATCTGTCCGAGTGCCAGTTTGCGATCCATCTTGTGACGTAAGGGTTTATGCCCTGGATCATGATGTTCTGATAAGAACTTATAATGCTATCACCCATAGTTTTCTATTCCACAGAAGGCTGCCTTTAGTTACCTATGTAAAAAAGTGCATGCATATCCTGTTTTTTTCTCTGTTTTGAGAGAAACTCACTAAGTATTCTGATTTTCCTGTATTAAATAAAGCACTAGAATATTACAACTTCAGCAGGATTATTATTTTTTCTACAATATACACATACTGATGCAGAAACTAAAATACAACAAGACATATTATCCTTATCATTATCACTGTCATTACTGACCTTATTCCTTCAAATGCTTAAAAAAAATCTGGACAACAAATAATGTCTGCAAAACATTCTCTCCCAAAATAAGATCAGTCACATAAAGGTGATATGCATAATATCAGGACAATGAGGAACATATATATATATATATATATATATATATATATATATATATATATATATATATATATATGTGTGTGTGTGTCTGTGTATATATATATATATATATATATATATATATATATATATATATATATATATATATATCAAGGGAATGAACAATAAAGCACACTGACAGCGTATTTATCTCACTGGCACAGGAGCAGGGTATCCACCCTGTTGTTAGTGAATTGTTTCAAGAAGAAGCCTGGCAGTTGAAGATTCAGATAAGGAGCAGAAAGATTCAAGAGTCTAAGACCAGAAATCTGTTAGCAAAAAGCAAGATGAGGTTCCGTATGTCACCTAGCACTCCCTCGCTGGACACCAGGTATATCCTGTTGACAGGTAAATAAACAATTATAATGAAATAGGTGTTCACAGTAAACCATGTGTGTAGGAACAGCACTTTATACATCAGCATGTCAAAAGATAGTGTAGATCCTTGTTAAAATATCACTATTACCTGCAATATGATAATTCTGACCTCAAAAAAGCACAGTGCTTACCTTCAACCTCTGTACTTCTATGGAGGCAAAATGTGAGGCAATGGTGAAAGATAGGACTAACAAGAATAAGACTGTGATCTAGCTATAGAAGGTAAGTGGAAATATAAAATTGTTAGAAATACCTACAGAGGCATTGCACTAAAGAAAAGTGTACATATTTAAAAGGCCAAGCTACAGGAGCTGGCTACAGCAGGTAAGCAGAAGTATAAAATAATGCTTAGAAATTCCTACAGAGAAATTACACTAAAGTAAAGTGTGCATATTTAAAAGGCCAATACCCAACACAGTATGAGAGAAAGGAAATGGAAAAAAAAAAACAGAATAACAGAACTATTTTTCTTTTGAGAAATGAACACGTTAGACAATCAGCAAAATAAATATAAACATAATTCCTCAAAACTTCCAATACTTTTTGAAGAAAAGAAAAACACAACCAAAGTGATCCATGTGAAGTTGAGTTTGTCTATTAACTAATTTAAGTGCTACCTAGACCAGTAGATGAGGAATAGGGAATGTACGCCTCACCCGTGTCCCTTATGGACAGAGTTGGCTTATAAATGCCTGGCCCTCAATGCCTTATTTGGATATAGGATGTCATTATTCTTTCTGCTAAGCTTAGAAAGCCCCCCCCCCCCCCCCCACAGGTCACTAGCCTAATAACAATCTATGAATCTGTGTAAATGAACTAGAAGACTAACTATGCTGAAGTAATGTAAGCTAATTAATGAATGAACAAACAATGGAAGTCATTTCCTTACCAGAATGCTAGATCCATTCCATGCTTAGTCCATCAAATTCAATTTTTGGGAATAATGCCACTCATCAGAACTGATATAGCTATTTTGCCTGTGCCCTAGCCTCAAGCTTCTTCAAACAACTTCCATAACACACCTATCCTCACTCTTCTTTCAGATTAAATTTGCTACTTATCCATTAAGGGCCTGAAAGATACTCTAACAAGGGTGGAGCCGGAAAGAAGAATGTGTGACTCAGAGATAGAAGAGCTTCAAGAAGGTTCACCAGGTCTCTCAGGAAGGAAATAATTTGGTAGGTGGATGTGGGAGGAATGTTGAATTGAACAGACAAAAGATGAAAAGAATCCACTGCTATGGTTAGTACATAACTTTGACTCTTATTTCATCCCATATGAGTTGACTTTTGGGGTAGAATATCAAGCTACTTTTTTTCCCTGGTGGAAGAATTACAGAATAATTTTGAGGACAATAGCTCCAAAAGAGGCTCTGGATCTAGAGATCCAATCTAACTTGTCATGTTTTGCGAAGATATCAAAACAGACCATGATACCACTTTACAAATTTCACCTACTGAAAAGTTCCTAAAGAATGCTGTAGAAGCTCATACTGATCTGCTGGAATAAGCTTTCAGTTTGGAAGGTAAAGGCTGATTTCTTAATGAATATGTAAAGGATATATAATCTGAGAGCCATCTGTACAAGGTTATTTCGGAGACCTTATGACCTATTCTGGAAGAAGCAAAGGAAATGTTACAAATGGGGGTATTTTCTTAAGGGTTTGGTTTTAGGAAGGTAGAAACACGGTTTATTTGGACATCTAGCATATGTAAAATGCATCCTCCATTGTTGGTCAGTTTTGGGAAGAACACTGGCAGATAAATAGGTTGATTTAGATTGTTTTCTGATGCTACTTTCATAATAAAGAAAAAAGTAGTTCCTAGTGAAACTCTATCTTTGTAGGACACCAGATATTGGAGGATGGAAGAAATTGCTTTTAAATTCTGATATCCATTTTGTTGAGGTAACTGCTACTGAAAGTAGGGTTTTCCTTGAAAGAAATGTTAAGTCTGCAGATGAAGTTAATTCAAAGGTAGGTGGAGTGAGCTAAAGTCTTAGTATAAAACGGAGGTCCCAAGGAAGTGTAGGACCTTGACAGGAGGAAACAAAAGAAAGTTTTATTATTAAAAAAGCTTTACACAGTTTTATGGGCTGCCAATTAAAATGCTGGGAACAAAGTGTGGAAACTGGAAATGGCTGACAACTGGACTTTATTAATAGTGGAATAACTAGAACCAGCATTTAACAAGGTAGACAGGAAATATAGTATAGATGAGAATGGAGCAGAAAAGGGTACCATTCTTTGGTCTATGGCCTCTACTGAAAAGTGCTTCCAATTGCTTTTGTAAATTTTACTTGTGGATTCTTTCTGAGATGCTAATAATATCTAAACCACACAATGGCAGGATCCTTGGCCATTACTGGAAGTGGAGAAATCATGTGTTTAGTCTGATGGACTTCATAAGTGGGTAAGGCAGGACAGGCAGGTGTGATAGTAAATCTGTTGGGAGGATGGAGAAGCTACGGCTGCTTCACTAAGTGAAGCCTGATGATCAGAGGTACCCAGACTTCCTAGGCCAGAGTGGGCCAAAGAGGATTACTACTGCATTGCATATGGAGACTTTCTGTAGAAATCTGGTGATCGGGGTAAGCAAGGGAAAGGCACAAAGAAACCCAAGGGGGCTACTGATACACCTCAGCATCTCTCAGTAACTGTCCTTTTGGAGGGGTCATGCTGGTGCAGCGGTTAACGCTGTCGCCTCACAGAAAGAGGTTCTCCGGTTCGATTCTTGGCTGGCTTGCCTTCTGTGCAGAGTTTGCATGTTCTCCCTGCATTCGTGTGGGTTTCCTCCGGGTACTCCTGTTTCCTCCCACATTCTAAAGACATGCTTCTGGAGCATTTCTCCCCCGGGCCTCCGCTGAAAACAGGAACTGTGGAACCTAGTCGGACTTTCCAGGTCAACAAATGTTAAATAAATAAATAAATAAAATAGCTGCTGAATTTTGTTCTAGAGGGGGAGGCAAAGAGACTGTAGCAGTGCTTGCCGTAGCAGCAGCAGCAGAAAATAAGTTATGCTACTGTAGGACTGAAAGACCACTAGTGATGTATTACTATAGATCTGCTGAGTTAGTCCACTAGATAACTGACTTCCCCTAGATGTGCAGTACTATCAAGAAGAGGTACACAGCTATCACCCATTGCTAGCTCTCATGGCCTCTCTGCAAAGGGGGTAAGATCTGGTTCCTCTTTTCTTGTTGATGTATCATACTACTGACATATTGTCCAGCTATATGGAGAACACTAAATGCTTTCACCCCTTATAGGGCTTCTTCAGAGTCAATGTGTTAAACATTCGTCTTTTATTTCCTATGCAGCACGACATCATATCCTGAGAAAACACCCCCTAAAAAAATACATTCTTAAAAATCTCATCTAACTGCAATATATACATGAAATTTACTATCCAACTGATGATTAATGAAAAATGAAAAACCATCACAGACTCTGCACAACTCTCTTTTACCATAGTGTAATAAAAACACTAGTAAAACATATGCATACAGAATGAACATTTTGAAAAGTTGTAACATCCAATTTGTATCACTAGGAGGCATACATGTTAGTTATATAACTATTGCCCTTCTCTTTAAAATAGGCTTAATTGATATGTAGTCATTGATCCCTGGGCTTTTGTGGCATTTAATCTGATTTGCCATTCAACCTCTCTGATCTCTACTTCTAGTTTAGGGTCACCCCCCCCATCAACTTTCACTTTGTCTATTATGAAAAATAGGAACTTTTTAAAATTCCTGCATTGTGTACTGTGCATATACAAGGAATTGACAGACTTTTTGTTCCCAATATCCCGGACATGTTCTGAGATCCTTTCTTTTAATTTTCTAATGGTTTTGCTGATGTAAAGCCAGGGACAGACATGTACGGTCTGCAGAAACTGCACTTATTAGTGATCTAAGAGCAGTGGACCTCTCCTTGCCACCTGCTCTTAGATCACTAATGTGTAAGTGCGGTTTCTGCAGATTTAGCAAGTACATTAATGATGGACCGTACATTTCTATCCTTGGCTTCTATAGGAATTTGAAATGCCCTGACAGATGCAACTGTGAGACAAAATGTGTGGTATATGTTGCATCTTGCATGGCATGTCCAGCGTTTTACATAGAGATCAGAGATGTTGAACGGCAAATAAGATTAAATGCCCACAAAAGCCCAGTGATCAATGACTACATATCAATTAAGCCCATTTTAAAGAGAAGGCCAACAGTTATATAACTAACATGTATGCCACCTAATGATACAAATTGGATGTTACAACTTTTAAAGATGTTCATTCTGTATGCATATGTTTTACTAGTGTTTTTATTACACTATGGTAAAAGAGAGTTGTGCAGAGTCTGTGTTGGTTTTTAATTTTTCAGTAATCATCAGTTGGACAGTAAATTTCATGTATATATTGCAATTAGATGAGATTTTTAAGAATGTATTTTTAGGGGGCGTCTTCTCAGGATATGATGTCATACTACATAGGAAATAAAAGATGAATGTTTGTTTAACATGTTGACTCTGAAGAAGCCCTATACGGGGTGAAAGTGCTTAGTTCATGTATTTTTGTATGTACTTTTATTTTTTATTGTGAATAAACTGGTATCACTGCTTCACAGCTGAGCAGGTACTTGCTTTTCTTCATTTTGCAATGTATGGCGATCACTGCTGTAGGAAGGGAGTCTTGAAGGGCTTGCAACACTAGGACTGCCCTCATCTCCAAGATGTTGATGTGACAACTGGCCTCCATAAATGTTCATGACCTTTGGACCATTCTCCCCTTATAATGCTTACCAACCCCAGAGAGGAGATGTCCATGTAACTGTAATTGCCAGAGGAGGAAGGATAAAATGTTTTCCCCATACAGACTTTTGGTGAGTTCAGGCACCACAAAGTGTTATCTGAGTGAAAGATCAGCTCTAGTAGAGTTTTCAGTTGAGTCTAGAATAGAAGCTGCTGCTGTTAAAAAAAGGGATAATTGGTAGGGCTTAGAGCCAGATCAAGGTCAAATGGAGCCCTACACAGGGAAGTAAATCAGGGCCCCCCATAGCAGCCCCTCCTGGGGCAAACCCCCCCCCCCCACATTGCAGCCCCCTACCCAGGCATTTCAGTGTCCCACTACTTGGCTATTTCTCTTAGTTACCATAAACACTCTTCAAACCTGTCAGTGTGCATACTGCTTTCTTATTTACTTCTACAAAACTACCTATTTCAGAAAATTGCAACCATAAAAGGCCACTCAGACATCTGTCATTACAATCCACCAATATCAGTTAATAAGCACAATCTTTGCAGAAGTAAGTCATCCAAATAAGAGGTAGCTACTGGCAAACAACTTTACATTTCAGTGTTTCATCTACAAATTCAGTGACTGCTGCCCTTGAATAATTAATTGCCTATGTAACATTAAAAAAATTGACAAGCTAGTAATATTGCGATAGGGAATGACTGACAAACAGACAAGTTCATAGTTACTAGGCATCTCATAGAAAGGAGGACACACTCAAGAGTGCAGAACCCCTATACCCCTTAAAATGCACCAAATAATCAGCAATCAAAAGGATACTGCAGTAGAATCTAGACTTCTGCACCAAAGACAATTGTGCTACTAACACTGCTTTCAAAATCTACAGCACAAACAGTGACTGACATTTGTTAAAAACAAGAAAGTAAACACTTAGCATGAGCAACAGTAAACTTCTCTTCCCTTGAAACTCACAATTCCACGAAAGTGCACTGAAACTCAAAAATAACTTGAAAATGTACTAAAACCCATAATTCCCTGAAAATGTACTGAAACTCAAACTCACAATTCCATCAGCATTCTGGTAGTTGGTGCTGTCTCCACTGAAACTCACAATTCCTTCAGCAGTCTGGTAGCTGGTGTAGAGGATTCAGGCTTGTGTCTCCCTTAACCAAATTACAAGGTCAAGACTGATCAATTTAACTAACTAACCTGCTTCCCCCTCCCAGCTAGGGCATTACTTATCATACCTCCATCCCTCTCAACTTCTTAGCGCTAGAAATCTGGACAAAGCCTAAAATAATAGGAGGACAAAGGCCCAAAAATAGGTATAGATTTTAAATATTGCTCTTATAGACTTAGAAAGTTGCTAGAATAACGAGATTTGTCTTTGTATGCATTTTGTGAAGGATATGAAGATAGAGTTTAAATACTGATCTTTTTAACTTAGAAAGTTGCTAGAATAACAGGATTTTTGTTGGCTTGCATTTTTCTAAAGGGTATGAAGTCTGAAACTCATATATATTTCATTATTTAGTGACTTCAGTCCTCTGTGAATTGTCAGAAAGCCATACATTTATGCGAAACAGACCAAAACTATGAAGCTAAATCTGGACAGTTGAGGGGTATGTTAAAAATACACAGACAAACCTACCTTTCTCTACTCTCATGCAGCAACGCACACATAGACACATCTACTCTCTCACACAGCAATACACACACCTACTCTCTCACTCAGCAACACACACATATCCTCTCTCTCTCATACAGCAACGAATGGCTAGTTTAAGTTTTACATACACACACCTTCTCTCTCATACAGCAACACACACACACTATCTCTCATATAAACTTAACAGCTAAATTACATACACTTTCTCTCTCAAACAGAAATGGAATGACTTTTAAATTACACACACATTCTCTCTCATACAGAAACGGAATGGCTAGTTTAAATTACACACACATACACACACACACACACACACACACGCATGCACGCACTCTCTCGTATCTTTTCTCTTAATGGAATGGCTTAGTAGTGTGTAGAATGTGTTTACTTCCGCACTGGCATGCATGCAGGACACACATGGTTCTCCTTAAAGGAGAAGACTCTGCCAGAGTGGTGTAAGAAGTTTTTTTTTTTCTTTTTAATGTATTAGTAAAATAAATGTTAAGCTTTCTTGCCAGAGTTGGCGTCTCCCTGGCTACGGGCCCCTAGGCGACTGCTTATGTTGCCTTCTGCTGCATCCAGTTCTGGTACGGCCTATAAAATATTACATGATAACTATATGAATTAACCAGAAGACATTATAACTGATTGGGAAGAGAGGTTGGAAGGGCAGTTTATAAAGGAACAATGACAGTACATCTGTATGGCTCCCAAGTATGCAACAAAGTCCAGCAGTTTAGAGTTTTTGCTTGAAAGTGTTTGCATAGGTATTTTTATACACAAAGTAAACGTCAGAGAGGTTTTCATCTGTTAGACAGAAAATGCTGGAAGTGTAATGTGAAAGAGAAATGTAACTGGGAACATATTTTTTTGTGCAACAAAGATGGCATGTTTTAAAAATTCCTTACAGAGTTCTCTGACAGAAATGCTGGAGGAGCAAATAGCTATAACTAAGGAAGCTATTCTTTTGAGATAGGAAACAGTATCTGAATTGCCTAAGTATAGTAAGGTTTTGCTAAGTTTAATGCCATTGGCTGCCAAAAAAGCAGTTACTAGAAAATGGAAATCAAAATCTAAGCCAAGTGTAACTGAAGTACTAACCATTGCAAAAGAAATAAAAGAACTGGAGGTGAGGTCTTTGGAAAAGAGAAGGAGCAAATTGCATACAAATAAATCCAAACCAAAAGGTAAAAGGGTCACACAGACAAACCATTCAGTAAAACATGCAAGAAAGATCCAACCAAGCAGGATTTAAGACTGAGTAATACTTTTAACTCTAGTAGTAGAGGGAGGACCATTGAATATATACAAATAATCCCTTGAGGACATACCAGTGCTTCAGCTACATGGCTTCTGAATGCCAATGACTTTTTACTTTTTAAGTATTTATGGGTATTTTCAGTTCAGTAAACCCAAACCCCACTAGCTGCAGGCATGTCACATTTTGTCCTTTTTCTGAAAGATGTTCCTTAATTTCTTACATTGTATTAACGTAGTAATTGCACGTTGATTATAATTAGACTGGTGAGGTTATGTTGGTAAAGCAATGTTTTTTCCTCCCCTATTGGTCCTCATTTGCAACTGTGTTAATTAGGGTGTTTTCAGGACCTATCAGGAGTTTAATATTACATTTTTCTACTAACCACAAATGGCTATGCTAATTAGCTTGTTTTTAGGATCTTATCAGAAGTTTAATTGACGAAAAGGCAGGAGTCAGAGCTGGATGTGGCAGAGTTAAAGATGATAAGATTTGCACTGGGTGTGACTAGGATGGACAGGATTAGGAATCAGTATATTAGAGGGTCAGCTCAGGTTGGACAGTTTAGAGACAAAGCAAGAGAGGCGAGATTGCGTTGGTTTGGACATGTGCTGAGGAGGGATGCTGGGTATATTGGGAAAAGGATGCTAAGGATGGAGCTGCCAGGTAAGAGGAAAAGAGGAAGGCCTAAGATAAGGTTTATGGATGTGGTGAGAGAGGACATGCAGGCGGTTGGTGTGAAAGAGCATGATGCAGAAGACAGGAATAAATGGAAACACATGATCCGCTGTGGCGACCCCTAACGGGAACAGCCGAAAGAAGATGATGATGATGATCAGAAATTTAATCCCACTATATATTTATCACCAACAACTGATAAGTACTGCTTTTACCAACAGGCCTCTCTCACAGACTGTATGTGTATAACAAGGAGCATGATATTTAGTTAGTGTATAACACCATGGACTTGATAACATCATCTCTGGATGAAAACGAGCACCCATCTAACAATAAAAGTATTTTGAAACCTAGGGAATCTCACCTCATTCCTCTTGAAAAGAGCACTTAGTACACAGAGGTACTATGTAATATCTGGGTTATGTGATAATGATCACCTTAATAAGAAAAACAAGTCTCTCTCTCTCTAGTCTTTGTTTGATATTTTGCTTGTTTGTCCTGAGCGTGATGTAGGAGGGTTAAATAGGATGGTCAGACTCGTTACACTCTGAATGGATTCTTTGATTCATATACTTTTTCTGGGAACATCCAGTAGGGATTTAATTGAATCTGCAGAAGACTCAGCTTGAGCCTATAGAGGCTCTTAGATGCTGTCCAGTCTACTGTACCCGTGGTAGCAATGATGAAAAAAGCAGAATGATTGACTGGCATTTGTCATGGCCTAGAGCTGAGGGCAGTGGAGGTTTTGTAGTCTCTTTTGAGAAGGAGGCTATAATCTTCTCTAACACCTTGAATGCCAGTCCCGAGTCTGTAAACATCAGGGCCCCCCAAACTGGAGCTGTGTCTGTCCCCAGTGATGTGGCTGTACATAACAATGCGGATGGGATCACTGACACCAAAAACCCAGAAGGCGCAGAGAATGAGATCGGAGACTCCACATCAAACATCAAAGATTCTAACACTGAGAAGAGCACTGAATGAGTTGATACCAGGAATGGTTCCAAAGGTCCAGTGTTGAATGGTCAGCTCTGAGACTCCACCGACTTAAGGATCTTGGCATCAAATGAGTCAGATGTATGATGGTAAGTATGCAAGTTACCACACCAACCAATACTGAATTGACATGCTCAGGTTGTGCTACTGTCTTTTAAAACACTGGTGACAAAACTGGGACCAAGGAAGGAGCTAATATAGGAAATGCGGGCCAACCTTGGGTGTAGAAGGGGGGTGGGATAACACTCACCTCAATCCTAGCCTTTAGAAAACCCTACCCATTCCATCTTAGTCTGAGTGTCTGTAAGGAGGGTCTATATTATATCCTCGAACGCTTAAAAAAGTGAACGCTGATTGATCGAACTTATTTTGGCGAAAATGCAAAATATCGAAGCAGCAGAAACTCAAATTTTTCCCTAGGGAAAGAATTCGGTTGTCTGTTTCTGTTGCTTCGGTATTTTCAGTGTTATGGTGGAAAGTTACCGGTCGGATTCAGGTAAGTGTGCGATTGTGTGGATGTGAGTGTTAGGGTGATTTAGGTGAGTTAGGGTTAGGGCTCGGGTTAGGTGTGTGTGCGATTGAGTGGACATGAGGGTTAGGGTGGATTTAAGTGAGTTAGGGTTAGGGAGCGGGTGAGGTGAGTGTGCGATAGTGACGGACCTTAAGGTTAGGGTTTGGGTTAAGGTAAGTGGGTAGTTAGTGGTGTGTGCATAGTTTAGTGTAGGGTTAGGTATCAGATTTTAGGTGTATGTGTGTGGATTTCTGTTTGTTTGGTGTGCTTGTGTTGTGTGTATGCGTTTTGGATCAGCGATTTTTTTCCCTGGGAAAAAAATCGCTGATCTGACCGTTCGAGATTGTAAGCTTTCACTTAAATTAGGTCGATCAATCAGCATTCGCTTTTTTAAGCGTTCAATGATATAATATAGACCCTGTAAGGACATGGTCAATCTAAAGGAAGATGTGGAAGGAGAATGTGAAGGCATAAATCATGAAAGCTCTTTCTCAGAAGAGTGCCTTCTGTGAGTCTTTTGGGACAATTGGTCCTGAATGATGATTATTTCTAATCAAGCAGTGTTTATTAGAGGGTGAGTGAAGTGGATTAAAGTCAGTGCTGATGGAAGATGTATGGTGTCCTCCCTGGATAATTTCAGTACTGAGCTTGTTCCAACTCCACTGACTTTTCTTTTTCATTTTTCTTTCTCCCTCTCTTTCATGCCTCTTTTCAGCTTTCTCCTTTTTATTTTTATCTTTCACTGTTTCAGAGGGAAGCAGCCCTTTCAAAATTAACTTTTTTTTTTCTCTCTGCTAATGACAATGGCCCAGAGGTCTTTCATACAGAACAATCCACTCTCAAGTGGCCTTGCCCCAAGCATACTACTCACTGGGGTGTCCTGTCTTGATGCTCTTCCCCATACCTAGATAACACATGTATAAGTGGAGATGAAAAGGAGCAAAATGGCTGAATGCCTACATCCCAGTGAAGCAGCTGAGGAATTTTGTTTATCCGACTGTATACTCAAATATGTAATGATAAAAATCAGGTAAGTAGATGCATCAAGAGATACCATTAATTTCAAAAATTTAGCTAAGGGGTAGTAATACTGAAAGTGAGATAATATGACCCAGAAGAATCGCTTAAATGAACAATCATAGATTTAACTGAACTTGAGAGCAGCAAATAAGATCTGAGAGTAGGATGAGGAGAGAGGCATTACAGAATTTGAAGGAACTCAAGCTTAGAAGCTCTAATGAGACAACCAAAGTGGATCTGATGAGCATCTTCATTCCCAAAAGTAAAATCTGATGGATGGGATGAAACAGGATTGAAAGCTATGTATTTGCCCAGTCTTGATTAGCCATGTCTCTCCACTTCACTGGATGAGACTGGTTTACCACTAGGCACTAACTTCACAAACAGCTCTAGCTCTTACTTTACATCCATTAAAACACTGCCATGTACTATTTCCTCAGACTGACATTTGGCCTCCTTATCATCCAAAAAAGGAAAGCATCTTCCTAAATCATGATGGCCCGAAGGCATCATTTGGTCTACCAGGAGATGAGTTGGAAATCTGTAAGGGGGACAGATGGAAGAGCAGTGAAGTGAATGAATATGGACAATCAAGATAGTACATTTGTTTATGTTGCATTTATCATAATAGCAGATTCTCAAGTCCTCACTACTGCAGTAGCCTAAACTAAGTAGGGTTACATCCTGCCTAGGATATAATGGATGGCCATTCTCCAAAAGCTTTTGGCTCCCGTCCACACATATGTCCAAGCAACCAGGGCAACAGCTTCCTAGTGGAGAACACCAGCAGTCTGAGCACCAAACTCTTCAGGTCTTTCTTGCCTCCAGAAAGAAAAGGGTTAACTGTCCTGAATCAACTATAGATAGATGGAGAAATAGATATATAGAGAGATAAAGAGATGGATGATAGATAAGTTCATCTAGATCTTAATGCAGTTACAGCAGTAGTGAGGAGTTTGAACATCTACTGTTATGGTAACTTGCACGACTATACTATGTCCATCAGTCTAAGTGGGTAGATTATTATATCTTATTCAAACTGCTAAGAGGAAGGATAAGTATCCAGACCCCATGGAGGATGTTCCTAGCATATTGAGATCTGGCCACAGAAAATTAATCCAGTTTGAAATGTTTAGTAAAAGTATACACAGATCAAAGGCTGCAGCCTCTAGAATGCTCCTAGATTCCACCACTTTCTGAATCTTCAAAATTACCCCGGATGTCTGTGGAAAGGCATAATGAAACATTACTGTTAACAGTGGACAGGTATTAAAAATATGAAACTAATCAGCTTTACATTTGTGCATGCATCTCCAACAAGAGATATTTTTGTTTTTACCAAATTTAGATAGTTTATTTGGTGTTAGAAATGTTCTATGTAAGAATTTCTAGTTGAACACACACCAATATTGGGACCAAGATGTAAGCTTGATAGAAGATAACATTTGAGATTTATTCTCATGAGACAAACAAGAAATATGACCCAAAGTAATGTGATTCCAATATCTGACCTGTAATATTATCATATATTTTATAAGGATTTTATATAATTATGAAGTTACATTTTTTTTTATTTATTGCAGATAAATTCATATACATAACTTATTAATTTAGGGATTTGCTTGAAAAATGAGTTACTGAGGATTTTACAAAGATCATGGGAATGAGCTATCACACTTTGTAACAGTAACCAATCATGAGAATCCAAATCAAAATCCATTATAAGTTGTTTTTTTTTTTGTTTTTTTTTTACAAATTACTAGGTAACCACAAGTTCATTAAAACATTGCTGTCAACAAATAAAATTCTTAGATTGCAAAGAAATGAATGTGTTACTATGCATGTTATCAAAAAATTGTAATACTAAAGGGAATTAAAGTTTCAAACCAAATTTTAGTGTCAATATTACCAAGAATGAAAATTGTAATACTAAACGGAATTAAAGTTTCAAACCAAATTTTAGTGTCACTATTACCAAGAATGATTTTTAAAGATGTTAAGTATATAGTTTATAATAATGGATTTTTGTGGCTATAGAAATATTATATTGTGTAATACAATAAAGAGAGTGCCAGAACATATTTGTCTGGTCTTTTAAGAAGTTTCTTGAAGGATTATCATTCTGTAAAATTCTTAAATGTAAACACTTCCAGTTAGAAATAGAATTTGGATTTGGGTTCAAAACGATTTTAAATATTGAAGCTTTAATATAGATATGAATATCTGGAAAATATATTCCTCCTTGATCTCATTGTCTGGTGTGATGAGGAAAGCTATTCTGTTTTTATTAGGGAATCATAGGGATTTTAATATGAATTTATTTATATCATTAATGGGATGTTTTTTCTGGAAAAACAGATGGACTCTGAGTTTATATATATATATATATATATATATATATATATATGTGTGTGTGTGTGTGTGTGTGTGTGTGTGTGTAGTATTTTGGGTGCTCAAATCATTCTTATTAATCAAAGTCTATCTTTGAAGGAAATAAAGAGTTTGTTCCATTTATCAGTAAGGTTTTTATTATTTTTATAATATTGTTATAATTAGTCGTTATCATCTCTTCTACAGAGCTAAGCAGGACTAAACCCATGCAATCTAGAGATATAGTTTGTTTCACAATATGATTTTTACAAATGTCCTACTTTCGTTTTTATTTAAGATCACATATTTAGATTTTGCTTAATTAAAATGGAGACCAGAGACAGAGTGAAATGAATTTATTTAAGATTCCAACTCTGAGGCAGTTACTTTTGAATTAATTAATGTTAGTAAGACATCATCTATAGATAGCATAATTTTGGAAGAGTACTGATTCTATACATCAATACCATTAATCTTTGGATTAGAATAGCAAAGATTTCAATAGTAACAGCAAATAAGATTGGAGATAAAGGGCATCCTTGTTTCGTACCTTTGGTTAGAGGAATGGATTTTGAGGTAAAAGGGCCTAGCTTAACATAAGCTAAGTTATTATTATAGATATTCTATAAAAGAGTAATAAATGAAGGGGGCAATCAAATAATTTTGGGACTTTAAATAAACAATCCCAATTTAAGGAATCAAATGTCTTTTCATTATCTAAATCAATTATCAAGGCTTTTTCATTTTATTTACTTAAGAACTCTATAAGGGTCAATATTTTTCTAATATTGTCATGAGTTTGTCTATTATGTATGAAACATGTTTGGTCTTGATTAATTATATGACTTAAGGGTTCTTTTATTCTATTAGTAATAACAGACATGAAGATCTTATAATCATTATTTAGAAGACAGATAGGTCTATAAGAGCCAGAAACTGAGGGGTTTTATTCTCTTTTAGGATAAGGGGTAATTAATAAATATTTCCAAGAAGGAGGAATATTTCCTTGCATTTGAATTTCAAAGTCTTATAAAATGGTGATGTAATGGAAGCAGGAAAGTGTTTATAGATTTCTATTATTCCATCCATTCCTGGTTGGTTTATAATTTTTTAATTTTATCTATAATTTCTTTATGTGAGATATGTTTGAAGTTTAGTTTTTAATTCTGCTGGAATTTTCTTAAAATTAAGAGATTTAAATTTAAAGAGTTAACATCTGGATTAACAGCATTATTATTAATAGTATAATTGTATTTAAAAGCATAATGGATGTCCCCAATATTAGAGAGGATTTCTGTAGAACCTTCATGCCTTACTTTTACAACATTAATTGTTGAAAGCATTTTGATTCTCATTGATAAATTATGCATATATTTTGGTGTTAAAGAATAGGAATTCATTCTTATTCTTTCCATTGCCAGTTTTGATTTATGAGATATAATGTCAAGATAATGCTTATTTAGTTCCTGTATGTTTTTTTATATTAGAATTATTATTTTTGGAAAATCTGGATTTAGGTATAAGACATTGCAATTGAATATTTTGTAATTCTGAGTCCCATTCTTTAATTTTGTATTTATATCTGGTAAGGGTTCTACCACAGATATAAGCCTTTAAGTAGTCCCAAATCATAATTATACTGATCTCTGATATTATATTTGTTTCAAGAAAAAAATAATTCAAAAATTAACCATGGCTTAAAAGCTTTGATTTTGCTTATGTAAGCTGGAATTCTACTTGAAAAGGATAATCTTTTAAAATCAGTTTGAAATTTAAAGATGAGGGCATCATGGTCTGAAATAGGGCATGGAGTTATAGTAAAAAGTAAAATTTTAGAATTCTGGGCCAGATTCAATAAAGCCTACACTAAGTATACATGATTTGTATTCAATAAAATTACCACCACATTTTTGTGCTTTCTAGTCAGTCAGAAAGATTACACAAAGTGTACATGTAGTCTACACTTTATGGTAACCTTTATGAATCCCTGTAAATATTTAAAGCTGCAAGAATATAAGTCAGAAAATGAAAATTAAAAGGAAGATGGTGTGCGTTATGTCTGTGTTGTCTGCTCACTCAGAACAGTGTACACTTAGTGTAGGCTTTATTAAATCTGGTCCTCTATCTATTCTAGTTTGAGTGCCATATTAATAATACTGATGAGAAAAAAAAATATGTTATTTACTCACCATAATGTTCCATCTGTGTTGTCCATTTTTATTCTTCCTCAACCTGTGGATATGGTTCCAATCCTTGTAACTGACTTGGCCGCTACAATAACTTGTGGGAACCAAAAACTCTCAAGCTCATCCCTTACTCACAATGCACCTATCCCAATTACCTCTGATTGAGTCTGCTGACAGAAAAAGACAAAGGTTTTCATGGAGACTATATCTACAACTGCAAAAATATACCAAAAAAGAAAATAATCCATTTAGCACCCATTCTTCCAGAAGTTAAGGGTAGGGGGTTGGAGGGTGGGGAGCTAAGGAAGAATGAAAATGGACAACAAAGATGGAATGTTATGGTGAGTACATAACTTCTTTAACTGATTTTGTCAATTTTTATTCTATCCTCAACCTGTGGGACAGAGTCCCCATCTACTTTATATCTTGGGCAGACTTAAGGAAGGATGTTCCCTCAGCACCATTGAGATGAATTATGCTCTACCCCTGGAGACCAGATCCAAGTTGTAATGAGAAGTAAAGGTATGGAGAGTAGCCCAAGTGCCACTGCACAGATATCATCCATAGACGCTCTAGACTGAAATACAACTGACATTGCTATGGCCCTGGTTGAAAGGGCTCACAAGGGTTTTGACAAGGAAATGCCCAACTTGGTATAGATGAATGAGATGCAATTCAAAGTCAAAAGTCAAAGTCAAAGTAAACTTTATTGTCATTCAGATTATACAACTTATGCATCACTGAATACAATTTTGTTAATCCTTCTCAAAGTGGAGGCATTTTCACACACAATCTGTATTACAACAGCTACTACAGACATGACACACATGATTGACTTAGACTCGTAACTAACTATACATAAAAATTGCACAGAAAGGGGGAACCTTTTACAGTAATCATTATTACACATTTAGTATTGCTCTAATCATTACTGGACATTAAGGATTGTATAAGAATATGAATTAAGAGAATCCCAGTGGAATTATTGCAACAAAGTTATTGCACACAAATATGTGATACTACTGTTGGAAATTCCAAGTCTGTTCAGAGTTCCAGCACACTGTTGAGTTAGTAGGAGTTTAGTAGTCTGATGGCCTGTGGAAAAAAGCTCTTGTTGTATCTGACTGTTTTATATCTCATACGGTGGTAGCATTTATCAGAAAATAAATAGGTGAACAAGTCCATCGGCAGGGTGGATAATGTCTCTGATAATCCTGTTGGCCCTACTAAGACATTGCGACAGGTGTATTTCTTGCATGGCAGGAGAGCATGGTTCCAATTATTTTTCTGCTACCTTAACCACTTTCTGAAGGGTCTTTTTGTTTGAGGTGGAACAGTTACTCTACCAGGTTGCGAGACTTTTGGTTAATATACTCCATTGGCACCTCTGTAAAAGATAGTAAGGATTAGAGAAAGGAGATTTGCCTATCTTGTCTTTCACAGGAAATGAAGGCTTTGCTGTACTTTCTTTACAATGGCATTAGTATTAATGCTTCATGTTAGGTCATCTGTGATATGTACCCCAAAGAATTTTGTGCTTTATCAGTTAAGTTTCAAGTATGTAAAACTAATTATCTTATTATAAAAAATAAAAATCATTTGAGTAAAAAAAATAATTTTCTGCTTTCCACTCTTTCTATATTTCATTGTAGATTATTACTGAAGAGTGTATTTTATGCCTTCTGAAATAAAAAAATGTTCTCTTTGGTCTTCTCCATGGTTGTTGTCACACCAGACAATGAGTTGACTAATTTCCTGTGTTTATGCTGATTCATCATCATTGCTGATGAAACCTGTAACAGTTGTGTTGTCTGCAAACTTGATGATGTGGTTCGAGTTGAACTTAGCTCTGCAGTGAACAACAGAGGGCTCAGTACACAGCCCTGAGGACCCCTGTATTCATAGCAATGCTCTCTTCTTCTTTTTCTTCTCTTTCAGCTGTTCCAATTGGGGTCAGCACAGCAGATCATCTGTTTCCATTTCTTCCTGTCCTCTGCATCTTGCTCTGTCACACCAACCACCTGCATGTCCTCTCTCACCACATCCACAAACCTAAACTTAGGCCTTCCTCTTTTCCTCTTACCTGACAGCTCCATCCTTAGCATCCTTTTCCCAATATACCCAGCATCACTCCTCAGCACATGTCCAAATCAATGCAATCTCACCTCTCTGGCTTTGTCTACAAACCATCCAACCTGAGCTGACCCTCTAATAGACTGATTCCTAATACTGATTCATAATCCTGTCCATCCTCGTCACACCCAGTGCAAATCTTAACATCTTTAACTCTGCCATGTCCAGCTCTGACTCTTGCCTTTTTGTCAATGCTACCATATCCAACCCATATAAAACATAGCTGGTCTCGCTACCATCTTGTAGACCTTCCCTTTTACTCTTACTGGTATCAGTCTGTCACAAATCCCTCCTGATACTCTTCTCCACCCATTCCACCCTGCCTGTACTCTCTTCTTCACCTCTCTTCCACACTCACCATAACTCTGAACTGCCGATCACAAGTACTTAAACTCATCCACCTTCGCCAACTCTACTCCCTGCATCCTCACCATTCTTCTATCCTCCCTCTCATTCACACATATATATTCTGTTTTAGTCCTGCTGACCTTCATTCCTCTCCTCTCTAGAGCATATCTTCACCTCTCCAGGGTCGAATTAACCTGGTCCCTACTCTCATTACAGATCACACCTGGTCTCACTACAGATCACAATGTCATCTGCAAATATCATAGTCCATGGGGCCTCCTGTCTGATCTAGTCTGTCATAGTCCACGGGGCCTCCTGTCTGATCTCGTCTGTCAACCTGTCCATTACCACTGCAAATAAGAAAGGGCTCAAAGCTGATCCTTGATGTAAACCCACCGCCACCTTAAATGGATCCGTCACTCCCACTGCAGACCTCACCACTGTCACACTACCCTTGTACATATCCTGTACCACTCTTACATACTTCTCTGCTACTCCTGCCTTCCTCATACAATACCACAACTCCACTCTAGGCACCCTGTCATATGCTGTCTCTAATTCCACAAAGACACAATACAACTCTTTCTGACCTTCTCTATATTTCTCCATCAACACTCTCAGAGTAAACATCACATCTGTAGTGCTCTTTCCTGGCATGATACCATACTGCTGATCACTAATCATCACCTCCCTTCTTAACCTAGCTTCCACTACTCTTTCCCATAACTTCAGGTTGTGATTGATCAATTTTATCCCTCTGTAGTTAAAACAGCTCTGCACATCACCCTTATTCTTAAAAATAGGTACCAAAACACTATTTCTTCACCCCTCAGGCATCCTCTGACTTTCCAAGATTTCATTAAACAATCTGGTTAAAAACTCCACTGCCATTTCTCCTAAACACCGCCATGCTTCCACTAGTATGTCATCTGGACCAACAGGCTTTCCATTCTTCATTCTCTTCATAGCTGCCCTTACTTCTTCCTTGCTAATCTGTTTCACTTCCTGACTCACTATCCCCACATCATCCAACCTTCTCTCTCTTTCTCTTCATTCATCAGCCCCTCAAAGTGCTCTTTCCATCTGCTCAACACACTCTCCTCACTTGTGAGTATGTTTCCCTCACTATCCTTTATCACCCTTACTTGCTGCACATCTTTCCCAGCTTGGTTCCTCTGTCTAGCCAATTGGTACAGGTCCTTTTCTCCTTCTTTTGTGCCCAACCTTTCATATAACTCTCCATATTCCTTATCCTTAGCCTTCACCACCTCTCTCTTTGCCATGCGCCTCATCTCCTTATATTCCTGTCTACTTTCTTCATCTCTTCAACAATCCCACTTCTTCACCAGCCTCTTGCGCTGTATACTCTCCTGTACTTTCTCATTCCACCACCAGGTCTCCTTGACCTCCTTTCTCTGTCCGGATGTCACACCAAGCACCTTTCTAGCTGTCTCCCTTACCAGCTCTGCTGTAGTTACCCAGCTATTCGGTAACTCTTCACTGCCCCCAGTGCCTGTCTTAACTCTTCCCTGAACTCCACCTCATAATCACCCTTTTACACCTTCTACCATTTAATCCATGGCACTGCTCTTACACTCCTCCTCCTCTTCTTCTTGATAACGTGTCATCCTATAGACCACCATTCTATGTTGCCTAACTACACATTCTCCTGTTACCACTTTACAGTCTCCAATCTCCTTCAGACTGGCCCTCCTGCATAGGATATAATCCACTTGTGTGCATCTTTCTCCACTCTTGTACGTCACCTTATGCTCCTCCCTCTTCTTAAAATACATACTCACCACAGCCATGTCCATCCTTTTCGCAAAATCCACCATCATCTGACCTTCTGCTTTCCTCTGCTTAATACCATACCTACCCATCACTTCCTCATCCCCTCTATTCCCTTCGCCAACATGCCCATTGAAATCCACTACAATCACCAGTCACTCAACCTTGGGTACACTCACCACCACTTCATCCAACTCGCTCCAAAATTTTTCTTTCTCATCCTTCACACACCCAACTTGTGGAGTGTATGCAAAAACAACATTCATCATTACACCATCAATTTCCAGCTTCATAAACATCACTCTATCCGACACTCACCACTTCCAAAGCACACTTGGCATACTATTCCTTCAGAACAACCCCTACCCTATTTCTCCAGCTATTTACACCATGATAGAACAATTTGAACCCGCTTCCTATACACCTGGCCTTACTCCCGTTCCATCTGGTCTCTAGCATCCACAATATACCAACCTTCCTTCTCTCCATATCATCTAGCTCTCTCCCTATACCAGTCATACTGCCGACATTCAAAGTTCCTAACCTCACTACTACACTCCTAACCTTCCTCCTCTCTTTCTGCCTTTGGGCATGCCTTCCCCTCTTCTTCTCCTTCGGTGAACAGTGGCCCAATTTCTGCCAGCACCCTGTTGGCTAACAGTACTGGTGGCAGTCGTCGTTAACCTGGACCTCGACCGATCCGGTATGGAAATCTGTACTGTTGTCCGCATATGTCATTTGGCAGAGGTTTTACACCGGATGACCTTCCTGATGTAACCCTCCCCATTTATCCGGGCTTGGGACTGGCATGAAGAAATGCACCGGCTTGTGCATCCCCAGTGGCTGGCTTATTCATAATGATGATCTCGGAGGTACTATTTCCAAGACGTACTGTCTGAGGTCTGTCTGTGAGGAAGTCAAGTACCCTATTGCATACGGGTGTGTTTATTCAGAGTTGGTCAAGTTTCTAAATCAGGTGTTGGCGGGTCACTCTGTTGAAGGCAGAGCTAAAGTCTATGAAAAACCTTCATACATTCCAGAGACCTCAACCTCATTACCACAATCAAAAGAACGTGCTGGAGGGACAGGTTCATAACACAGAGACTGCCAATGCCATGGAATAGACTTCCCATACATGTCAAACACAGTACCTCATTGGTCCTCTTCAAGAGAGATCTTGATGAGTGGATGGGAAATAGAAAAATCACCCCAGGGATCACTCCAGCGGCTCTACTTAACAGAGGCACTGGGAACCAAGGTTGGGTGGCACGATGCTAGAGTAATCCTATGGGCTAGGCTTGTAAAAGCTACAGGGCCATAAGCCTAGTGCACACCTATGAACATAATTCTTGTTTTCGAGGTGGGCCATGGTTACTTGAAGAGCCACTGAGATAGCATTTTCTTGGAGCAATTTGGTTGATATGCAAACTGGAATGGATCTAAGGATGCAGGGAGACGATGTTACATGGTCCTTCACTAACCTCTCAAAGCACTTCATTACTACAGATGTGAGTGCTACAGGGCAATAGTCATTTAGGTCTGACGGTGTGTACTTCTTTGGGACAGGCATTGTTTGTAGTTTTAAAGTATATGGGTATGTTGGAGATATCTGTAAGAACATGTGGTAGCTGGTCAGCACATTCTCTAAGCACTCATTCCAGGATGTTGTTGGGTCCAGCCGTCTTCCTTGGATTAACCCTGTGCGGAGTTCTTCTAACATTAGTAGGATACTTCATCCTCTTGACTGGTAAGGGTTTTCAGTGCAGTTGTGTTTTCTTTCCTCAAACCTGTTGAAGAAGATGTTTAGTTTGTTGAGGAAGTCAATAGTGTCATTGCACTGTGCTGACGTGGGCCTGTAATCTGTGATGGATTGTATGCCTTGACATATTTGCCTTGATTCTCTGAGGTCTTTGAAGTGACTCTGGATCTTCTGACCATAACTTTTTTTCACTGTTTTTATTCCATTGTTCAGGTTTGCTCAGGCTGACCTGAAGGGTTCCTTATACCCTGACTTGAAGGCTGTATTGCATGTGCTTAGGAGCTCATACACTTCGCTTGTGAGCTAGGGTTTCTGGCTGGCACATGTGATGTTCTTGGTGACTGTCATGTCATTCCCATACTTTGATATGAATCCTACTACTGACTCAGTGTACTCTTCCAGGTTGGTGTGCTGATCTACAGCAGCGAATTCTTTGAATGTGTTTCAGTCTGTGCATCATTCAAAACAATCTTGAAGTGCAGAAATTGCTCCTTCTGGCCACACACACAACTGCTTCTTGGATGATTTCTCTCTGATTGGTAATGGTCTGTAGGCTGGAGTCAGCATAATGGATAGATGATCTGAATTACCAAGGTGTGGGCAGTGCTTTGCCCTGAATGCCTGTTTGACGTTGGTGTACACCTTTTCTAGTAGTTGGCACCTCTGATGGCAAAGTCTATGTGCTGGTAGTAGTGTGGTAGAACTGTTTTCAGATTAGCCTGGTTAAAGTTGCTATGATATAGACACAATCAGTGTTTTGTTCTATACTTCACTGATTGAATGGTATAGTGTGGCCAGTGCTTTATTTGTGTTTGCACTTGGAGAATAAATATATATATATATATATATATATATATATATATATATATATATATATATATATATATATACGTATATGAATTAAAACAATTACTTCAGAGGTATACCTATGTATTAAGGGATACTGAACAGTTTTTATCAGATTTATATGATTTTGCTAAGAATGTTGACTCAACACAAGATCTATTATTAGTCACAATGGATGTAGAATCATTGTTTACTTGCATTCCTAATGAAAATGGAATTAAGATGGTTAGGGAATTGTTATTGGACAGTGGTTTAGTTGACGTTGTTAAAGCAGACTTTATTACTCTATTACTTGAAACAGTTTTGGAGAACAATGTGTTTTTCTTTGATGAAGGTTGCTATTTACAGAAGAAAGGGATAGCGATGGGCACTAGCTGTGCCAACGCCTATACGAATTTGGTCATGGTGGCATGGGAAAGGCACCATTTGCTAGGCAATGGCCAAATTCTGTTTTATAGGCGTTTTGTGGATGATCTTTTTTTCATTTGGCATGGCACTGTGGGTAGTCTCATGTCCTTTCATATGAACTTGAATAGCAGTAGTTCATTTCTTAGATTTACTGTAACACATTCTTGGAAAAACATTGATTTCTTGGATGTATCTGTGTATAAAGAGGGTTCTGAGTTTAAAACCACTGTTTATAGGAAGGCTTGTTATAGAGCTTCTTTTTTGCATGGGAACAACATGCACAATCCATCCATATTTGGGAATATTGTGAAAGGGCAGGCAATCAGAGCATCACCATTGTGCTAAGAGGAAGTGAGGTTACAAGATGAGTTGGATAGGCTAAAATCAGATTTTTTGTCCAGAGGCTATGAGGAAAAACTTATAGTTGAGAGATAAGCTGAAGTATCGGGGATGAGGGGCAATAGAGCCAAACCTTATTTTTCAGAGAAAAAGATATAAACTGTTCCAGCCGCTGGCACTAATAGATCTTTATCAGTGTTGCTACCATTCGGTGACAACACAGATAAGATTAAACAAGCAATAGTGGCTAGATGGAATATTTTATTGGTTGATGAAAAAACAAGAAATCTAGTGGGAGACAAACCATTGTTTACTTATAAAAATATGAAATGTTTAAAGCAACATCTTTGCTATAGGAATATAGGCGCTTGTCCATCGTCAGTGGAAAATTTTGTGCCATTTGGCACAAGGAAATGTGGTAGTTGTCCGCAATGTATATTTATAGATGAATCCCGTTTCTTTAAGAACCCGGATACAGGTTATCTATGGGAATTGAGGAATCACAGTACTTGCAACACGCAATATTGTGTATGTTGCACACTGTGGCAAATGTTTCAAATACTATGTTGGTAAGACCAACAGATCATTAAGAGAAAGGATTAGAGACCATGTATATTGTTTGGAAAGGAAGCAAGATTGTAGTGCACTAGCTAAGCATACACCTTTAGAAGGATCTGACCATGTATTTTATTATCAAGTATTGCATGTACAATATCCTAACATTAGGCTGGGTGATATTGTTAATCTAATAGAACAGGCCGAGTTAAAATGGATTTTTAGACTGGCAGCACACAGGGGGAGGGGTCTAAATGAAAGTGTTACTATTAAGCCTGTTCTTAAAGCCAGAGCCCTCCGGTAGATGGGCTCAAGTTTCATATATATATTCATATATATATATATATATATATATATATATATATATATATATATATATATATAAATATATATATATATATATATCTATATATATATATATATATATATATATACTTGAATACATATATATATATATATATATATATATATATATGTATATATATATATTTTTTTTTCACTTGTAAAAGAGTCAGCATAGCTCCATATATATATATATATATATATATATATATATATATATATATATATATATATATACTATGCATATATTATGCATTAGGTATATATATATATATATATATATATATATATATATATATATATATATATATATATATATATATATATATATATATATATATATATATATATATATATATATATATATATATATATATATATATATATATATATATATATATATATATATATATATATATATACATACATATATATATATATACATATATATATATATATATATATATATATACATATATATATATATATATATATATATTTATATATATACATATATATTATATACATATATATATATACATAAATATATATACGTATATATATATATTATATATATATATATATATATATATATATATATATATATATATACACACACACACATATATACATGTATATATATGTAAAAGACTCAGCACAGCTCCTCGTGGTGTCCTGCAGAGTTCTACAAGCAGCAGAGAGTGAAAGAGTGACTTTCCTGGAGTTATAAGTATTTTTTCTGGCTTTCGCTTAAATTACTGCATCTCGACTGCATCAGTCTCTGTAAAAAAAAGAATAAAAAACAAAAAAAAAATCCTTGTTTTCCCGCTTTTCAGAACTAGAATAGTCCAGTCTTCAGATTTTGCTGATCTCTGGGCTTTGTCTTAGTTCCTGTGATATCCATATCCTTATTTGGATAAGAGGAAGCTTCTTTGTTCACCAGTGGGAGTGGGGAGCACTGAGCAACCTATTTGTCCCTAGAGGAGTGGTTCCAGCCCAGCAACTTGTTGTTTATTGGCCATTTTGGGTCAATTCCTGTCTCTTTTCAACTCCCTGCTATAAAGCCCGTTTTTGCACGCTTTTTCACTTGTAAAAGATTCAACACAGCTCCTCGTGGTGTCCTGCAGAGTTCTACAAGCAGCAGAGAGTGAAAGAGTGACTTTCCTGGATTTATAAGTATTTTTTCTGGCTTTCGCTTAAATTACTGCATCTCGACTGCATTTCACCTAAAAAACAGCTCTGCATATTGTTTTTACTGTACCTGTGTAGATTTTAAACTGTTAGCACTTTAAAAAGTAATTTTTGTTTAATTTAATTGTTAGGCTAACGCACTCAAGTGCGCTAGCCGTTTTATAGCATTTACTGTTTGCTACTGTATCTTTTTCTTCTGTCTCTGCAAAAAAAAGAAAAAAAAAGCAAAAAAAATATCCTTGTTTTCCCGCTTTTCTAACTAGAATAGTCCAGTCTTCAGATTTTGCTGATCTCTGGGCTTTGTCTTAGTTCCTGTGCTATCCATATACTTATTTGGATAAGAGGAAGCTTCTTTGTTCACCAGTGGGAGTGGGGAGCACTGAGCAACCTATTCATAGGTTCATAGGTTTATACTAGGCTATCTGCCCTAAGGCATTTATAAGCCTAGCCCAAATTTTTGTGGCTTACGTCACCCCTTATATGAAAAAATACTGTGCCCATTAGTTTGTTGTGCCTCTGTCCAGCAGTGACACAGAGATGATTCCCGGGATAAACCTACGATCTCCCATCCACAGGTCAAGATTTCTCTTGAACAGAGCCAGCGAGGTGCTCTGCCTCACATGGACCGGGATTTTATTCCACAGCATAGGGAGTCTCTGAGTGATAAATCTATCCCTCCAGCACGTCCTATTTATATCCGTGCTAAGGTTTAAGTTGCTTGCTCTAGTGGTTTTGGTGGATTTGGATTTTTGAGGTGGAGCATGTCCATTAATTCCGGGTTGGACATGGCCTTGTATGTCAGGCACATGTCACCTCTGAGCAGGCGGTATGCAACTGAATAGAGCTGGAGTTTCTTCAATCTGGCAGCATATGACAGATTTTGGAGTCCCTTTATCCTTTTGGTGAGGAACTTTTGGGGTCTCTCCAACTGCTGCAGATGTCGGGTGAGATACATCCCGAATGGGGCATTGTACTCGATCATTGGTCTGATAAGTGAAGAGTACAGGGGAACAATGACCTCACTAGATCTGGGTGTGAATCCCTTCATGATCAGGTGGGCAGTGTAGAAGGTCTTTCTAACCACTTTAGCAACGTGAGTGTCAAAAGAAAGGCCACTGTCAACCTGGGTCCCCAGGTCCCAGATAACCTCTTCTGTGCTTAGTGGATTGCCACCTATATGGTAGCTTGGGGTTACCTTGTTTTTCCCGAAGGGTATGACTATACATTTTTTGGCATTTAACTTCAGGCCATGGCTCTGGCACCAGCTATCTGTTTCCGTGAGTCCCTTCTGAAGGATATCCGTGTCCGATGCACTTTCCACTATGGCGCCCAGTTTGCAGTCGTCTGCAAACTTTGTCAGCCAAAGTCCTCCCATGTTGGCCTGTACTTCTGAGAAGTAGATGCCGAACAATAGGGGGCCAAGGACCGAGCCCTGTGGGACACCACTTGTGACCGGCTTGGAGACATAGCGCCAGCAACTCTAACCCTGTGGGTTCTGTCCTTAAGCCAGTTTGCAACCCATCTTGTGACATATGGGTTTACATTTAAGCTGGTAAGTTTTTCTACAATACCCGAGTGGGGTATTGTGTCGAAGGCCTTTGCAAGGTCAAGGTAGGCTGTATGGACTGCCTTTCCCTCATCAATGGCCTTGGTGACTGTTTTGAAGAAGTCGACCAAGTTCAAACGGCATGATCTGCCCTTGATGAAGCCAAACTGGGTCAGGTCCAATGTCTGCAAGTCCCCTATATCTTTGTTTATGAGCTCCATTATGATCCTCTCCATAGCTTTGCAGACTAGACTTGTTAAGCTTATGGGGCGGTAATTACCAGGGTCCGTAGAGGCACCGCCTTTGTGGAGTGGGACCACAGTTGCCGTACACCACTCCTTTGGCACGTATCCTGTGGTAAGGCTGAGATTAAACAGCTGCCTTATGTTCATAGGTTCATAGGTTCATAGGTTCATACTAGGCTATCTGCCCGAGGGCATTTATAAGCCTAGCCCATTGTTTTGTGGCTTACGCCACCCCTTTAGTATGGGGAACTATACCCATTATTTTGCTGTGCCTCTGTCGAGCAGTGACACTGAGGTAATTCCTGGGGTATATCTGCGATCTCCCATCCATAGGTCAAGATTTCTCTTGAACAAGGCCAGCGAGGTGCTCTGCCTCACATGTACCGGGATTTTGTTCCACAGCATAGGGAGTCTTTGGGTGATGAATCTATCTCTCCAGCACGTCCTATTAATAGCCGTGTCGAGGTTTAAGTCTCCCCCTTGTGGCTCTGATGGATCTAGATTTTTGAGGTGAAGCATATTCATCAAATCTGGGTTTGACATGGCCTTGTATGTTAGGCAAAGGTCACCTCTGAGCAAGCGGTGGCGACTGAATAGAGCTGGAGTTCTTTCAGTCGGGCAGCATAGGACAGATTTTGAGACCCTTTATCCTTTTGGTGAGGAACTTTTGTGGCCTCTCCAGCTGCTGCAAGTGTCAGGTAAGATACATTCCGAATGGGGCATTGTACTCAATCATTGGTCTGATGAGTGATGAGTAAAGGAAGACTATGACCTCCCTTGATCTAGATGAGAATCCCTTCATGATAAGGTGGGCAATGTAGAAGGACTTCCTAACTACTTTAGCTACATGGGTGTCGAATGACAGACTACTATCAACCTGGGTCCCCAGGTCCCTGATAACTTCTTCTGTGCTCAGTGGATTGCCACCTATTTGGTAGCTAGGGGTAACCTTGTTTTTCCCGAAGGGTATGACTATGCACTTTTTGGCATTTAACTTTAGGCCGTGGCTCTGGCACCAGTTATCCGTTTCTGTGAGACCCTTCTGAAGGATATCTGTGTCAGATGTGTTTTCTACTATGGCCAGTTTGCAGTCATCTGCAAACTTTGTCAGCCATAACCCTCCTGTGTTTGCTTGTACTTCGGAAAAGTAGATGCCAAACAAGAGTGGGCCCAGGACTGAGCCCTGTGGGACACCACTTGTGACAGGCTTTGAGTCTGACATGGCGCCAGCAACTCTGACCCTGTGGGTTCTGTCACTCAGCCAGTTTGCAACCCATCTTGTGATGTATGGGTTAACATTTAAGCTGATTAGTTTTTCAATGATACCCGAGTGGGGTATTGTATCGAAGGCCTTAGCCAGATCGAGGTAGGCTGTATGGACTGCCTTTTCCTCATCAATGGCTTTGGTGACTGTTTCAAAAAAGTCAACCAAGTTTAAAAGGCATGATCTGCCTTTGACAAAGCCAAACTGGGTTGGATCCAAAGTCTGCAAATTCCCTATGTCTTTATTTATGAGGTCCATTATGATCCTCTCCATGGCTTTGCAGATAAGGCTTGTCAAGCTAATGGGCGGTAATTTCCAGGGTCTGTGGAGGCACCGCCTTTGTGAAGTGGGACCACAGTTGCAGTGCGCCACTCCCTGGGTACGTATCCAGAGGTAAGACTTTGATTAAACAGCTGTCCTAGTTGTGGGTTTAATTCCTCATTGAGTTCGTGGAGCACACAGCCGGGGACACCATCGGGTCCCATGGATGCTGTGTTTTTTGCTTTGGAGAGAGCAGTTCTCACTTGGGCGCTGGAGATGTTTGGGGGGCTGCACTCATTTGGTATAGATATCTCTCCTTTCGGGAGGGGAGAAGTTTGCACTGAACCTGTCAGCCAGTATGTTGGCAATGTCTGTAGGATCAGTAATCTTCACATCATTTTGAACTAGTTCTGAGCATATCTGGGAGTTTCCTCCTAGGTTTCTAACATAGCTAAAGAAGGCCTTATGATTGTCTTTTGAGTCTTTAGCTATTTTTCTCTCGAAATTTGCTTTGGATGATTTTATGAGAGCTCTTAGTTTTTACTTATAGTGATCAAGGGTGTCTTACCTTTTAAGGATTTTGCTCTATCTTGTAGTAGCTTCCTCCTTTTGTTGTAGAGTTTGTTTATGGCTGGGGTCCACCAGACTGGATGCTTGCCTTTGGTACAAAGAGTCTTTGTTTTGCTTGGGATTGCCTTATCCATGCAGTCCTGCAGGTGCTGGTAGAAGGCGTTTGTAAGTGATTCAGCGGCTTGAGTATTGTTTTCCGCGCTCGGGGCCTGAAAGGAGACCACACTAGTCTTTAGAAGTGTGAAGTCGGCTTTTGAGAAGTTCTTTACTGTGGTCTTTTTATTTCAGGTGGGGGTGGGATGAGGACCTCCAGCGAGATTAGTTTGTGATCTGATCTCACCAGTGAGGGGTATACTTCCGTGTTGAACATTGTGCTCCCATGTTCGTGATGATGAGATCAAGTATGTTATCTCCTCTTGTGAGGATGGTGACTAGTTGTTCCATGGCATTTGAGTTTATGAATTCCAGGAACTTTTGGGCTAGGGTGTTTGGGCTTGAGTAGTGTTCCCAGTCTATATTAGGGTAATTGAAGTCACCTAGTATGATGGTGTTTGGTGATACATTTATCCCCTCTAGTGTTTTCAGGAAGGCCATGTGAGTTTCCTGAGTTTGTGAGGGTGGCCTGTAACATGCTACAATTTGCAGAGCAGTCTTGCCTATGGTTAATTGCACCTGGATGGTCTCCGATGCATCGTGCGTTGCCACCAGTCTTGAGGTGTGGGTGTCCTTGATGAATATGGATACCCCCCCTCCTTTCTTGGTATTGTCCGGATTTTGGGGCCGGAACGCATGATGTGCGGTTTAATTCCTCATTTAGCTCATGTAGCACACAGCCAGGGACACCATCCGGTCCCATTGATGCTGTGTTTTTAGCTTTAGAGAGAGCAGCTTTCACCTGCGCATTTGAGATGTCTGGGAGGCTACACTCTGCTGGGATAGTTATCTCTCCTTTAGGGGGGGAGAGGGGGGTGAAGTTTACACTGAACCTGTCTGCCAGTATGTTGGCAATGTCTGTGGGTTCAGTGATTTTTGTATCATTTTGGACTAATTCTGAGCATATCTGGGAGTTTCCACCCAGGTTCCTAACATAGCTGAAAAAGGCCTTATGATTGTCCTTTGAATCCATGGCAATTTTTCTCTCAAAATTGGCCTTAGTCGATTTTATGAGTGCTCGTATTTTTTTACTAATAATGATCAGGGTGACTTCCCTTTTATGGATTTTGTTCTATCATGTAATAGCTTTCTCCTCTTATTGTAAAGTTTGTTAATGGCTGGGGTCCACCAGACTGGATGTTTGCCCTTTGTGGAAAGAGTCTTGGTTTTATTTGGGATTGCCTGATCCATGCAGTCCTGGAGGTGTTCATAGAAGGCATTTGTAAGGGCTTCCGCAGCTTGGGTTGTGGTTTCCACTGGCTCAGGGGCCTTGAAGGATACCACACCAGTCTTGAGTAGTGTGAAGTTTGCTTTAGAGAAGTTCTTCACTGTGGTTTTTTTGTTTGGGGGGGGGGCGGGATGGGGATTTCCAGTGAGATTAGTTTATGATCAGATCTCACCAATGAGGGATATACTTCCGGTGTGGAGCATTTTGTCCCCATGTTTGTGATAATGAGATCTAGTATATTTTCTCTTCTCGTGGGAACAGTGACTAGCTGTTCCATGGCATTTGAATTTATGAACTCCAGGAACCATTGGGCTAGAAAGTTAGGGCTTGAGTAATGTTCCCAGTCTATATTCGGGTAGTTGAAGTCACCCAATATGATGGTGTTTGGAGATACATTTATACCCTCCAGTGTCTTCAGGAAGGCTGTGTGGGGTTCCTGAGTTTGAGAGGGCAGCCTGTAGCATGCTACAATTTGTAGAGCAGTTTTGCCTATGGTTAGTTGCACCTGGATGGTTTCCGAAGCTTCGTGCGTTGCCACCAACCTGGAGGTGTGGGTATCCTTTATGAATATGGATACACCCCCTCCTTTTGTGGTGTGGTCCGGGTTTTGGGGCCGGAACGCATGATATGAGGTAAAACCTAATAGTGCTGGGGTGCTCTCAGGAGCCTTGAACCAGGTTTCAGTTACAGCACAGACATTGATGTTCTCCATACTGAGAAGGGCCTCGAGTGCGTGCATTTTGAGATTTAGACATCTGGCATTGAGCAGCATTACCCTCAGTTTCTTTCCATTTTTGTTTTCTAGGGTGGTAGGTTTAGAATTTGAGCCTTGCCTAAAAAAGGCACTATGGGGGTGACAAGAGCCTTAGCCAATATCCGGAATCCCAGGGGTGACAGGTGCAAGCCGTCCCTTGCGAAGCAGCGTGGCTTGTCAAGCATGTCATCCCAGGCAGACAGACACTGGATCCCCTTTGAATGACACCAGACATTAAGCCAATTGATGTTATGTGATCCTATCTCGCCTACATTCTGACTGATGGGTTCGGAGCCGATCCCTCGGCTCCGACTCGGCACGCTTATGCCAAAGAGCGAAGTCTCTTATTGGCTGAGCTTACTATATCCCAGGATGCACCACTACCAGTCCCCCAGATCTCGTTTGCCGCTAACCTGCGAAGACGTGGTCTCGAGCTGGCTGAGCTGAGTAGTAAATTTACTAACTTTTTCTGTCAGTTTTTTTTGCTGTCTTGTCACAAAAGCTGTTTTAACGGCTATTCTTCACTTTTGTGTGTGTTTGGAGTTTGTTAAAGACTTGTTGTGTGATTGGGTTGAGTTTGGTAGGCCTCCTTCATCTAGGGCCTTCCCGGTCAGTCAACCCTCCTAAAACCTTACAGGGTTTCAAAGTACCCTTGTTACTTGCAACGCTTTTCAGCGATAACTGTAACCTATTATTAGGTAGTGTCAAACAGAAAGTCAGTTTGTATTTTTCTGTCAAAGATTACTGAAATTGTTTTGCCATAATGTCTCAAAATCCTAGGCCTTCGGGCTTCAAAAAATGCACCAAATGCAATTTCAAAATGTCTATCACAGACGATCACTCGCTCTGTGTGTATTGTTTGGGTGCAAAACACTTACAGGAGTCATGCAGCGTGTCACGCTTTTTCCTCAAGGGTCCTCCAGGAGAGGAAAAATAAACTGATTCTTAAGGGGTTAATAAAACCTTCTTTTGAAGAAGCCTTGGCATCCTCTCCTTCTCCGGCTAAAGAAAGGCGTCGGTTCCGACCAGTCCGTCGGATCTGACCGCCAAAAGACATAGGCAGGCCTCTCCTTCGGCTCCAAGGACTTCGGAGCCGAGGCGAACGGTCTGCCTCGATGCCACCAGTCTCGACTCCTCTGGCTTCGGAGCCGATGGCTGGGGCATCGAGAGGCGGGTCACCTTCGTCGGCTCCACTGGTCTCGGAGCCGACAAGGGTCGCCCGCTCAGACACTTCTTCCTCGGCGCCGAAGTCCACCTCGCACCGATGGAATCTAGTGTGTGTATTCCTTGCGCCGATAGTCATCGAGTCGCCTCTGAGCCGGTCCCCTAGCCCTTTGGGGCCGTTGGAGAGGCCGTCTCGAACCCGTTCAGTTTCCTCTCGGTCTTCGAGGATGTCGGATTCAGATATAGACAGGGTGCTCCAAAGACTGTTCCAGTCCCCAGTCTTCCAAAAATTTGTTTCGGTTCCGACCCAGTTGGCTTCGGAGCCGATAGCCCTGGCCCACCCCATTGCCATTCCTCCTCCGACTGCTTCGGCTCCGTCGGAGCAGGTGCTGTTGGAGCCGGTGGAGATCTTAGGGTCGGCTCCGACCCTTACTCCAACCCGGGCCTTCGGGTCCGAGTTTGGTACACGGACTTCTTCGGCTGGACCCGGGGGTGATGTTTGGGACCTATGCTTTTCGGTTCCGAGCCTCCCCTCGGTGCTTCGCTGGGACTTCCGTCGGCTATCATGGCTCCGGGGACCGGACACTCCCAGGATTCTGGGGGTCCGGCTTTCAGAGCCATGAGGAGTGCCTTGGCCAAGTCTTCTTCGGCCATCTCTCCGGCTTTACCGGCACCTTCCCTGGGCGTGGAGACTGGGTCTTTGGCAGTTCCCCTGTCCGTAGGCAGCGGAGCCCCTGGGCCTGAGGTTACCCCATTGGGGTTCCCTCCTCCTGAGGGTTCTTGAGTTGTCTTCGAGGAACCCCAAGGAAGAGATCGTGCAAGAGGAAGCACGTGGACTCCCGAGTCTATTACATCGGACACTGATCTTGATGATGCAGAGGGGTCCCAGTCGCCCTCGGATGATGTCTCATTTGCAGACATCTTAGAGATCCTCAAACAACGAGGCGGCTGGATATCCAAACCCCTCTGCTGATGAGTCAGTGCTCCTCAAGGCCTTTGGGGCTCAGCCCTCCGCCTCCTGGGTGTCTCCGCCTTGACGAGCTTCTGGATTTAGTTTGTCGGGGCGGGAACATCCAGATACCGTGGAACCAGTCCTTCTCGTCCAAATAAATTTTTGTCTGCCCCACCCGAGAAGGAGTTCCTCACTAAAGGCGTGGCTGTAGATGCCATGGTGGTGGCATCTGCTACACAACAGGACGTGGCAGAGGCTTCAACGTCCGTCCATCCTCCTAATAAGGAGTCTAGGAGCATGGACAGGTGGAAGCGCACCCTGACTTCAGCGGCCTTTACTTTAAGGTCTCTGAATTATTTGGCACATTTTACCAGGCTTCAGAGGGATCTGGTCAAGGAGTTGTCGGATTCCCTCTCGGGTAACCTACCTGAGCAGCTAGCCCAGTCGGTTAGCTCTCAGTTGGCTATCCTTACGTCAATTTCTAACTCGTCCATGAGGCTCATTTCCTATGCGGCCGAAGGGGCGGGTAGAGCAGCAGGCACGGGCGTGGCTCTACGGAGACAAGCCTGGCTCCGCTTGTGTCAGTTTGCGGAGGCCTTCAAGTCTTCCTTCACCGACGCTCCCTTTGATGGGTCCTCTTTGTTTGGACCGAAGGTTAAAGACACCCTTACCCGCTGTGAGCAAGAGGGAAAAACTTTATCTGCCGTAGGTGCCCGTTATTCCACTCCCTTTCGGCCTTACCCCAAGGCTAAAGGAGGGGGGAAGATGTGGTTCCGCAAATCTCGTAAGTTTTTCCCCCAACAGCAGGAAGATTCCCCTTCCAGAGGCAGAGGACGGGGAAATTTTTCTGGGAGACGCCGTCCCAGAGGCGGCAGAGGGCCCCGCAATTCTGGAGACCGCGAGTCCTTTCGTGGCTCTTCAGCCTCCCACACATCATGAGGGATTGCCCGGCTGTGCTGCTCCGAGCCAGTCGGGTGTCGTTGCCAAGCACCTAAAAGCCTGGGAGTCAATCACTCAGGACAGATGGGTGCTTCGGATCATTGCCGGAGGTTACACCATCCCATTCACATACTCACCCCCACCGTCCAAAAAAAATCCCGGACCCACCACCCAGTCAAAGGGAAATGGCAGCCGCAGAAGCTTTAAAGCTGCTAGAAAAGGAGTCATCCAACCGGTCCCCACAGACCAGATCGGATCAGGAAATTACTCCAGGTTCTTTTAGTGCCAAAAGACAGGGGACCTGAGACCAATATTGGATCTCAGCAGACTGAACCAATCCGTCACGAAATCCAAATTCGAATGGTCACGTTACAATCCATTCTCCCATTGTTGGAGAAGGATGTTTGGATGTGCTCCATAGACCTCAAGGACGCCTATTATCACATACCGATACATCAGGTGTCCAGGAGGTATCTGCGCTTCAGCCTGGGAGTCAGTCATTACCAATTTTGTGCTCTGCCCTTTGGTCTCACCACAGCCCCCAGGGTGTTCACCAAGTGTTTGGCAGTAGTGACGGCTCACCTGAGAAGTCTTGGATTCCAAGTGTTTCCCTATCTGGATGACTGGCTCCTGACTGCCACCACCAGGCATCTACTAATGGACAACCTCAAAGCCACCATCTCCTGGGTGCTACCCTGGGGATTACATTCAATTGGTCAAAGTCTGTCTTGCTGCCCTCTCAGCGCATAAGGTTCATAGGAGCAGAGATAGACTCAAAATTGATGCGCGTCTTTCTTCCTGCCGAAAGGATCCAAACTTTACAGGGCCAAGTTCAAGCTCTGATCTCGAGATCCAAAGCCCCAGCCAGGATGGTTCTACAAGTTTTAGGTTCAATGTCTGCCACGGTTCTTTTAGTTCCTCTGGCAAGATTGCACATGAGGATTCTTCAGTGGCTATTGTCAACTCAATGGTCCTTTCAGGATCTTCCCTCAATCATCACATCATGATTACGGAAACATGCAAACGGGACCTTCGCTGGTGGCTTCAGACATCCAATCTAAATCAAGGAAGCCCCTTTGTTATTCCCTCTCCAGTGGTTACCCTGACGACAGATGCCTCCCAGATAGGGTGGGGGAGGGCATTGTCTGGGCAGGTTAGTTCAGGGCTCCTGGCTTCCAGACAAGCTCTTCTCCACATCAATGTGTTGGAGATGAGGGCTGTACTTTATCCCTACAGGCCTTACACAAGTTTCTTCCTCAGGGCATCATCGCCATCCACACAGACAACATGTCGGTGGTCTGGTATCTGAACAAACAAGGAGGGACCAGATCTTACCCCCTTTGCAGAGAGGCCATGAGGGTGTGGGAATGGGCTGTAGCTACCAACCGCTTCTTGGTAGCGACCCACATTCGGGAAATCAAATATATTGGCAGACAAATTGAGCAGGACAATTCTCTCTCCTCACGAGTGGTCCCTAAACGAAACAGTAGCAGCTCAGGTTTTCAGGAGATGGGGACGCGTGCTGCGACCTATTTGCAACTCCACTAAACACCAAGTGCAAAAGGTTCTTCTCCTTGACTCCACATCAGGGAGTACCAGCTATGGATGCTCTAGCACAACCTTGGCCAACAGGGCTACTTTATGCCTTTCCTCCGATTCCACTTCTCTCCAAAGTCATTCAAAAAGCTTCTCAATTAGGGTCCGCAATGATACTGATTGCCCCATACTGGCCTCGTCAGGTATGGTTTCCTTACCTGAAGAAACATGCGGGACGATCCGTGGACTTTAGACCTAATTCGGACCTGCTAATTCATCAGTCGGGACAACAGCATCAGTCCCTTCGATCTTTGAAGTTGACAGCTTGGCTCCTCCACTTCCGACCTTAGTCAGAAGTCACACATTAGACCCGGAAGTTGTTCACATTTTATCTTCGGCCCACAAACCCACCACTAACAAATTGTACCTCAGTAAGTGGAAGAGGTTTGCTATCTGGGCTCAACTCAAGGGCTTAGACCCTATCACTGCTCCTATCCCAGAGGTTTTGAAATTTTTAACATCCCTATTTAATCAAGGATCTTCTATCTCTACTATTAAAGTCCAACTAGCGGCAATCTCTAAATTTCATGAGTCCATGGATCCTCCATTGATGAGCTGCAGATTATGCAAAACTTTCATTAAAGGTGCGGGTCTGTTGAGACCCCCAGTTTCTCATCCTGCGCCTCCGTGGGATCTAGATTTAGTGCTTCGTGCATTGACATCTTCCCCTTTCGAACCGGCTGCTACATGTGAGTTAAAATATCTGTCTTGGAAAACGGCTTTCTTAGTTGCAATTACTTCTGCAAGAAGAGTTTCAGAGCTTCAAGCCCTGTCCATTAAACCACCGTACTTGATTTTCCACAAGGACAGAGTATCTCTTAGGCCTAATCCAACCTTTGTCCCAAAGGTCTGTTCTAATCTTTGTCTCCAACAGTCTCTAGAGCTACCAGTTTTCTTCCCAAATTTCTCCAATGAAGCAGAATACACTCTCCATAAATTGGATGTTCACAGGCAATTACGCTTCTATTTAGACAGGACTCAGCAACTTCGTAAGTCAGACCAGTTGTTTGTGTCCTTCTCAGATAATAAATTGGGTCAAACCATCACAAAAGCTACTATTTCCAAATGGATTAGAGATTGCATAACTCAGGCTTATTCTTCTTTGAATAAGCAACTTACAACATCTATCAAAGCTCATTCTACCAGAGCTATGGCTACTTCTATAGCTTTTCATTCCAAGCTCGCTATATCGGAGATTTGTGCTGCGGCTACTTGGTCCAATCCACACTTTCATTTCCCACTACAAATTGGATGTGGCATCTAAAGGACGAGCATCATTTGGTTCCACGGTACTCAGGAGTGTTTTCCAGTGAGCCACCCAGGATTCAGGTGCTACGGACGCTGTCCCATCAGTCAGAATGTAGGCGAGATAGGATCACATAACATCTTTTAGTTATGTACTCACCATAACTTCAGATGTTTGGGATCCATCTCGCCTACATTCCTAATACCCACCCTCCTTCCCCCTGCCTTGGAGATCAGAAGAGATTGAACGGTTTTGAGTTCTACTGTTTTATCTTGTTTCATCTGACGATGTTATATAAGCAGGGCGTGCATGTGTGCATGCATGCGGACAAACTAGATCTGGGGGACTGGTAGTGGTGCATCCTGGGATATAGTAAGCTCAGCCAATAAGAGACTTCGCTCTTTGGCATAAGCGTGCCGAGTCGGAGCCGAGGGATCGGCTCCGAACCCATCAGTCAGAATGTAGGCGAGATGGATCCCAAACATCTGAAGTTATGGTGAGTACATAACTAAAAGTTAAAGCTGATCATCTTGTCTCTATATTGTGGCATCATTCTTGGTGAAGGAAGGATACTGCTCAGGGTCAGGGTCATACCTGCCTGGGCTACATAATCAGAGAGCTTCTCTTTGTCTCTTTTCATGTAGTCCAGGGAGGTACGTCTCAGGTCGTTCACACCAGCATGGACAATGACTGTGTCATATTTGTACTTGCCGTGGAGTGACCAGAGTGCTTGTGTTATGTGGCGGATTCTAGCGCCCGATAGGCAGCTTACTGTGACCCTCTCTCCTTGTTCAGCCTGGTGAGTGGGACGTCAGTGTGTCTGACTATGGAGTCACCTATGACAAGTATGTTTGGTGTTGTATTTGGCCTTAAGGGCTGTGACTGCTTTGCACACTGCTTTTGTGGTTTATGTGTTGCTTGTGGGGTGTCTTGAGGTAGCAGTTGTTTGGGTGTCTGCTTTGGAGGCCTCTGCTGTTTAGGTAAATTTTTACTCAGAGCCTCCGAGTATGTCTTTGTGTGTTTATGTGTTTGATTCAGTGGTGTGGTAGCATTATGTGAGGCTGGTTTTGTGGTGTGTGTAGTTGCCTTCTCCTCCTGTCTGGTCTTGCCAGTCCTGAGTTGAGAGAGCTCAGCCTCCAGTTTGGCTAAATAGCTGCATCTCTCGCAAGTATTTGTGTTATGTGGGAGGAGGAGAGGGTTGTCTGTGTACATGAGGCAGTTATAACATTGCCTCAAGATTCCCAGATTCACCAGCTGGACCGGAGAGGAGATTGACAACTGACCTTTGGACATGCTAGAATAATATTGGGAAATCCTTAAATTGAAAACAAGGGCCAGTGGGGAGTGAGGGTGTAGTGCTTTTAATTTTAGTGCTGACTTATATAATTGCTATAGTGAGCAAGTGCCAGGTAACTTGAGTGCAATGTGTTACAAGTAACTAAATGAAAAACGACAAACAGTAACTTTCTGTCAAGTGAAACAAGGAACTAGTACAGTAAGCAATGCAGATATCACTAGTGATCCACAGAAGCGCTGAGAAGCCGTATTAGGTGGAATTAGCTTCCAGGGAAATAACAAGCAAACAAACAACAAGCATATAAACAAAGCTAGATTCAGCAGGCCTGGATCTAGTCTATGCTAGAGCAAACAAGGTGTACCAATTTCAGTAAGATACAGTTCAAATATTCAGGCACTATAAACCTTTAACCAGAAATTCCCAGCTCAGAAGGGTAGAGTCCAGCCTCTTCTCCCACAAGAGTGCAGACCACGAACCTTCTTAATGTAAAATAACTGGCCTGAAGCCCAAGTGCCTAAACCAGAACTAATACCCTTGGACACTGGGCTCTCAATCAGCAGTTCCCAACTTAGAAGGATGAAAGCTACCTGTCCTGCCACCACAGTGCTTGCCACAAACCTTCCTAATGTAAAACAACTGGTCTGAAGCCCAAGTGCTTAATCCAAAAGACTTAGAATGATAGCTACACTTTAATCAAGTTACAACCAAGCAGTAATAAATACAATTGAATACTTTAGAGAATGTCTGGATTATTGCTCAAGTTACACAAACAAAGCTAGATCCAGCAGGCCCGAATCCAGTCTATGCCACAGCAAACAAGGCGCACCAACTTCGGTAAGAAGCAGTTCAGATATGCATGCACTATAAGCCTTTAACCAGAATTCCCAGCTCAGAAGGGCAGAGTCCAGCCTCTCCTCCCACAAGAGTGCAGACCACGAACCCTCTTAATGTAAAATAACTGGCCTGAAAGCCCAAGTGCTTAAACCAGAATCAATACACTTTTAGAAAAACAGACACTGAGCCCTCAATCAGCAGTTCCCAACCTAGAAGGATGTAAGCTACCTATTCTGCCACAACAGTGCAGACCACAAACCCTCTCAGTGCAAAACAACTGGTCCGAAGCCCAAGTTGTTAAACCAAAAGGCTTAGAATGAGTTAAACCAAGCAGTAATACAATTGAGTATTTTTAAGATGATGCAAAAGTAAAATGAATTAGGTAGAAACACAAGTACAGTAAAAGCAGATAATTTTTTTTTTTTTTTATCTGAACAAGTGCTGAGATCAAAGAAACAGATTTGAGTGCTGAAACTAGAAAACTGGCTAGTTATAAGAAAAAAAAACAAGCTAGAAGGCAAACACCGAAGGGCTTGGGGGCTCAGAAGCCTACAAATAGTCTATACCACTTAACAGGAAAGGCAGAAAATAACCTTAATTTTTTTTTGTCCGTTTCCCAGATGCTCTCTTTGTACACAGTAGGAGTGCCTGAAATCAGAATATGATCTCACTGCACTCAGTTGAGTGAGCAACTGAAGAGCAGAATAACTGCAACTTGAGTTCAATATTCCTTCAACACAGTTTAAATCAAATTAAATACTGTATTTTTTTAAAAAAAAGTGCAGATAAAGGTACTTAAATTCTCTTATACGTCCAGTTGAATATAACCAAGTTCTTAGCTGGCCAAAGCTGAGGTTTTTAATTTGTCCCTAGAGGAGTGGTTCCAGCCCAGCAACTTGTAGTTTATTGGCCATTTTGGGTCAATTCCTGGCTCTTTTCAACCCCCTGCTATAAAGCCCGTTTTTGCGTGCTTTTTCACTTGTAAAAGACTCAGCACAGCTCCTCGTGGTGTCCTGCAGAGTTCTACAAGCAGCAGAGAGTGAAAGAGTGACTTTCCTGGATTTATAAGTATTTTTTCTGGCTTTCGCTTAAATTACTGCATCTCGACTGCATTTCGCCTAAAAAACAGCTCTGCATATTGTTTTTACTGTACCTGTGTAGATTTTAAACTGTTAGCACTTTAAAAAGTTATTTTTGTTTAATTTAATTGTTAGGCTAACACACTCAAGTGCGCTAGCCGTTTTATAGCATTTACTGTTTGCTACTGTATCTTTTTCTTCTGTCTCTGTAAAAAAAAGAAAAAATATATATCTTTGTTTTCTCGCTTTTCTGAACTAGAATAGTCCAGTCTTCAGATTTTGCTGATCTCTGGGCTTTGTCTTAGTTCCTGTGCTATCCATATCCATATTTGGATAAGAGGAAGTTTCTTTGTTCACCAGTGGGAGTGGGGAGCACTGAGCAACCTATTTGTCCCTAGAGGAGTGGTTCCAGCCCAGCAACTTGTAGTTTATTGGCCATTTTGGGTCAATTCCTGGCTCTTTTCAACCCCCTGCTATAAGAAGAAGTTATGTACCTACCATAACGTTCCATGTTAGTTGTCTTCTCTCGCCTTCTTTCTTGCTTGATGGGTTCGGAGCCGATCCTCGGCTCTGACTCGGCACTTGCTAAGCTCGAGAGTCACTTTTACCAGCTCGAGGCAGCCCCATATCCCATGATGCAAGGCGGTAAGTACCCAGATCTCGTTTGATGACAAAGGGCAATAGCACCAAGCATAAATACTTCCCAAAGGAAGAAAGAAAGCCTACAGGATGAAAGAAGGACCAGTTCTGAATGGTCTTCAGCATAACAATCTCTTGTAGAAAGGTCTGTCCAGGCCTGGGGGAAGGAGGGAGGGTCGCAAGAAAGAAGGCGAGAGAAGACAACTAACATGGAACGTTATGGTAGGTACATAACTTCTTAATGTTAAGTTGTCAATCTCGCCTTCATTCTTGCTTGATGGGACCGTCCCTAGCACCTCTATCCTGGGTGGCTCAACGGAACAGACTCTTGAGGACTGTAGAGCCAAAACTGGCTCTGTCCCTGGAGGCCAAGTCCAATTTGTAATGGGAAACAAAAGTATGAGGAGTGGCCCAAGTGGTCGCTGCACAAATAGTGTCTAAAGGAAGTCTAGCTTGAAAGGCTGTAGAAGTAGCTAAGCTCCTAGTTGAATGTGCTTTAGGTTTTGAGCACAGCTGTTTTCCCTGAGCAGATAAATTTCAGAGATGACAGAAGAAAGCCATCTAGATAAAGTCACTTTAGAGACAGGAAGGCCTTTCCTGTTATCCGCATAGGAAACAAAGAGTTGATCGGATTTCCTAAATTGTTTAGTTCTGTCCAAATAATATCTGAGTTGGCGGTGGACATCAAGATAATGTAATTTTGTTCCGATCTGTTTGAATAGTTTGGAAAAATACAGGAGATCAATGGATTGATTCAAATTAGTTTTGAGGCGACCTTAGGCAAAAAGGTCGGATTAGTTCTCAATGATACTCTGTCCTTGTGAAAGACCAAATAGGTCGAACCGAAAGAGCATGAAGTTCAGACACCCTCCTGGCGATGTAATAGCTACTAGGAATAATGTTTTCCAAGAAAGAAATTTTAGGAGCAAGAAACAGCTGGCTCGAAGGGGAAGAATCAAGGATGTCAGCACTAAATTTAGATCCCATTGAGGAGGAGGATTCCTGATTGGAGGCTTTAGCAGGAAAATTCCTTTCAAGAAGGCTTTACAAAGCCTATGGGACATGATATTGTGATCTGCGATCCCGACATGTAAGTTCGAGATAGCAGCCAGTTGAACTCTAACTGTGGAAGAAGAGGAGCCTGCATGAAAAATCTCCGCTAAGAAGTCCAAAACTGCCTGAACTGGGGCAGTGAAGGGATCGATATTCTTGGCTTTAGCCCAATAAGAGAAACGTTTCCATTTGCTTGTATATATCCTCCTGGTAGAGGATTTTAAAGAAGCTACTATGATGTCTCTAACAGGGTTAGAGATCAAAGGAAGCCTGGCTAAGGAAGGAAGTGGAGCAACCATGCTGAGAGGTTGAGAGAAGGGATAGACCGCAGCTGACCAGATTGGTGAACCAGAAGATCTGGCACTGGGTCCAGATGCCATGGCTGCACCAAAAGGTGACGATGGAGGAACGGAAACCAAATTTGTCGAGGCCAATAAGGAGCAATGAGAATAATTTTGGCTCTCAAAACGGTAGCTTTCTGGATAACCTGAGGGATTAGAGGAAAAGGAGGAAAAGCATAAAGAAGTCCCTGGGGCCAATCCTGGGTCAGAGCGTCTCTGGGGGGATGGCCTGACAGAGGGAAGAGAGAGAAGAAGTCTGGGCATTTGCTGTTTTGGGAGTAGCAAAAGATCGCAACGTGCACCCCTATTCCAGAAAAATCTCCTCCACTATAGATTGCTTGAGAGACCACTCGTGAGGCATGAGAATAGCTCTGCTCAATCTGTCCGCTAAAATGTTGGTTTTCCTAGGGATGTGCGTTGCTACCAGAAACCGATGAGAGGAGATCGCCCATTGCCACAGTCTGAGCGCTTCTCGACAAGAGGGGTAGGACTTGGTTCCGCCCTGTTTGTTGATATACCAAACTACAGACATGTTGTCTGTGTGGACTGCAATTGTCCCTACAGGAAGAGAGTCGTTGAGGGCTTGCAACGTTAAAAGCACTGCTCTCATCTCTAGGACATTTATGTGCAGGTGGTACTCGAACGGTTGCCACGTCCCATGAACCATCCTGTCCTGATAATGCCCCCCCCACCCGATCAGGGAGGCATCCGTGGTGACAGTGGCTACTGGGGATGGGGGTACAAAGTGTCTGCCTTGGTGAACCTGGGGAGAAGTGATCCACCAAGCAAGATGATTTTTGCAAATCTGTGTCACCAAAATGTGGTGACGCATTGGAAGTTGTTGGTAAGACCACTGAGTGAACAACATCCACTGAAGAAGGCGCATGTAGAAGCGAGCCAGGGGAAGAAGAGTAATGGCCGCAGCCATGAGACCTAATACTTTTAGAACCATTCTGGCCTGTACCTTCTTGTTGGCTAGAATGATCCTGACATGACTTTGAATGTCTGAAACTCTTTGGTCTGTAAGGGTAGCTGACATCCGAACAGTGTTTAAGTTTGCGCCTATGAAAGTAATAGACTGGCAGGGCAATAAGGATGACTTTTCAAGTTGATCGAGATGCCCAAATGAGAACAAAGATTTATTGTGTAATCCCTGGCTTGAACAAGCTGATGCCTGGTGGTGGCTGACAGGAGCCAGTCGTAGAGATCGGAAACACCTGGAATCCTTGACGTCTCAGGTGAGCCGTGACCACTGCCATGCATTTGGTGAACACCCTGGGGGCTGTGGTGAGACCAAAGGGCAGGGCTCTGAACTGGAAATGACTGGACCCCAGCCAAGCGGAGAAATCTCCTGGAGCATCTGTGAATTTTTATGTGATAGTACGCATCCTGAAGATCTATTGAGCACATCCAGTTGTCCTTCTGCAAGAAGGGTAGAATCGACTGAAGAGTGACCATTCGGAATCTTGTCTTCCTCACAGACTTGTTGAGTCTGCTGAGATCCAATATTGGTCTCCAGTCTCCCGTCTTTTTGGGGACCAAAAAGAACCTTGAGTAGATTCCGGGCTCTGAATGGTCTGTTGTAACTGGCTGAATGGCTCTTTTTTGCAGTAGTTTTGAGACTTCCAACTCTGCAATTTCCCTTAGACCGGGTGGTACGTCTGGGAGGGAATTTGAGGGATAGAAAGGACTTTCCTCGAAAGGAATTATGTAACCCTCGGATATGATCGACTGTACCCATCTGTCTTGAGTGAGAGAACGCCAGGCTTCTGGGTACAGTGATAGTCTTCCCCCGACTGCCTCCAAGGAGGGACAGCCAGGCAACATCTCAGGGATGCTGAAAGGGCTTGTCAGAGAGAGACTCTCTGTTTCCCTGGTTTTGTGGACCCCCCTCTGCCTCTAGAGCGGCGTCTGTTGTTGTTACCCCCTCTGCCTCTAGGGGTAAACTGACCACGTGAATCCGGCATGACTCCTTGGGATTTGCGGAACCACATTTTGCCACCCTTCTGTCCTTTGGGATAAGGTCTAGAAGGGGTGGAAAAACGGACTCCTACGGCAGAAAGAGTTTTGCCGTCCTGCTCACACCTGGTCAACGTTTCCTTCACTTGAGGGCCAAACAAAGCTGACCCATCAAAGGGAGAGTTTGTGAAGGACGCCTTAAAGGGATCTGCAAAATTACATAGTCGCATCCAGGCTTGGCCTGTACCTGCGGCCCTACTCGCTCCATCAGCAGCATATGATATAAGCCGCATGGAGGAGTTTGCAATGGAGTTAAGGGTTCCTAGCTGCGAAGCAATTTTTTCCTGAGCCCCCGCAGCTGTAGGATCCTGCACAACTTCACCTAGCTCCTTAAGGATATCCCTTTGGAGTCTGGTGAAGTGACAAAGATAGTTCAGCGAACGCATAGCAAAGGTCGCTGAAGAAAACATCCGCTTACCATATCTATCCATGGTCCTAGAGTCCTTATTAGGAGGATGGACAGGTACGGAAGGATCTGCAAGTTCCTTCTTGGTGGCAGCCGCCACCACCATGGCATCAGCGGGGACACCTTTTGTAAGAAATTGCTTGTCCGACAGGGCAGTAATAAATTTAGAAGGCCTCCTAGGGACAGGCTCTACAGAGTCAGGAGCAGTCCACGCCTTTCGAGCAATAACCTGCATAAGGGGGTCGAAAGGCGGAGACACCCAGGAGGTGGAGGGCCGAGATCCAAACGCCTCCAGGTATACTGACTCATCCTCAGAGGGATTGTTGGTGGGCCAGTTTCCCCTCTGTCTAAGGAGTTCTAGGATGTCTGAGAAGGAGACATCCTCAGAGGGGGATCTTGGGGATCCCTCTGACTCATCTAAGTCAGTATCCAGTGATAGACTCGGGAGTCTACGTGTTTCCTCTTACAAGTTCTCTTCATGGAGGATCACCCGACAAATCAGGAGAATCCTCAGAAGAGGGGGATATTCCCAGTGGGGAAACCTGAGGCGGAGGATCTCTGGGTCAGGGAGCAAGAGAAGTGGCAGAGATGTCAACAGGCACTATAGAGGGAGGAGCTAAGGGAACAGACTGCTGGCTGAGTCCAGAGGCCAGCACACTCTTCATCACCTCGGCTCCCTCCCAGGGAGGTCCGAGAGAACCCGCTCAAGAGCTAGGAACTCCAGGACCCACCGAAAGGAAGGCTCCGAGGCAGATGTCAGAGCCGAGCTCACCAAGGCCGAGGCTCCAAGGGAAGAGCGGGTCGGACAAGGGTCCGATGCCACTCACCCCTCGGAGGAGACCAGGAAGCCCGCCACGAATCCCTCTAAGGAAGGTCTCAAGAGGAGATAAGAGTAGAGGCTGAAGGAGCAGAAGGGGTATCTGTCCCTCAGCCGTAGCAGAAACTATTCCGAAGACTCCAACTCCAAACTCTGGAGTAGAGTCGAAGGAGGAACTGCAATGGGGTGTGGACTAATAGTCGTCTGCTGAGACGGACTATGTAGCATTTGGGCCAGTGCCTGTGACTTTAGTAGTCTACTGACCACTCTCCAAATCATGGTCAGAAAGCCTGGATGACCTTGAAGATCGGCTCGATGGCTCCGCTCCGAGAGGAGGCGAGCCGAAAGTATCGGCTCCAAGGAAGGGGACCTAGACCTCTTCCTCGAAGGAACCATCGGAGCCGATGAAACTACTGAAACTGTCGGAGCCGACAACTATCGGCACCGACAGGTAGCTCGATATCGGCTCCAGCCGGAGCCGATCTGACCATAAATGTAGGGTCGGAGCCAATCGAGCCGACACGATGCCTGGCCACATGGTGGTCGGAACCGATCGGAGCCGACACGAAGTGGTCGAACCAGAGTCGGCACCGATAGCCATCGGTGCCGAAGGTTTAGTAATTCCAGAATCGGCTCCAGCCGGAGCCGATCTCGACTCTGAGTCAGAGCCGAGGCCACAGGCTTGGACACAGAAGCCTGGGCCTTGGAAGACTTAGAAGTCTTACATGGGTCCGACTTAGCCGGAGAGCCCTACGGCAAGAAGGCCCTCAAAATCAATTTATTTCTTCTTTCCTGCAGGACTCTCTGGCTAAAAGAATGACATATAGCACAGGAGTCCTGCAGGTGAAGAGGCCCCAGACAGTACAGGCAAGAAGTGTGACCGTCTGTCAGAGACATCTTCTGACAGCACGAGTCACACTTCTTAAAGCCTGTGACCCTTTCTTTAGACATGGTAAAACACACACACACACACACCAGTCCAAGAAATTAAATTAAATATACCAAAAGGTATCACTAACAGACACACACACACACCCTAACAGGGGGGGGGATGGGATGGATTTTAGTCTGACTAAAAGTTTTGAGGAGACAGGGAAATTTTCTGTCAGAAAGGAATTAAAACTAAGTTAAAACTAATAATTTAAGTTTTTTTTGTAAAAAGGGGCTAAAATAGTAAAGTAATAATTCACTTACCAGGAGCTGGTAAAAGGAGGACCTCATCAGTGAAGCGGCAAATGAGATCTGGATACTTACCGCCTTGCATCATGGGATATGGGGCTGCCTTGAGCTGGTAAAAGTGACTCTCGAGCTTAGCAAGTGCCGAGTCGGAGCCGAGGATCGTCTCCGAACCCATCAAGCAAGAATGAAGGCGAGATTGACAACTTAACATAGCCCATTTTTGCGCGCTTTTTCACTTGTAAAAGACTCAGCACAGCTCCTTGTGGTGTCCTGCAGAGTTCTACAAGCAGCAGAGAGTGAAAGAGTGACTTTCCTGGATTTATAAGTATTTTTTCTGGCTTTTGCTTAAATTACTGCATCTCGACTGCATTTCGCCTAAAAAACAGCTCTGCATATTGTTTTTACTGTACCTGTGTAGATTTTAAACTGTTAGCACTTTAAAAAGTAATTTTTGTTTAACTTAATTGTTAGGGTAACACACTCAAGTGCGCTAGCCGTTTTATAGCATTTACTGTTTGCTACTGTATCTTTTTCTTCTGTCTCTGTAAAAAAAAGAAAAAAAAAACAAAAAAAAAAATATCCTTGTTTTCCCGCTTTTCTAACTAGAATAGTCCAGTCTTCAGATTTTGCTGATCTCTGGGCTTTGTCTTAGTTCCTGTGCTATCCATATCCTTATTTGGATAAGAGGAAGCTTCTTTGTTCACCAGTGGGAGTGGGGAGCACTGAGCAACCTATTTGTCCCTAGAGGAGTGGTTCCAGCCCAGCAACTTGTAGTTTATTGGCCATTTTGGGTCAATTCCTGGCTCTTTTCAACCCCCTGCTATAAAGCCCGTTTTTGCGCGCTTTTTCACTTGTAAAAGACTCAGCACAGCTCCTCGTGCTGTCCTGCAGAGTTCTACAAGGAGCAGAGAGTGAAAGATTGACTTTCCTGGATAAGTATTTTTTCTGGCTTTCGCTTAAATTACTGCATCTCGACTGCATTTCGCCTAAAAACAGCTCTGCATATTGTTTTTACTGTACCTGTGTAGATTTTAAACTGTTAGCACTTTAAAAAGTTATTTATGTTTAATTTAATTGTTGGGCTAACACACTCAAGTGTGCTAGCCATTTTATAGCATTTATTGTTTGCTACTGTATCTTTTTCTTCTGTCTCTGTAAAAAAAAAAAAAAACAAAAAAAAATATCCTTGTTTTCCCGCTTTTCTGAACTAGAATAGTCCAGTCTTCAGGCTTTGCTGATCTCTGGGCTTTGTCTTAGTTCCTGTGCTATCCATATCCTTATTTGGATAAGAGGAAGCTTCTTTGTTCACCAGTGGGAGTGGGGAGCACTGAGCAACCTATTTGTCCCTAGAGGAGTGGTTCCAGGCCAGCAACTTGTAGTTTATTGGCCATTTTGGGTCAATTCCTGGCTCTTTTCAACCCCCTGCTATAAAGCCCGTTTTTGCACGCTTTTTCACTTGTAAAAGACTCAGCACAGCTCCTCGTGGTGTCCTGCAGAGTTCTGCAAGCAGCAGAGAGTGAAAGAGTGACTTTCCTGGATTTATAAGTATTTTTTCTGGCTTTCGCTTAAATTACTGCATCTCGACTGCATTTCGCCTAAAAAACAGCTCTGCATATTGTTTTTACTGTACCTGTGTAGATTTTAAACTGTTAGCACTTTAAAAAGTTATTTTTGTTTAATTTAATTGTTAGGCTAACACACTCAAGTGCGCTAGCCGTTTTATAGCATTTACTGTTTGCTACTGTATCTTTTTCTTCTGTCTCTGTAAAAAAAAAAGAAAAAAAACAAAAAAATATCCTTGTTTTCCCGCTTTTCTGAACTAGAATAGTCCAGTCTTCAGATTTTGCTGATCTCTGGGCTTTGTCTTAGTTCCTGTGCTATCCATATCCTTATTTGGATAAGAGGAAGCTTCTTTGTTCACCAGTGGGAGTGGGGAGCACTGAGCAACCTATTTGTCCCTAGAGGAGTGGTTCCAGCCCAGCAACTTGTAGTTTATTGGCCATTTTGGGTCAATTCATGGCTCTTTTCAACCCCCTGCTATAAAGCCCATTTTTGCGCGCTTCTTCACTTGTTAAAGACTCAGCACAGCTCCTCGTGGTGTCCTGCAGAGTTCTACAAGCAGCAGAGAGTGAAAGAGTGACTTTCCTGGATTTATAAGTATTTTTTCTGGCTTTCGCTTAAATTACTGCATCTCGACTGCATTTCGCCAAAAAAACAGCTCTTCATATTGTTTTTACTGTACCTGTGTAGATTTTAAACTGTTAGCACTTTAAAAAGTTATTTTTGTTTAATTTAATTGTTAGGCTAACACACTCAAGTGCGCTAGCCGTTTTATAGCATTTACTGTTTGCTACTGTATCTTTTTCTGCTGTCTCTGTAAAAAAAAGAAAAAAAAACAAAAAAAATCCTTCTTTTCCCGCTTTTCTGAACTAGAATAGTCCAGTCTTCAGATTTTGCTGATCTCTGGACTTTGTCTTAGTTCCTGTGCTATCCATATCCTTATTTGGATAAGAGGAAGCTTCTTTGTTCACCAGTGGGAGTGGGGAGCACTGAGCAACCTATTTGTCC